>NW_003299164.1:1755378-2112118 GCF_000151145.1 Microsporum canis CBS 113480 | reverse complement strand
AAGAAGAAGAAGAAGCAGAAAAAGAGAAGTGCGTAATGAGAGAAGAATATAAGTGGAAACGAAAGTCAAACCAGAGCCTGCTGTCTCACCCAAGAAGAAGAAGAGGAAGACGAAGAAGAAGAAAACTGGAGAGCAAGCAAGTTGCGGGAGCGAATGATGCCTGCTTTTTTTTCTTTTCTTCTTTCCCCTGGCGAAAGTGGCGATGTTGGAGGAGAAGAAAAGGGCGGGCGAGTTAAAGTGGACCGGCACTCGAACTATCTTCTTCTTCGTCTTCTTTTATATAAGGAAGATCGGGTCTTCGTTTTTACATTAAGGAGATATAATCTGGCTTCGATGGCTGCGACTACATATATAAGAAGGTCAAGTTAACATTTCTTACGCTCGCTTCCACCAAACCACCAACCAACCACGCGAATCCCCCAGTCAAGGATGGAGACGTTGACCTACAGAGTACATCGTGTATATGCATGTCCAAGGATGATAATTATATAACTGTAGCGGGATGCAGCCAGGGGTCGCTGGTGGTTGGCGGACGACGCCCGCTGGATGAAACAGGAGAACCTCCAGGATGCAACTAACCGCCCGCCTTGTCTTGTCTTTTGATATACTCTGGATCCCGCTTTAAGATGGGCTCGATGGGTTGGCTGGATGGCTGTCTATCTCCAAGGCCAAGTTCTAGTCCTACGCTTGATCTGGTCTGGCTCGAGATGGATCGCCTATGGCTGTGGCTCTCTCTCGACAAGGGGGAGGGCCAGACGGCCGTTGGAGATACCGAACAGTCGAAGCTGGAGGTCTGTTACTTCTTGTTCATGGGTCATTATTCTTTCTATTGATTATTCTTATGCTGATGTATCGCTCATTAATACACTCCAGTGAAGCTGCTATAACGAAGAGAGGGAAAACTGAACAACCGAACCAAACCGAGAGAGACACGTTAACCATTTCCATACCCATTCCCCATATAACCCAGTCCCAACTCCATTCCCCCAATTTTCGCAGAGAAAACAAGAGTTGACACTTCACGACCTGGCACAGTAGTCTAAACTACTGTGGTCCTGTTGGAGAAGCACCTGGCTGTCCAGCCAGTCCGGGTCATCCGGAAGTAACGGCGGCCACGAGCAGGCCAGACCACCGTACGAATCAAAGAGTAAAGGTGAGTCGGTTGGCGAGAGTGACTGCTGTGAATACATAGAGGGAACAGAGGTCGGGCTTGGGGTAGGGTGGCTGAAGGTATCAGGCGAGCTCTGTCCGGTATTGTTGCTATTGCTAGTGGCAGTGAGAGGGTTCATGAAGGAGAAGTCGATCGGTTCGGCCATGTACTGGGCAAAATTGAGATTTGACGTCGAATTGGGGTCGAGAGGGAGCAAAGAGTTGATGTTATTGAGGGAATTGGGGTCAAATGAGTGTGAAGTCGTTGTCTGCGGCATACACAGGCCGCCAGCGGAGGATGATGATGGTATGGTAGCCGATGTGGCTGCGGCAGAGGTAGGAGTGGTGGTCGGCGGGTCAGCATAATTTATCTGCTGCTGCTGCTGCTGCTGCTGTTGTTGTTGGTGGTGATGATGATGATGATGCTGTGGTCTTGGATCTGAAGCTGCGGCTAACATGAGATCGAATTCGTTCCAGTTGATTGTACCCATGGCCTGCGGATCACTATATCCTTGCCCTATTATCTGATCTATGTCACAGTCGCCAAGAGACGACTGAACCGGGGGGTTCGATGATATACTGTCCGATATAGGTTTCTTCAGGCCTACCATGGCGGCGAGATGCGGTGGCGGCCAGCTGATCCTCGCATTGATACCGCTGGGGACCATGACCTTGCCCAGCGACTTCCTCTCCATCAGTTCCCTTGCAAACTTGCCCGGCGTGACGCCGACGACCTTCTTGAAGACCCGGTGGAAGTGACTGGGCGTCAGGCCGGCCTCTCCAGAGAGATCGGACAGGGTAGGCCGCTGCTTCTCCCCACCGGCCAGCGCGGCCAGCGTCATGGTCTCGCACGCCCGCTGTGCCAGCCGGATATGCGGATCCGTGGGCGCACGCACGTCTTCGGGCTTACACCGCTTGCAGGGACGGTATCCGGCCTTCTCGGCCTGGAGGGGAGTGTCATAGAACTCGACATTGGCACGGCGGGCAAGACGGGCAGGGCAACGCGGTCGGCAATAGATCTTGGTCGTCCGGACGCCGTACACGAAACCCGTGGCAGAGGCATCCCGGGTGACGATTGCGCGCCATCGAGCAGTGGTTGAGGCATATGCCGTCTTGTTATCCGGATCCGTAGCCATGGTTGGGATGTCTCTTGATGGACGACTGATCGGGAAAGGGGGGGGAGGGGGGGAAGAGAACGGCGGTAAGGTTGATATAGGGCGGACTTGGCTTTTGGGGAGAGGGATCGAGATATTGGAAGGGGTGTTTTTTTTTTCTATAAGGACAGTCTTGTGTCTATATCCATCACTCTGTTCTCTCTTTGCCTTCTTTTCTTGCTTTTCTCGTCTTCTCGTATTTCCTCCTTACCAACTACGAAGCGGTCAAATTCAGAGCAGCCAACGAGAGAGAAAAAATAAAAACGAACAGGACGAGCGATTCCCGGGTTTCTTTTCGCCTTTCCCTCCCCTTATGTGCGGAGCCTGCAAGATGTTATATAGCTCTTCGCTCTTTCGGGCGCGAGTTGATGGAAGAGAGCAGAGGGCAAGGGCGCGGTCCCGTGATTGGCCAGTTTGGGAGCAAGACGGGGACGCTAGACCGCTCTTGGACTAGACCTTACCACGTGATGTTTTAAAACACGTGATGATGTCATGGTCACATGATGCCAAGCCGAAGTATGGGCAAGCCGAATCGGGAAGGAACAAGAAGCTGGATAGACGAAGGCGAAGACGTAGATGTAGGTGCAGGTGCAGGTAGATATACGGATATAGGATAAAGAGATATGGGTACAGTCTACTGGTACAGAGTGAATCATGAAGTAGAAGTTTTATTTTATTCTCCCGTACATCATTATGAAAAAAAGACCCACGCCAACCCATTAAATCTAGTCCTTGGTCTTTTGGGTACCGCGCAGCAAACCGGTTCGGCGGGCAGCAATAAGACCGGCTTTTTGACCCTGTACGGCATATCGGGAGATGGTCGAGGCTTTACCAATGTGTTGATGGTTACCACCACCGTGGGGCTGGATGATGTCAGTACATTACATGCATAAATCTGGCCGCTCGGGGAGCCACTTACATGGTCGACTGGGTTCATGGCAACACCACGAGTCTTGGGCCATGAGTTGCGCTTGGCGGCAAACTTGTGCTTAGCACGAGAAGCCTCTGTAAACCAGGGTTAGTCATGACCTCCCTTCACATATAAACATACACGAGTAAACGGGGGTAACGCACTGAGGAGAGGCTTGTCTGTACGGCCACCACCGGCAACGATTCCAACCATTCCTCTGACTTTGCTCTTGACGACCTTCTTGGCTCCGCTGGGCATCTTGATACGGGTCTTTCCCTCCTCGGGGTTGTGCCCAATGACAGTAACGTAGTTACCGGACGTCCTGCCGAGCGCACCTCTGTCGCCGACCTTCTCCTCCACGTTCGTCACAACGGTACCCTCAGGCACGGATCCGAGAGGAAGGATGTTGCCGATGTTAAGGGAGGCGTGCTTTCCAGCATAGATGAACTGGCCGGTGTACATACCCTCGTTGGCAATGAACGTCTCGGTGACCTCCTGGTACTTGTATGGGTGACGGAAGGAAACCTGGGCCAAGGGAGCACCTCGACCGGAGTCGTGGATGATGTTCTTCACGACACCGCGCGTGTAGCCATGGCGTTCAGCGTAGTCGAGGGTTCTGAATTGGGCAGGGGCCTTGTTGAGACGGGTGCGAGCCGCTACACATATCGTATTAGCAATTCATCTTTCTCTGATCCTTTTTCTCATCGTTTTTCTTCGTCTTTATAATTCGCTTCCTCCTCCCTCCCCGTCGAATTCGTCGTTGTTGCTTCGAAGGCAAAAATAAAAGAAAGGGATGCTGAAGGTCAACGTACTGAATATAGATCCACGACCCTTCCTCTGATTGCGGATCACGCGACCCATGATTACTGCAGTGAAACTGTTAGTTAGATGTCTTTTCGGTGCCCCGTCATGCGCCCCTGGCTTCAAGAGAGTGTGGTCGTACCTTTCGCGAAGATGTCGGCTTGGTCGAGGAAAAAGTTGAAGTTCGTGATGCAAAAAATATCGAAGTTGTGTGGTTGCTTCAGTGTGGGAGTCGCTAAGCTAGCCGCGTTTGGTAGGCTGACTAAACTTGCTTATTAAGCTTCAACGTTCAAACTTTCAAACTTCAACTTCAAACTTCGACTCAACGTCGACGACAAGCACGGAGAAGACGAAAAGACGAAAAGACGATGCTATGAAGGAGCCTGCCATATACTGCCCACAGCATGCGACTACATATCAACGGCTAGAGTGACGCCGGTGCCTGAATAGAACCATATGCAGGGCAGAGGATGACGTTGACAGCTTCTATTCAATAAGCCATACTTCTTCTCTCGAGGTAGAGGTACGCTGCTCGACGACTCATCTTTTCATACACTTAGCCTCTGGAGGCTCTATTTCGACTGTATATATGCCCATAATCCTATATATCAGTGTGTAAAGCTATCTTTCTAGTCAATATCCTTCTTGGGTAAAACTATGACATCTACTTTGGGTGAATTTATGACTACGTGATTCTTTCTGGCTAGGATTTACCACTATTGGCTAGTATCTTGCAATCTTGGTCTACAGTGAATATAACCATGGACGTGAATAGAACTATCGAGTGAATGGTTGGAATTCAAGCTTGACTTATTCACTGAATAGGACGTGTTGCTTTTTATACATATATAGTTGGAAGATCAACCCCCTATTTTTTTACTACAGGCAAAGAGTTCTTCTGCGCCCTCTTTGGCCTTTACTACGGTCTATGCTACAAGGAACATATCTACTCTTCCCTTACATCTACATGTCACGCAGCAATTCTACTCTTTTGCAGACTTGCTTTACGCCCTAAACGAGCGCTGTCAGCTGAAGCTTTTTTTGCTTACGAACTAGCTGCCTGGCGGTTTATCTTATCTCTCTCCAGAAAATACGTGCTACCCTCCATAATCCTTCTTATTGAACGAAAAACGCCAACATCATCCTGTCATCTGCAACTCCGCAAGAACCTCGATTCTGCGCGCGCAATTCAACATGACGGATTCCGATTCCTCCTCGTCCTTGTCCTCTATCGTCTCGACGGCTGACGAGTCCATCGCAGAATCCGTCAACCGCAGCGCTGGAATCACCAAATATTTCAAAAAGGCTGAGAAACCGGAGCGACCGCCATCTCCTAAACGGCTTCCGTCGCCTCCTCATGAATACGTTCTGGCCGATAATCCTAATATTGCAGTAAGTAATTTCTCCATCTCTTTTACTCTTTTTGCGCTGTACTCCATACATACATGTATATTTGAAGAGGCGACCATGACGCGCTCCTTATAGTGCTTTGACGCGAAAAACTAGCTAACACTTTTGCTCCCTAGTTCCTAGTGATGTTTCGCTCGAGATTCAGTGACGTCTTTCCCAAATCGCTTCCGCATTACGGCCCGCAGGATATAGAAAAAGGCGTTGTCGAACCCGCGCCGGGTGACCACGTCGAGCGTCTGCTATGTGCATTGCTTAGTCTGGTACTTAACAGGAAGAAAGATGTCGAGTACGACCCTTACACGCCCTTTTCTATTCCACCACGTTCAAACGTATCACACGAATATATTGAATGCGCATTGTCCAGGACAGTCTGCTAATACGAAACTTCTTCTTTTTATCTTTCTTTAGGAGAGGTCACTATCAACGCGCCCTCGAGGAAGCTATACAAACACATCAGTCGCAGTGGCCAAAGGCATGGCAGGGGAAAAGCCCCCTTGCGAATGGAGGAGGATTTATGACGATGACTCCAGAGGAAAGGGTAAGAGACAGACTTCTTTTTCACTCGGGGTCATTGATTAACCTCTTCCACTAGATCCAATTGCTCGCGACTCTGACAATTTGGGCCCTCTCCTCCTCTGAATCTGTGCAGGCGAAGCTCAAGGAATCCTATAAACAATCTAGGCACGATGGAGATAAGAATCAGCCGCTGTCCGTTCAACCGTGGGGGTCAGATACTCTCAAAAGGCGGTACTGGCTTATCGAAGGCCAAGATGATACACACTTTCGACTTTACAGAGAAAGCAATCCAGCCTTGAAGACGAACACATGGTGGAGCGTAGCTGGCTCAATACCAGAACTACGAGCTGTAGCCGAATCTCTAGCAACGGAGAAATCCCGTGCATCCCGGGAGTTAAGTCAGAAGATACTTAACAGTATCCCGCGATTTGAAAGCTCCGAAGAGGTAAGCGGCAGCCTGCAGAGCCTTCTCCAATTTTACTATCAAGTTCTAACCCGTGTTTAGAAACGCAAACGACGGGACTACCGCATTGCGCGGAAAGCTGCATTTGCCCGTCCCGAACCCGGCTTCTCTCTCTATGAAGGCCGAACTCGTGGGAAGCGAATCAAGTATACTTTCTCTGACGACGATGATTTTTCCTCTGGCGCCCTGCCGTCCAGAAGATCCACGCGCAATCAGTCACGCGCCTCGTCTCCAGAAAATGCCGGTCCTACTTTTACTGCATCTGGCCGCCAGGTCAAATCTAGACTAGGTGGCTTTTATGGCCAGTCTATTCTTGGCAAACGGCCCTTTGAAGCTACTGACGATGAGCCTTTGAACAACCCTGCTGGCAGGGAAGGAATGGAGAACGGCAGGTCTCGAAGAAGCAGACGTGAACATATAAATAATGGATGGGAAGACTCAACACCTATTGACGAAGATAATTCAGAAGGAGACGATGAGCATGAAGATGCTTCGAGCGGGAACGAGTGGGACGAAGATGCAGACCTTGCTGCTGACGATGAAGATGAAGACGAAGCGGGACTAAGCGACACAGACTCATTTACGGCAGACCTACACCTGGATAGAAACAGAAGCTTGATCGTTACGCTGAAGTATGGGAAAGGAAACGCAGCAAAAATGCCTCAACCCGACTTCGTTCAGGCAGAGCCGTTGAAACAAGAGCCGATTCACAACGGTAACCTCCCGACAGAAACTCCCACGAATGGCTACAGCATCGCTGTAACTGGCGAGTCAGCAAAGGAACCCCATATAACTGTCGAAATACCACCCAAGCCAGAATTGTCGAACAACAGCTCTCCTTTAAAGCAGACGTATACCCCAACCGCCGGCAAACAGGAGACCCAACCTCCTTTTTATAATGGAGTTATCTGATATGAAGCCATTGTACTACCTGCTTTAAGCCTTGTTTACTTTGATGACCTGGCAAACAGGAGGCATAGGAGGTTCACCCTGTTGTCCGCTATGGTTTGCTGGTTAGAGTTGTCATATCTTTCTATCTAGCAAAAAAGTAGAAGATACTAGCTGGCCGTTGCCTTTGCTATGTATTATCCACGCAATAATATCCGTATTTAAATATATATTATTTATAAGCCATCTAGAAGACTAAGGCGGGCTGTTCCAGCCAATATCTTATCTAATTGTGAAATTGTACTCTTCATGTGGATGATGGCTAATGCCTGATGTTACACTTGATCATTTGTGTTATATTCTATCTATACACAAAATATCCATTGACTTCACAACTCCATAAGGGTGTAAACACTAAATGTGGTATTATCAATGACTCCTAAAAACGCCCAACAACCGTGAATTCACTGCCAAAACCAAAAGGACGGACAGTCAACTGCTCCCAACAGACGCCTTGCATCACAGTCACAACTCCGACACCTTCCAGTTTGTCAATTTGAACCATAATTGGCGTAGAGTCAGGCCTGTTGCCCTTCCGCTAGCTCGGGCTCCACGGGTCCAGTGTCGCCATCCGGAGAGCGCAAGCGTCCATAATGTACCTTGTATAAGAGGTAGTATCATCTAACAAACCAGATAACTTGAATTAGACTCGGTTTTTTTCAACACTAGATCGAATGGTGTGTGTTTATATATACCTGGTCTCTTAGGGTAATCCAAGCAACGTGCTGCCAGCTAGTAGCTGTCCGGATACTGGCAAGATAGCTCTGATGGAATCGCAGGTCTGGTATTGGAGGTAGCGGTGCCCGTCTTGGCCTCTCCTGTTTAATTACTCTGTCTGGATCCACGATGCCTGTCGAAATGCTCGCAGCGTCCGAGTCGATGTCGTCAAGGCCATCGAGATGGTGTTCAGATGTCGGCGGGAAAACATGACTTTGGGAACCGTATATAGACGCAGCCTGGATATTGTCCGCTATTCGTGCAGATGCGTCTTCCATCGTGAGATACACAGCTTATTATATCAGCCTGTAGAAGCAAGGCTGCTGTCTTCTTGTCTCCTCTCGTCTTCTTCGGCGTAAATAAGTTGATGGTACAAAACTTGCATCGGAGTTTCTTTTGGCGTGTTTGACGTGTTTGCATTCCTCTTCAGCCTGCCCATAAACTTCTTCTTTCTCCCCCACCAAATTTATCTACTTTCATACACTCCGAAGAACAAATTCTCCGATAATCACGACAAACAACAGCTTCACTCTCTTCACACAATGGCTGCTGCTCAGGGATACCCGCTTCTCTGTCTGGAGAATCCCCTCTTGGGTTTGTCTGCCACTTAACCTTTCCTCTCAAGCTGTTGCTAACTTGTAATTTACTAGATATCCAGGGAGAGGGGTATGTGTATCTAGAAGGATTGAGCCCTCCTTTCGACCAATTCGTCCCTGTTAACCAGTATATCTTCTTACTAGAGACCAATCGACTCTAGATAAATATGAGGTCAAGGCAAACGATGCAATTCTCGCTGAAGAAAAGCACATGGGCCTCTATGAAGACTTAATGCAGAACCACAAGGCAAAGCTGATACCCGGCGGAGCTGCTCAGAACACTGCTCGTGGAGCTCAGGTATGGAAAGCCTCCAGTGTCCAGGAACAAGTAAGGCTTGTTTAAAGCGAATTATATGGCTGATTCTTTTATTATAGTATATGCTTCCCAAGGACTCCGTCCTCTACATCGGCTGTGTTGGTAAGGACAAGTATGCTGATATCCTCCGAGAGTCCTGTGCAAAGGCTGGTATCCGAGTCGAATACCGAGTAGATGATGTTCAGCCCACTGGTCGTTGCGGCGTCATCATTACAGGCCACAACCGATGCTTGGTGACCCATTTGGCTGCTGCCAATGAATACAAGCTCGACCATCTCAAGCTGCCCCAAATCTGGGACCTTGTCGAGAAGGCCCAGTTTTACTTCGTCGGTGGCTACCATTTGACTGTCTGTGTTCCAGCCATCCTTGCTCTTGCTGAAGAGGCCGCTGCGAAGAACAAGGTATGCCATGCCCGTCGAAGTCCTCCGGGACGGGTATATAAAAAGTCACGGAGCTAACCTGAGGCATAGACCTTCATCCTCTCACTCTCTGCCCCATTCATCCCAGCTTTTTTTAAGGATCAGCTTGCTTCAGTCCTCCCATACACCGACTTTATCGTCGGAAACGAGGCTGAGGCCCTCTCATTCGCTAAATCTCAGGACTGGAAGACCGAGGACATCGCTGAAATTGCCGAAAAAATGGCCAAGCTCCCAAAGACTAACAGCAAGCGTGCAAGAACTGTCATCATCACCCAAGGAACTGAGCCGACCATTTCAGCAGTCTCCAATGCATCTGGTGAAGTGACCGTCACTAAGACTCCTATCCGTAAGATCCTCAAGGAAGAAATCTGTGACACTAACGGAGCTGGGTGAGTTTTGATTCCATTTTCTGTCATAACTGATAAAGAGTAGTATAACTAATACTACGTTCAAAGTGATGCCTTTGCTGGCGGATTCTGCGCCGGTGTTGTTCAAGGGAAGGATGTTCCAGAGTGTGTCGAGATGGGACATTGGCTCGCCAACTTAAGCATCCGAGAATTGGGTCCATCGTAAGTTACTTTATACCTGTCAAGAGATGCTTGAGGGATAATATCAGACTTAATCGATCCTATACTAACCTAGTCGCAAAATAGTTACCCATTCCCACAACAAACCTACACCGAGTAGATTAATAACCCATTCGCATTCGCCTAGGCTCAACCCTGTGCACCGAATAAAGGGGTATCAGGTTTTCTTTACAATATTGTAATTTCATAACTGGGTATCACTAACTTGGATCAACTCCCTCCACATTGCTCCCGTCACAAGCAAACCGAACTATACCCACCGCCTTTCAACCCAATACCGATGACCACCTACATGACTTTAACAGCTACGAGATGGAACCTAACAACCAGGGCCCCTTTGGGGGTATAACCAGGCTTTGATGATAAGCTGAGGACATTTTTATAAGATTTATTATAAGAAAACGGTAGAATAAAATAGTTACAGGCACGTTTTCAACAACGAACGACAATATACATAAGATCAGTTGACTTCGTTAAGTGTTCTCTTGAGGCTGATCATAGGAATTAAAAGCAATTTTCGATCGAAACATGACAAGAAATATTTGAAAAGTAAAAGAGACGGAAAATTGAAGTGTTGTCCGGATGAAGATCGAGTACCACTAATGGAGGCGAGCAGGGGCTTCAGACCGTTTCCAGCTTCGAACCCCTTTTCGGGGTTTGTGTTGATTGCTCAAGAATGCAGCGTAGTCTTTATGGTGAAAATTAAAAGCCTAACCCTGCACGAAGCAGGTCACCTCGTAAATTCCCTTTGGGGGTACTTTCTGATTCAAATACCAACTAGCAATCATGCAAATTTGACCACGGGCTCCTTCATTGGAAGAGGGACGTCATGGAAACCAACAGCCATAGGTGGACGTTGTTCAATGTCCTCTTGATAACTAACCATGAGGTGTATAGGTAGTGCATTATAGGCCAAGCCTAGCAGAAAGAGTACTAAATGGGCTGCATAAAAAGCAAGCCAGGCCCTGAAACCGTCATCCTCCTTGCCCATTAGGTGGTGTTTGCTCGCCGATGGCTCCGGCATAGTTGCGGCTTCCCGGATACTGCATACTTCCAAGGTATGGAGATGAGGTGTACAGCTGAGGAAGTTGGGCCTGACTGTAGCTGGTACTGTACTCCGACGGTTGAACGCCGAAGAAGGATGTTCCATTAATATGGCTGGTGATATTACCGAGACGTGGTGTTTGCATGTATGATAAGCTACTCGAGAAGTCATCCACAGGAGTGGGGACAAAGGAGCTTGAGTGTGCAAAGGCAGACGAACCAAGTGAGCCAAGGAAAGGGGAAACAGTATTTCCACCCGCTGGCAGTATCTGAGGAGAAGCTGAAGGTATGGCTGTAGATGGGCGGCTTGTTGGAGACATAGCTTCGCCAGGTTGAGGTGCGAATGCAGTGTTCATTATGCTTGGAAGTGGTGGTCCCGGAGAATAGGACTGGACATGCGCTGGCCCTTGGGTTCCCGAGATGGTGCCTTCAAACCCTTGACGGACAATGCTCCGCCGGTGAGTCGAATCGAGCGAAGCATAGTATGATGGGTTATTATCGACATCTGCTAAGCTTTCAGCTGGTTCTGACTCGACCAGGTTATCGACCATTCGATGCATTGACACTGAACCCGATATAGACGCTCCATCCTCCAATGCACCCGAAGAAGGGGCTGGCTGTTGTATTTCATCCCGGTCAATGCTGGTGGAAGAAAGGGTGTGGCCATGTCTATGGGCTAGGTTGCGAGGGGTTGAAAATTGTGGGAGTCCCTCCTCTTTGTAAACGAATAATTTGGCATCCTCCTTGTCCACCATCACTATCGGAATCTTTTCATGTACTACGAGATCAAGACCGTCAATCACAAATTCGCGAATTCGAAATAACATATCCGTGTTGTTGGAAGTTGAAGTTTCTGTATGCAATCGCCTGGGTTTCGTTGCTCCAGGAGGCCCGTAACGTCTCATAGTACTCTCATATGCGAAAGGTTTGAACCCAAGGGTATTCTCATCTTCTTCAAGGAGGTATTCAACCTCAGGCAAGTTGGCAACATCGAAGGTGGAGGTGAGTAGGGTCAGCGCATTAGCATAACTCTTCCAGAGCTCTTTGATCTGTATGCATAACGGGCTATCTTTTGTTTCAGGGGCGGAAACCAAGACCGGGCTATTGACGAGCAACCAACTACTATAGTGACGCAAGGCTGGAAGGATCGAGTAGGCAACCGAAGTCACCTTGTCTGCAGAGCATTCAAGCTCAGCGAGGAAAACTTGAAGAAGGGTAAAGAAGAACTTCACGTTCAGCCTTCGTAGAAACACCTCGGCATTTACATCCTTTGCGTTGCTTTCAGAAGCGATATTGATAAGAGCACATTTTTCCAACAGGGGATGTTCAAGAACATTTTCTTTCAAATCAACCGTAACCTGGCGCATAATCTCATTTTCACGTTCCTCATGTTCAGGAGAATCTCCCTGGTAGCATTGGGCGTGGAGGTGTATGAAGGAGTTGACCAAAATTGTTTGAGGGTCGTTTGCGGTTGATTGTTCCCCTTTTTTCTTCAAAGCTAGAATCTTTTTGAATTCCTTGGTCAAGTTTTTGTGAGCGTTAGGATGAGGCTCTTGCGCTGAGAGCGCTCGATATAAGTAGTACACGGCATCTAAGTGCTCCTCTTCAGCAAGTGCAATAACAGCAAACTGATTGAATGGGTTGCCGGAGTTTGGATTCACCAACGAGGCCATCAGGTAATTTTTCGTTGCACGCTCCCAATTCTTCTTTGACTGATCCACCAGCTCGGTCTGATAGTAACGTCCGAGATCTCCAAGTCTGATAAGAGTAGCATGACACGACGAGAGCACTGCGCGTTTTAGCTGGGCATCCAACATTTCGGTAGAGCTCGGGAGTTCCTCCTTTTCAAATAGATATCCTTTCCGCCTTGCAACTTCTTCGAATTCAGGGATGTGATAGGCCTTAAAGTCCTCTAGGAGACGGTATATGTATTCTTCGTAAAATTCCTGACTCGACTTGATGAACTTTGAATAGCGATTTATAAGTTTGCGCTTCTCAACAGGCCGTTTTTTGCCCTTTTTCTCATCTTCCTGGATATTAGATAGCCATTTCCGGAACCGACCATTAATCTCCAAATGCGCATCCCAGAGACCGCCTTCGAGTTTCAGCGCATTCATCGGATTGCAGGCATCCACTCCGTCGAGTCTTCCCGCAGTTCCTCCATTCCTCGGACTCCTTATTCCTTCTCCAAAGATCTGGAAGATAGAAACCTGTCCTGAAACTCGAGTTTCAGCTAATAGACGCTCAACTTCAGCAAATGTTGGTTCTTTCTCCTTCAAAGCGCAAATCAGCTTCGTCTTGCATAGTTCAAACGTTTCCTCTGCGTTCATATGACCGGCTCCATTTTGAATCACAGATGCGGCCATCATTCGACCGCCTGGTTGGACAGAACAAGCGTAGCGGTGCCCCGGGCGCTCAAGAGTTACCCCAGGTCGTCGGACGTAGAATCCGGGTGTGTTAAACCGCGCAGTGCGTTATGGAAGACGACGGAGGGCGTAGTTGGTGGAGCAGCGTTGGTGATGGCGCCCATGGAGTTTTCTTCCAGCTAAATGTCCATCTGAAATCGCAAATTTCCCGGGCTCCTTGGACCACAGACCCGCCAGTCCGTGATACCAAATAGTGAAGGAGATAAAGATTTCCTTCGGCCTGGAAAATGCGATCACTTTTGGCGACATTTTCCGTTTAATTCTCATCACGTGATATGCACCTTTGGGGCGGAAATTCTACGAAGGAGTTGATAAAATAGTATTCTCGTGTATATATTATTGGTTCGTATAAATATAGGCAAAACGGAATTCCTATATATATGTGTGTATGTATGGTGGATATTGCTATATCATTCACCGTTGAATATGCCTCTTACAAACGTCCCTTGAGGGCACCAAATCCGTTGACATTGAGTAGCCGTTCGGCTTCAGCTCTCTGTGCCTTGACCTTAGCCATAGTGGAATCCTTCCTCTGCTTGTTCTCTCGCTTGCCCATTTGCTGGAGGTGAACCTCATCTGGGCCATCTGCAATTCTTAGAGTGCGGATGTTTGCCCACATATTGGCAAGCGGAGTATCTTGACACACTCCCATGGCGCCGTGAGCTTGGACAGCACGGTCAATAACAGCGAGGGCTACTTGTGGTGCAAGGACCTTAGCCTCAGCAATTTCCTTTAGAGCAGCCTTAGCGTCAGCGCCATCTATGCGAGCAGCAGCGTTCAGGACTATCAGACGAGCGGAGTCAATCTCGAGACGTGATCTGGCAATCCATTCAAGGATGACACCATGAGAAGAGAGCGGAGTCCCGAACGGCTTCTTGTTCTCATCATTTGCACGCGCAATCATCCATTCAAGGGCTCGCTCAGCAGCGCCAATGGCACGCATGGCATGGTGGATACGTCCTGGTCCCAGGCGGCCCTGGATGATTTCGAAGCCACGACCTTCACCTAGAACAATGTTGGACACTGGTACGCGCACGTTCTTAAAAGAAACTTGTCCGTGGCCGTGGGGGGCATCATCAAATCCATAGACGTGGAGCATTCTGTGTATGGTGACGCCCGGGATCCCGGCAGGAACTAGAATCACCGACTGCTGCTTGTATGGATCTGGGTTGTTAGGATCCGTCTTGCCCATGACAAGGTACAGCTTGCACCGTGGGTCTCCGACACCGGATGACCACCATTTCTACAGATTAGTTAGTATCTGTAGATATACGGAGAACATTTTTGTAGACTTATTGTATAACGCACCTCTCCATTTAGAACATACTCATTGCCCTCACGACGAATGTTAAGTCGAATATTTGTAGCGTCGCTCGAGGCAATATCTGGCTCAGTCATCAAGAAACCAGAACGAATCTTTCCCTCCAGCAGAGGGTCTAGCCATTCTCTCTTCTGAGCCTCGTTTCCGTACTTGGCCAGAACTTCCATATTGCCGGTGTCAGGCGCAGCATTGTTTGTGGCCTGGACATATAATCTCCGTATTAGCTACTTTGAACTCATTCGAAGACCTGTCAATGGCTTCGTACCTCGCTGGCAACTCTGCTC
The DNA here is from genome assembly GCF_000151145.1 of Microsporum canis CBS 113480. Taxonomy (NCBI): domain Eukaryota; kingdom Fungi; phylum Ascomycota; class Eurotiomycetes; order Onygenales; family Arthrodermataceae; genus Microsporum; species Microsporum canis. The sequence continues at coordinate 2,097,057 of NW_003299164.1, read as the reverse complement.
TTCCCAAGTAGCTCTGCCATTAATCCGTATTCCACGTTGCTGAAGCCGGCGCCCTCCTTGAAATGATTCTTGGGCAAGAACATATTCCATAGACCAAGTTTCCTTGCTTTGGCCTTCAGATCTTCTATGATAGGAGGATGCTTGGTAAATCTGGCTTCGCCTTCGCCTAGCTGGGCCTGGAAGAGGGTGTCTGCCGGGATACATTCTTTCTCAACGAATTCTTCCACCTGAAAACCCACACAAGTTAGCCAGACGGGTTCTTGGTGGCACTGTCGAGTACTTGGAGGTTCCTCACGATGTCTAGTGTCTTTCTCGCGCGCTCGCTCACGAACGGTTGGATGACAGGGGGAATTCTGGTGGAGGCAGCCATTGTCGAGTAGTTCACAACACAACCTGGAGATCAAACGTAACTAGCTAATTGAGCGTGGGGTGATGAGTGTATCGTATTGCGACCTAAGCTAAAGAGTCCTTGGGAATGAGTATTATATAGGAGAAAAGCAAATAATGTTCATGGAGAACTACAGTGCAGGCTCGGTTCGGCAAGATATTCGTTCCCTCGTAAGTTAGGCGGAGTTACCGATAGAGTTTCTTCCACGAGCCGAGGCTCGAACAGAAACTTTGAGTAGCTGGTAGATTCTAATTGTTGACCTAAGGTTGTAAATAAGATGTTTGCAAAGGATTGCTGTATTCAAGAATATGATCTATTACGGTCTTCGTAGAGCCTCAGTAAATGATGCCTCCTTATGGTCTTGTTACATCCGCAGATAAAAAGGAGACCGGGGTAAAAGAGGTGTTACGTATAGATGGCAGCACTGAAGGTAAGACACCTGAGGAAGCAAAAAGTGCAAGTAACCGAAAAATGTTGGCTATCATCAAAAAGAGACGGGAGGAATAGCGCTGAAGGGCAAATCTCCTTCGGCGAAGCATTTGGTCGCATGTATCATAGCAGTCGCAGGCAGTTTGGGACAGCATATGTGAGATCACTTTGAGTTCCAGCACTAAGAGTACTCTGGTAACTCCTCATCCAAATACACACAGAGAGAGCCATCAGAATGCGCAGGTCATCTCTTTGCAACCTTGCATAGGAATATATGAACCGGATGCGCACATATCAAAAAAATGCAGATGGGAGCCATTTGCCGTCAAGTAAAAATCATCTATAAAACTCCCTTTGTACTGATAACCTCGCCTTCCTTCCCAGCAACCTTAGCGGTGGCATCTTTAATAGCTACCGCCAAAGCTTTAAAGGCAGCCTCGGCACGGTGATGGTCGTTTTCTCCCTTCAACACATCGACGTGCAGGGTGACACCTGCCGTATGTGCAAAGCTCTGGAGGCCGTGGGGAATCATCTGGGTAGTAAGGTTACCAATCTTTGCATCCTTGAAGTCAAAGACGCCAGCGAAGAAAGGGCGGGACGAGATATCGATGACTGCCCGCGCAAGTGCCTCATCTAGCGGAGCATAGGCGCTCCCAAATCTCTTGATTCCCTTTCGATCCCCCAAAGCCTTTGACAGGGCCTCTCCGAGGGCAAGGAATGTATCCTCGGTGGTGTGATGGTCGTCAACTACGGTGTAATACGGTCAGCGCGGAAAAAGAGTAGCCAACAACGATACCACTGGAAACAAGCTACTCACTGGCAAGATCACCAACGGTACGAATTCGTAGACTCCAACCACCATGTTTCGCCAATGCATGCAACATATGATCTAGGAATCCAACCCCAGTCCATATCCAGATGTGCTGTGAGGGGGAAAATTGGCATGCATGGTGCTCTTCTTTTTGATCGGGGACACTGGATGACTTGAAGGCTTTGTGGCTATCAGGCAGGACATCTAGCGGGCCTCCGTCTATACAGAGCGATACCTGGGCTTTGGTCTCCTTCGTGAACCTCTCCACATACGAGCTGCGTAGCTCTGCCATGACTCGTAAAATATATTGTATAGAAATGAAGCAACCAATTAACCGGGTGATAGGCTTGCGGAGCCTCCAGTATATGCCAAGCCGTCAACGGCCGCCTTATTTTTCTCCAACTAAATGATCGTGCCCTAGAAACTAGCGTTGCAAGGGGCGTTGCAGCTCCAGTTCTTCGCAGCCTGCTTTGCTCTGCTTCGACTTTTCCTTTCATGCGAGTTGCTCATCTTTCGGGAAACGTAACCACGTGATATAATGACTAATCTTCATAGCAAGCATTTGGCCGTTGGACAGTTATTAGCTGAAGATTCTTTGATATACACTCTAGAAGAGGGTTGTTTCTTATGCAGGAATAGGTATAAGATAGTACTGTGGTTGGGGATCAAAATCTCCTGCAGAACTGAAACTGAGGCGGAAACATATTGTTCTAAAGCAACGGGCAACTTACCCAAGGACAGAGCAATAGTAACATAAGCAGTAAAGAAAAGAAGACATAAAGGTACATTGAGAAATACTGATACAATGGAGTCGTTACGAGTCTGGTGGCGGTCATTAAAAGAAAGGAAAAGGGGAGTGAGCCCGGGTCATAGAAGTCAGACTGGTTCTCCCATCTCAAGCACCATCATCGTCAACAGCATTCTCACTGCTCATCTTGTCGTAAGATTTCTTCCCGAGGGCCTTGGCAAAGAGCATTTGTGGTTTACCAGCACTAGAAAGCAGCCAAAGTCAGAATTCGTCATTTAACTGGGGTATATAATGTGTAGTTCATTGCGGTCATTCTTGGTTGACTTACTTTTTGAACTTCTTGCCTTTTAGGTGGCTTAACTTCTTTGTGCAAGGGCTCATAATTCCATCTGATGGAGAGATAATATGACCAGATTGCCTGCTATGTATGTTAGCACGGTGCTAGAAAGCATCAAATCTCCGCTGGAAATATATGGATACATACTGTGAATCACCCTCTATCTTCTCTTTCAGCACTTGTCTATGGTATTCCATGGATTTCGTAGTAGCAGCCTTAAGGTCTGCTTCGGCCTCTTCGACTAGAGTACTCGACATGGGAAGGTGAGTGTTTGTTGGGCGGTCAGAGAGTGGCTGTTTAGAGGGGGAGCTGATGGATGCCATTATGCGATAACCTGGAAGTATGGCCTCTTGATATGTCTGCGAAGGGAGTACGGGTTTGAGCCGAAGGGATGGTATTTGTAAAGTGTGAGTTCTCCAGTATTCTGGAGAAGGGAAGGTTGTTTATCTCGGAAAATCTCTCCCTTTATATATCGTATTCGTCAGCGATTCTCATGTGTGATCTTCTTTGTTTACACACGCGGGAATTAGGAAAAGTTTTCTCCCCGTTCAAAGTAAAAAGGTAATATCAAATGACAACAGGGTAAGCCTCTGCGGTGTCTTTCGCATGGGACCTTGATCAACTTTGCATGGGTGGAGGCAAGCCGTGGGTAACATTACTACCTGACATTCTAGACATACCTTTTATTATTTCTTCTCTTCTTCTTGATAGTCCTGCGAGTAGTGTATTTATTTGTTCTAGATTTCACCCAATAACTGAGTATGCGATGGCAACGGGAAGAGAATTCATCCGCCTTTGGGAAGTTTTCATGTTGACACTTTGTCGGATAAGGTTGATAAGCGATAGTTTCCATAGCAACAACCATCGTTGCTGACTCATCACGAATATAACTCGTCACTAATTAGGGGCGATTGTAGGTATTGGGTATATAATCATATACGGTACTTAAATTATATGTGCTATATGGAACTATGTATACATGCTCTCTCCTTGACGGATAAAAAAAGTACGATATGGCCCTTCCAATGGTCGTAGATAAGAAAATGCCGTAAATGTCATAATAGTATAAAATGGTTTGAATCATCGATCGTTGCAAGTTTCAATAATTAGGAGAAAGAATGTCCTTCAGCCTGCCCATCATCCGATTCTGACTCGTGTTTTTCCGCTATATCCTTAGCAGCACGTTGCCTCAGGCGAAGGTCCGGATCGCTCAGAGACGCAATGCCACTGGTGGCGGAGGCAGCGAGACCTTCATGTGGCTCAAGAGAGAAGTGGTGCTTCCCAGATCTATCTGGCGTTGTGGTTCTAGATGTTGGTGTGGGTGGGGAGTATGCAAAGGTAGGATTCTCGACTTCATAATCTGTTTGCTCCGAGGGACTGCGGTGATGACGTGAGTGGCTTTGGTGGTGATGACGGACCGTCTCGTCTCTACTTAATATTGATGAGCCCATTCTGCTCATAGGCGGCGGGCTAGGGCTTGCGGAGGGTGCAGGTGAATCATAAGTAGGAGACGAAGAACGAAAGCTCCGAGTGCGGGTAACGATGTTTCGTGGGAATTCAAAGTATGGCGCCCCTGAGCTACGGGAAAATAGTACTAGGCCAAAACAAACGAGGACGAAGATGCTTTGTATCACGGCAACTCGTTTCTGAAACACGAGCTCGTCTGCAAGGACACCCAGTTGGGCAGCAACCGAAAATACTTCTCGATGATACTGTTGGCGTTGTTGTTCAAACTCTATAAAGACGGAATGCCAGAGATGGTCATATTGCTGGCGAAACTCCTTCAATTCCTGCAGCACGGTAGAGTTAAGATTTTCCAGGAATGCAGATGTTTTGGCAAGTTGGCGTTTTTCGACTTTATTAAAGGCATCGCGAAGGATGCGAGATTGCTCTTCTATATATAAAAGAGATAGCGTAGAATTTGATTCTAACATCTGGAGCCGTTTGTTAACTGATTTGAAGAAAGACTCCTGAGTAGATGGGTTAGGGGGTGGCGATGAAGGGGGTGGTGGGTTGGCTGCAGAGTTCATCCTAGTTGGCTCTGTATGCGAGCCATCTGCGGTGACAGCTGATCCTGTAGAACTGCGACGGGTTTCTTCTCTATCTGAAGCCGTCCATACCCGAGTTGAAGGGATGGAGCGTATCTGCTCTAGAGTATTGGCAGAGCTGATGGATCCGCTTGCAGGAGCAGCAGTATCGTCTCTCACATGGGTGGCTATAACGGGTTGTCTTTCCATACGAGCAGCTCGTTCTTGAATAGCACACATCTTACCAGACACCAGTCCAAGTAGGATGCTTTCTGTCTCGTTCCTTTCCACAAAACATCTGAGCTCTGTCAGTTCATGGTTGGATAGGTTGGATAGAGGAACCAACTGGGCGTCCACAGTCGACTCGGGGATAGAAACATTTTCATGCACAACTGCTTCAACTTGTTCCCGTTGTGGTTGCTGTTGTGGTTCTTCTAGCTGCGCATTTGCATCCTCCTCTTCATCTGCTCTTGTAGCTTCACCGTCATTCTTATATTCCTCCATCATAGTAGTACCATGCACCCGAACCAAGCTCACGGGGCAATAGAATTCATTCCCATAATGGGATAAGAACTCAATCTTCAGGTATCTGGCCCAGATAAGCGGGTTTTCCACAGCGAATGCCTGAACCTGTCGGGCATTAGCAGCTTCATAGGTTCCCAGAACGCGCCATTTATCCGCCTTGATCGGATATCGATCAGACACACTGACTCGGAAAGAGCGAAATATGGAGCTGAAAAATTCGTAATTTGCCAGTACTACCGTATCAACAAGGATGTCATCACATAATTCCATGATCAGGAATTTTTCCTTGGCCCTGCATTCACTCAGCATGTAGCTATCCTTATTCTCGTTCAGCACGGCTGAGGAGCCCGTGCATTGGGGATTTGTTTTCAAGACTGTTGCAGCGCAGTCGAAAGATGCATAGTTGAACCGTTCCTTACAAGTTGTTCCTGCATGTTTCCGACGACCAATCCCCTTTCGCGGAATATTCTCAGCATCCTGGCCGTCGAGCTCAAAGGCGGGCTGGGAGAGTTTCTTGCCCTGATCATCACCGCCTGTCGTAGTAGATCCCATATCGGGAGGTATTCCACTTTCTTTCCTGTCCCACGAAGCAACCCCCGACTCATCTGTTGAAAACCCCCCGAATTCAAGATCGATCTCTGACTCCTCGCCCAGGCCGTCAAGGGGATCATGCATCTGAGATGGTCGCGTAGGCCGTCTTCTCACTTGCCCGCCATGCTCACCGCTGCGCCCAGAGCCGGGTCTATGCCGCCGCATATGTTCAGCAGATTGCCCTGCTCGAGCCAGATTCTGATTCTTCCATTCCTCAAACGAGAGGAAATGGGAATTATCCAGCGGTGACTCTATATCAGCATCGTCTTCTTTCCCCTTGATACGTCCAGAATCACCACCACCCCCACCACCCTCCTCTGGCATAGAAGAACCAGTATATCCCGGCACCGTCACCGTCATTTCCCTGGCATCCAAATATATACCGGCAGAACCAATCGTAGCCGTCGTATCGACGCCGGTAGCATGCCGCATCGCCCCTCCAACAGCCCATCTCGTCTCTAAACAGATAGGATGACGTATGTACTCTGCACCTAAATCCCCCGTCATCCGCGCCTGGCAGACGGTATTCGACTTATCCACCGCCATCAACCGAGACTCAATGGGCGCGGTATGAGAGTCCGCAACTGTTTCCGCAGAACAAACCGTGAGAAAGGCCAGGAACGCAGACGTGATACGGTCCGTCCGCGGACGTTTACGCCAGAGTGGCGAAGGCCGATACCAATTCATGATGTGTGTACGTGCAAGGACAGCCCGCTCTTCTTTCCCTATGCTTCCTTATACTTTCTGTCGAACGTGTGTAAAGAGTGTATATAGTTTTCGGTTGTGTGTATGATTCACAGGTACCCGAGATAGCTATCTTTCCCTATGCCTTAAACACCGCCAGTTAGCCCGCGTAATGCATTATTACTTCATCGACCAAAAGGGGGTCCCACATACTTCATTATTATTATTATTTTTCACTCAACTGCATCGTGTTCGCCGTTCACTTGTCCGGCCCTCGAGTAGCAGGGGAATTCGATCCCACGTCCGAACATGGTAGTATCGCAAGACAGAAAAAAAATCCACCCCCCTGTCTAGCTAGCTCTCCTGATCATCCCAGGCCCAGGACATAAGGCGGATTTCCTTATCAGTGGTTCTTATTTGACGGATTTGTCCCTTGATAAGACACGCTGGCTTGAACTGTCGGTGTGAGAAAAGAAATATCTTGCATATCTGGCCTGTTGGTTTTGCGTTGGCTTGGTTGGGCGTGAAGTTATGTAAAATTAAGCTCTGTGAGCCGCGTTTATTATTAGCATCAGCCTTTTTTGGATATAAAGCTGTTACCATAGTAAGTGTTTTCTAGAAGATATATTTCCAGCTATGGAGATTATACTCTGTACACCTGAGTAGAGGGGCCAACTCGAAGGGCCACCTGTAGATGCATACATGTACATGGATAGCTCCAGTGTAAGTGCTACGTATGAAAAGCATAATATTCAACCACGGAAATGTTCTTTCATTTAATCAATTTTATCAACCTTCCCATCCATCCATCCATCCCAATCCCTTTCTTCTCCCCCCACGCCTCAAGCCAATGTAATCAAAACGAGAGAACAGGCCCCTTTCAAAATTCGCCAATTGAACGAGGAACGAAAACAAAACACCACCTTCACTTCCACCTACCAAACTCTCCTTCTTTCGAACAAGTCTAACAAGGCAAGACCAGTAAAAGCAAATGTAAAAGAGATAGTACATTTCCTTTCTTCTTCTTTTCCTTCCGAAAACCAATTTTTGTTTGTGTTTGACATGAGATAGGAAAAAAGAGCAGTATAGATGGGGATAAGGGAAAGTGATTTTTTTTTCATGTTGAAAGGGGTGAAAACATTAGATTAGCGGAGGTAGGAGGGAGAGAGTAGGTATGGAGAAATATAGATAAGAGGAGACACTCGATAAAAAAGACCAAGAGTAAAAAAGAACAATCTGGTAAAAAGTAAGATTTTTTTTCCATGGCTTGCTTCGTTCCTATAACGTAGCCGTAGTCGTTCCCTTCCACCTTTTTCTCCTCTGCGTTGGACATTGGCAGAGAAGAAAAAGGTGGCTGCCAGTACAAGTCGATGCAACTGACACGAAAACTTCGTCTTTTCCATCTCTCCCAGGTAGGCAGATGCTTGCTGCGGGGAGACCCAAAAGAAAATAAAACCATCGTGTCCCTCTCAAGATGAGAACTAGCGTAGCGTAGCGTTGCCTGAGTATGTGGAGTAATAATAATGATAATAATAAAAAAAGAGATAAAACAAGGAAATGAAAAAGTAGTAGCGATGTGGGTGTGTGGCAATGTGAAATGGCAATGTGGAATAGGAGGAGAGAGAATTATATATGAGCAAAAAAGGGAGACAAGGAGAACAAGAAGACAAGGAAAAAGCATGAATGATCTGCAGAAATGGAGAAGAGAAGTTTGTCAACAAACGCCGCAATTTGTGGTATCCCCCTTCGAATTCTTTCAATGTTCAACACCGCTTCGAAATGAAGCTAAGCTCCGTCAGGCCGACCCATATTCTGTTGGTAACAATAACAAGGCAAGTTATATAGTACAGGGTAATGTTTGGCGACGATGGCCCAAGTCAAGTCCGGATCAGTCCATCCTGATCTAGTCCGTAGATGAGGATAGATAGGTAGGTAGATCGGTGATCGCCGTAATGTTTCGGTCTTGCAACGCACGTTGAAGGGGGGTATTCGAGTTGAGGATAAAAAATATGAAAACGCAACCGCAGCGAGCCGATAGGGTGGTAGTAAACAGGTATAAGAAATGCAGACCGGACCGTTTGAGTTATAGATATATCGTTTAAGGTCGAAGATAGAAAAAAAAGCACGCTAAACTCCGATTGGATCCCAAAGAAACTGAAGTGAAACAGAATTGTAATATATTATCAGGCTGAAGAATTGGAGATCGTTGCGTCATCTTGAGAGGGGCGTCAGGTATATGAAGAAGTAAAAAAGGTATTTGCTTATCGTGAGATGGAAAAACGAAGGAAGATAGGGAAAGCGCTAGGCTTTTCGATATAGGATGGGACTACGGGTGTAGGTCCTGCCAACCGCCGACAAAGTCGAATTCGTCATCAATCACCGCCGGGGAATAGATGGGAAGCTGGGGGTAATGTTGGGCTCTCTTTGGTCTGATCGTCTGGTCTTTGTCGCGACGCCAATCCTTGCTCAGCATATAAGGTTGGATGGGTTGTTGCTGGTAATTGTGTCCTCGGCTGTCCTTCGACTGGAACTTCTTCTTGGTCCAGGTGCCGTGATCGTACTGTGGTTCCTTTCGCCAGCTGGGAGTCTTGGTCTTGGGGGTAGAGGCAGCACGAAGATCTTTTTCGGGCGAATGGTTCATGCGCTTCTTGCCCAGAGCAGCCCACTTGTCCATAATTGAGTTCTTAGACGGAGAGTATCGGGATGGCGGGACAGGAGTGTTGCTGCTCTCCCCAAGAATGCTTCGTGGCTTGGATGGCGTGGCTGGAGACACGGCCTTCTTCTTATTCTTCTCGTCCTTGACGATTGGAATTGGCCGGACGTTAAGCACGGAAGATGGATCCTCAATTTCAGAAAGGCCAAGGCCAGTGACATCAGCGGTATTGCTCTCCTTGCTCCAAGTTCGGGAGTTCTGGGCCTGGCGGCTGCGCAGGCGGGCTTCCTCGAGTTCAGACTCCTCCTCATCCCAAAGATCGCTCCAGCTCTTAGACACTTGATCGGAGCTACCCTTTCCAAAGACCAGAGACATGGCCGAAAATGGGCGAGTCGCAGTAGTAGGGAGAGACTCACTGATAGGAGCTGGGCGGGGGGCTTTGCGGAAGGTAGACTGGCGGATCTTCATCGATTTGAACGAGGCACCCAAATTTGAATCCAGAGTAGAACCGATCGATGGGGAGACAGCGTGCGTAGAGTACCAGGAGGCACCATCCACTTCTGAGGCAGGGAAGAGATCCTCGCTGTAGCTCTCGGTATCCGGGATAACCGAGAGACGACGAGCATCCTGCTGAGGGGAGATCTGAAGAGCCTTTGCCCAAGGGAAAGAGTCTCCCTGGTTGACCTGCGGAGTCTGAATGGATGGGGTGCGAAGAGGTTCACGGTAGGCACTGGCAGCAACGACGTCACGGTCTTCGGTGCAAAACTCATCGAGAGACTCATCATCTGTGGTGAAGGTGACGGCACGCACGATGGACTCTCTCATGCCGGCAAGTGATCTCCTCTCGGGGTCCAGAGCAAGAGAGTGTCTGAGCACCTCAAAGGTATCCTGGGACATGTTTGGGAAGATGTCGAAGAGCGACTGTCGGTCACGAGAGTAGTCGGCGAAGAGGATGTCGGATTCAGTGGGAGTGACGAAGGGGTTCTTCGCGAAGAGGATGTTCAAGAGGCAGATGCCGATGGACCAGATGTCGGCTTTGGCAGGCGAGTATCCAGCCGCAGTAGGCTCGTACTGTTCCGGAGCCATGTATCGGTCACTTCCTACACAAGCCTCAAAGGACCAAGGGCTGCTGGTTGCCAGGCCAAAGTCGCCGAGCTTCATGGAGCCATCCTGACAGAGGAAGATGTTCTCTGGTTTGATGTCTCGATGGTAGAGCCCCTTAGAATGCATGAACTCAACGCCGTCGATGAGCTCTAGCATGAATTCCCGTACGTGTTCAGTCTCGAGCGGCCCACGATTAGTCCGGATGGCTTCGTACAAATCACCCATGGAGCAGTATTCGAGAACCAAGAAGACGTGTGATTGGGTCTCGAAGGAGCTCACAAGGTTGACCAAGTTTGGGTGTTGTCCAAGCTTCATGTGGCACTGCATCTCCTCCGAACGGTCATCGACAGATAAGGGAGAGGTGGAATCCGCAGAAGAGGGCTTGGTCAGACACTTGATGGCCACCTGCTCTCCAGTGAAGGTGTCTTTGGCGAGAAAGACCATTCCAAAGGAGCCATGGTTAAGCGGAGCAACTGTCTGGAAACGTCCATCGAGGAGTTTCCCTTGGATAAACTTGTCCCGCAAGCAATCCATGATGGATAATTGGACTTTTGTGGAGACGGGAAAAAGGCCGTTGGTAGGTGGAGCTGCAAGGGAAGCTGGCCCGGTAACCGGCAAGGGAGCAACGGAGAGAAGGAAAAAAGAAGGGAAATCAAAAAAACAAGAGTGGTGTCGTCGATCAGGCTGTCATATAAGAGATTTGGAAAAGAGACGTAAAAAAAAAAGGAGTAAGAGAACAAAAGGAAACAGATTCGCCGTCCGCGGTTGGGAAGTGGATTGCACAAGGCACCTCCGTAATGCTGGAAAGAAGGAAAAAAAGGGAAGGTAATGATCGTTATGACTGCATTTGAGCGTTGTGGCCGAAGAACGAAAGCTGTTTCGTTTTGCCGGTAAACGAGTCGATGTTTGTAACAAGAAAAAAAAGGAAGACTGTTTTGAATGCTGGTTTGGTATGAAATGAATCAAGAAAATAACGCTTCGTGCAAGGTCGTGAGAGAAGATGGGAACAAGAGACGAGAAAGGGGGATATTATCGCTAGAATAGAGTGACTGGGAGCTGAGGTCAAGAAGGCGTTGCCTGCGAGGCGGAAGTTTGGCGGTGGAGGAGGAGGTCTTCAAGGAGAAGAGCAGGCGTTCGACCTTGATGACAAGTCACAAAATTCAGCGATAATAGACGGTTGTTTCCCCAAGGTAAGCCAGCGTGTGTTTATCTGGTGTTGGCCAAGAAGAGTCGACGAGGAGAAACCGTCAGGAGAGGTATGATAGATACCGTGCAACTGGCTCTCTGCGGTGGTTGTCAGGTCGAGATGTTGCTGAGATTGGCGTGTATATATATGTATAGCTTATGGTCGAGTCGAGTCAATGGGGATGACTGTCTGACTCAGAGACGGAGAGAGCTAAGCATGCTACGGCTTGAGTGGCGAGCGTGGCCTTGTACTGTTATCGTAGTATAGTAGCGGCCGTAGTAGTCGTAGTTGGTAGTAGTAGGTGGTCGTTGTGGTAAGTGAGTCAACGGGAGAAGGTCGAGGAAGAGAGTCGAAGGCGAGGACGAAGAGGGAGCGCGAGAGGTGGAGGTGGAGAGTCGAAGGTGAAGGTGAGAGAGACGTGAGAAGACGGGTGAAGAGTCGAGGAGGGAGGAAGAAGAAGAGCAGAAGAAGAAGCAGAAGAGAGAGGAAGATGATGAACAGGAAGACGAAGAAGACGAAAGAAGAAGAAAAGCAAGAAAGCGTGGAAGATCGGAGAAGGGGGAGAGACTGCATGACTAAGCCACAGAAAAAGAAAAGGAAGAAGAAGAAAAAAAAAGGGAGAGAGAGAAAGAGGGACGTGGAGCGAAGGGCGGGGAGGCGGTGAACAACCGCTAGTTCGTGGCCTGCAGGAGATGGGGTGACCGCAGGTACTTCTTCTCTCACTGTATTTACTGGGCAGGAGAAGTACCTGCGGGTACATCGGCCGTGGAGATAAGAAGGTTACGTGTCCTTAGAGGATAGCCTTATGTAAGCGAACAAGGTACTTTCTCATGTCAGGGACGAAAGTATTCTTGATCCACCGGAAGAAGAGAAGAAAAGCTGAGAAGTGGCAGAGTGGAAGATGTGGAGGTGGAGAAGAGTAAAAAGAGATACGTGTTATCACAGAGACGTTGATGGTACACTGTGTACCGCGATATATCAGGATGGCCTACACCAGTATACATACGTCTGTATGTACGAAAAAGCAGTGGAAAGGGCGAGTTCTTCAGTATTGCCACACCAAGCATGGACGGTGCAGCGACTTAGCGCTTCCATGTCGAGAGTTGAACTAGCTAGCATGCGAGGTTTCTCTTCCCCCCCTGCATGAAGGGGAGATTTCGGCCTGTGGCATCAGTTGGAAGTCGACTACCACGACTGGGAAGTCGACTACTACGACTGCTACAGTATAATGATGGCCTGATCTTCAACTCCCCGCACATTTACCGTCGACATCAACCCGCCATAGAACAGGAAGAGGGTTGAAACAGCATGTTCCACCCTTCTCGCCCCTCCTGGCCGAGCTTTCTCCATGTTTCGTCGATATATATAGTTATGTATACATACGTTGGGGGAGGGCGGACGGTACCGCTGATTGCCAGAGGTGTCAACCATGCTCAAAGCCTGAACTAAGAGTCTGAACCAAGTGTCTGAACCAAGAGTCTGAGCCCAAGGGGAAAACCCAAGACAAGGATAGGGAAGAAGAACAAGAAGAGGAAGACATCGTTTAGGGTTCGTTCTTGCATGCATCGTATTCCCTGTCGACAAGGTACTTACAAGTCTTCACCCTCACACACACCTAGAACTTGCATCCATGTCGATGGGGCGAGCATGACGCCAGCAAGGCCCGAACCACGGAAAGGCCCTTTTTCCTTTTTTTTTCCCTTTTTCTTTTTTTCTTTTCTTTCTCCTCTTAAACCCTTGAGAAGTCAAGCCTGTGAGTGGCTGTTGTCAAGCGATCTTCCCAACCCAAGGCATGGAAACACGGCTCATCCCATTTCTCCCCAAAACACCCACACACAAACGCAACTGAAGCTGACTATCGAATGTAGCTAGCCGGGAGAAAGAGAGACAGGTTCGGGCGGCAAGCGTGTGACCTCTCTTTGTCTGTCAATCTGTATTAAATGCCTTACGCATGACGACTGGTTCAACAGTCTCGACATGCCATCGACTCTATGTTGATGCTCTCTCTGGCCTCTCTGCATAACACATTAACATGCACATCAGCGGAGTTCCCCCATACACATAGTCCACACATAGTATATGCACATCCACCACGTATATATATATAAGATGCCACACAGAGCAGGGAAAAACGAATATGCAAAACTTCACCGCCTCATTTTACATAGCACTCTTGCATAAAGGCACTCGACTCGAGCCAATGGCCATGATGTTCCTTTTCGGCCTCTTGTTTATTATTATTCTTTTTTTTGCTGTTTATTTAATTCTCTAGTAACTATTCTTCTTCCGTGAGAGGGGAGAGAAAGGGCAGGTTTTGTTGATGCTGGTTGCCCATCATCTGCCCTTCCGTGCTACGACGGGACAACTCCAGCGCTTACAGTGTATATCAATTCTCTACAACTGGTTTATATTCCCTCTGTGAGACGGACGCCACGTCATGTCCTCTCATCTCTTTCTCTTTCGCTCTCCCTCTCGCACCCGAAACAGACAAGACTATCCATGCCCGAGCGGATGCACCTTTCTCACCATCATTCCATCGATCGTTCCATCGGAAGCAGCCCTGCCCTCCTCCGACTCGCTGCACCAAGAGTACAAATATACTTACGCTACATAGTAGTACACAGTAATAATAACAGACAGACCACCCTTGCCAACGAATTCTATTTCCCCCCAAAGTCCGATTGGAAGATAGTAGTTGTTTAAACTCTTCTTCCCTTTTCCCCCTTGTTGGTTGCTTTTGGTCCGTTTCAGTTCGGCGCAATAAAGAAGAGGAGGACCTTCGAGAGATTTTAAATTTATTAATTATCGCGCAGTGAAATCTTTCTCAGCAAGCGGCAGCAGCAACTAGCAGGAAGGCAACCCATCCATCCCATATAGGCTCAGCTGCAGTATGTTGTCGTTTACACCAGTAATCACCACATGCGTGGCTGTGATAAATCAGATGTACGAATAATCAGTGGACAGGACCAGCCACTCTTCCGTGCAGCCTAATATTCGATCAGGTTATCAGTCAGGCTATTTACTATGGAGCACTATGTATGTACGACGATGACGTTGACCAAGTAGACATCTCCTCTACTCACGGTAGCACTATGTATTTTAGATATGCTTAATTGATGCCGTCCGACGTTGATACAAGCAACTCATGCCATCACACTGTCCCATTGTTGAACATACCAACATGAGCCGATCACAGGAAGCCGTCGACCTCTTCAAGGAGGTCCAGCGTGTCTTCTCCCTCACCACCCTGGGAGATGACAGATGGTACTTTATCCCAGTAAGTCCATAGATAGGATGTTTTGTATTATTAGATCTTCTTCATCATCTCCTTTCTCCTTCCCCAGACAAGGTTCTGGTCAAGAAACGGCTTTTCCTCTCTCCCTTCAGGGATCAACGGCGCTATTCAATGATACGATGTTCTTTTTTTTACCCCAGATCCTACTCCATAACTACTGAATCCCTGGACCACCATGGCGTCAGCCGCCGCATCTCTCACTCATGATGACGATGATGAGGAGGAATGCAACTATTTATTACCCGACTTGGCGATCAATTTGCTTCTTCGTATACCATCGGATGCACGGAGAGTGCCGATTGATTGAAATAACTGCTGGGGGAGGGGGAAAGACAGAGAGGAAAAAGCAAGGCGTATACATGCACAAGACTACTATGCACATACATAGTAGACCACTACGGACGCCCCGCGTGATGCTTTTCTTTATTCGACTGATTTACCGATTTGCACTTGTTGGAAATCTAATTGAGTCCAAAGGGGAACTAACTTGTGGCCGTCACTTTTTACCGTCACTGCTAGATCGCCGCTTTGTCTGGTGCTGGTGAGCCGGAGTACGTCGTCCAGCTGTACTCTCATCTCATAGAGCAGCCAGAGTACGCTACGCCAGAGTCACGGCCGCGGCTAGTCCGTCGTCTGCGTGAGGCGTTGGTCAAGTGCGTGCCCATCATCGGTGTCTGTCGTCCCCTCGAGGCCATCCTGGGTATAGCGAAGGTCGAAAAGGAGGAGGATAAAGATTACTCTTTCTCTAGGTACATACATGCATGCATATACTACACAACCATATATGACTATTTTTACTGCATGGCTAATTATGGTTATGGCAGAGAACATTGGCAGTCCGGGGAACAGAACCATGAGCGAGGAATGTCATGGCTGAGCCGGATCTACCAGAGCAATCTTGACGGCATCCAGCACTCGCTCGCTGCCCACAGGGATTTCTGTACGCTTACACCCCCCCAGCATTCTCCTTACCATGTTCTTGGTACTGACGTAAACGGATAGTCTGGATATCTACCGAGATAACGTACGGGCTCTATCTCTCGGACCACTCTATCCTCAACGATGTCGAGACCGAGCTGGTCGTCCTGTCCGGCATCATGATACAGAATCTCCGACATGAAACCCACTGGCATCTCCGTGGAATGAGACGCATTGGCATCACCAGTCAAGACGTCGAGCTAGTTCATCAGTGCGTACGTTTCCCCTCCCCTCTTCTTATTCTTCTATTTCTTCTTCTTTTCATCTTTTGCCTCCCCCGCATCTTCGACAAGCCCGGCCGTGGAACGGTTGAAAAGGCAAAAGTGACAATCTGGGCTAATCGGCGTCCTTGCTTAGATCGAACTCGTCGCAAAGTTTGCCCAGGTCAAGCTTGACAAGGTTCCGAGGGTCGCTGAGGTCGAGCATGAGGTGTAAGAGGACTTGGATAGTACGAATTTACGCTTTACGGCTTACGGGTTGGGGGGTTACGGCTGGGTCTGGCGGCTGGGCGAGACGCATGTTGGGAGAATGGAGGACATTTAGTCTATGCTTCATTTCTTCTCCATTCTAAATAAGGTAGATCAAGGGAGATGATGTGTACATTCAGCCTTTCTGCCTCAAACTGCCCATTCGTTCTTGTTGTCTGACGGGCTGACAAATGGCTCATCCAGTTGCTTGATAGCATACTCTCCACATAAGATACTACAGCCAAGTTAGAACGATAACGCAATAGATAAAACAGCAGTAGAGTTACTCACCATGCCTCGGCAATCAACCCATCCAACTCCCTGATAATCTTCTCCCTCTTTGCCCCGATGCTGGTCCCCTTGCTCATCTCAGCCTGTAAATCTCTGATATGCTTCTTCTTCCCCGACCCCGCTGCATCCATCACCTTCTTCCCCAGACAGTCACTATGGAACGCATGTTGGCACGGGAAGACGAAAAACTGTCTACTCAGCACAGGTAACGAGCAGATCCAGCACTTCTCTCCCGGCTCGACGATGGCATACCGCGAGCCCAGTGACGCGGTCTCCAGCCGTATCTGTTCCGCTACATGTGCTGAATTATCCATCTCCTGACGGAGGGTATCAATGTGCCGCGAGTAGTCTTCTAGAGCAGTGCAGATTTCATCCTTGAAGTCGTCGATTACCACGAAATCCGGGAAGAAGGGTATCAGATCTTCGATACGTAGGAGTTCACACCGGCGTAGAAACTCAATTGCGTCCTTGATGCCGATTCCGGGCTGGTGAATCTTCTTCTCGGCTACGAGAAGCCAGAGTTTCTTACGGAGCTTATCGTTGCCTTCTGGTCTATCAGCGACGAGAGCGGCAAGTTCGATATCATCGTGCTTCAGGGCCAGGGTGACGCCTTCTTGATACTGGTCCATCATGCTGTAGATGTGCACACATGACTGCACACGCTTATGCTGGATGCATAGGCGTAGGGCAAAGTCGGCGTCATAAGGAGGTGGGGATGACGGCTGGGATTCAAGGTACTGGAGGAGAGCGCCCTCGGATGTCGAAGGGTGGGATGCGTATATAGAAATTAGGGTATTATGTACGGCTGCTGAGGGGTTAGGGTGATTGGCGATGATGAAGTTGAGGTATCTTGTTGCCTGGTTTTGAGGCAGGGTGGCCTTGGTGCCCTTGTTGTAGCTAAGTAGCGCTGGTATGAGCTTTTGAGGATCCAAGTCCGTCTGTCTCATTAGTATATCGACAAATTCGTTCGCAGAGTATGCCATCAGAACGCTGCTGTATTTGTAAAACACTTCGGGGTCAGTCTGCTTCTTCAGCACGTTGAGTGCTTCCGACCACTTCTCCCGTTGAACCCAGTACGAGAGGACGAAGTTGTGATCACTGATCGTAGTCGCAAAGTAGAGCAGCTCCTTTTCGCGCCCATGACTACCGATAATGTCATAGACAGTCCTGGGATCGAGATCGGCCTTGTACTTGTTGACGAAATGCTGGAACTCAGACTGTATACTCTGAATGTCATCTTTGGCATCGTCTGCGTTGCCTCCCTCGACCAGCTCAGCCTTTGTTGCAATGGTATCGTCCAACGAGTTCAGTTTGGACATGAAAATCTCTACCAGCCAGCTCGCTATCATCATTCTCTGCATCGTAGCTGACTTCTTGTAGGTTGACAGTTGGGTAAGGAGGTACTTCCTTAGGGCGTCTTGCTCCCCCTTATCAATGAAGGTGAGGCAGACCTCCTCGAACCGTTTACTGCTTTTGCCCCAAACCGACGCAGCTTCTAGGTACTGTCCTTTGCTTGCAAGATGGTCACCCGAAGCAGTGGCCACGGCGTCCTTTTGGGTGAGTCCATGGGCATATCGGAGCGCAGAGTCAAACTGTTGCTCTTTTAGAAGGATCCTCCACACATCTCTGTCCTCATCGTTGGCGGAGATCTCATATATCTCTTGCCCTGTAAAAAGCCAGTATGTGTTCATCTTTTGGTCTGCAACCAAACCAAGTGAGCTTTCGCCTGGCTCGAGGACTGCCTGATCGTACACAATCTCTCCATTCAAGCGGTTGACTGCGACGATTCTACCCTCGACCAAGGTAAGAATATGCCATTGTGTCATGGCCATTCCCTTGATGGGGTCCTGGATCAGCTTCCGGCCTCCTCTCGCAGATTCGGTGGCTGGTAAGATTGAACGAGGAATCATCTTGGCCTTATCGAATATCCGGCCTCCCATCTCTTGGTTGGGAGAGTTGGGCACGGCACCATGTAAGACACCTAGCGACGAAAGCCAGGCAAAGCGCCTTTCATCATCTGCTCTGCCATCGCTGTGTCCCTCCTCCAGGGGGTCGGGTTGCATGGCAAGCAATGACGGCGCCGAGAGAGTCGCGCTAGAGAGCTCATGGACGACGGGGTTCTCCTTGCGGAACAGGTCACTGTATATCGATCCTCCTCCTCCTTCCTTCCCATGTCTCCCTATCTTGCCCGTGAAGTAGAATATCTTCCCATTCGACGACACTATGATCTGCCGGGAATCCTTCCTCCCACCGACAAAGTCCACCCAGATGCCGGTTACAGACAGGCTGGGCACCTTGTACACCGTGTTGACATATCTCTCATCTCTGCGGTAGAACTCTGAGGCAGATTCGATGTATACTTCGTAGACGTTTCCGTCCGTCGAACCCACGAGTATCTCCCTCGTCGAAGCTGTAGGTACGGCCGGGTTCCACGCGATGCACTCTATCATCACCCCCTTCAGGCGCGAGAGTGGCTTGGGCTGTCGAGACTGTGTATGAAGGTAGAAGTTCTCCCCAAGCGTAGTCGATATGATCAGATGTGAGGCCGAAGGGTCAAGAAACATGCGGCGAATGACGCCTATCTCGGATGACTTCTTAGGCAGGTCGATGTCTATTTACCAGCGTTAGCTATCACTCTCCTTCGTCCAGCAAAATAAAAGAGTACAAAACACACCATCGATGTCTTCTGCATTATTCAAGTCTATCCTCAGGATCCTGCCGGTTGCCAGAGCGAGGATGAGCACATCGTTGGCAACCTGGGCCGCGACGAAATCGGCGGCGATGGAGAACTTGAGCTGGACCTGCTTGACGCTGAATATCGGCAGTGATGACTCGGCCAGCTTAGCCAGGCTGAGGCTGCTGGCAGCTACATAGCCACTGGATCCGTCCAGCGCCATGATGCGCACTGAGTGTTGCTCTCTAGATCATGTTGATGCTGGTGACGTTTGGAGAGCTCGCGATGTGCCATGAAACTATTTAGTCTATCAACGCCAAGCAGATGCAAGATGCATTACTTCTTCTCATCTTCGTCTGATGATGATGTCGATACATTGATATAATCGGGTATTATAACAGGTGTGTATACCAGTTTATACTGCGGTCATGCCCCTCGGCTCTACATGGACGACGTGGTTGCTAACTAACACCGTCTAGCTATGTACCAGATACTCCCAGCAGGACACAGCTATCACCAGGGATCTTATGGGCACCATCAGTTATTTGCTTGACTACGGGGACATCCGGGGGAATATAACCATATATGAACTCGGGATGGCTCAGGGTACATAAGGACTGCAATGTCAGCTTCAACTATTCAAGACTGTTGGCATAGAGAGACCCAACTCTACGTACGGCTGGACAGAGGAGATGGCCATCCACAAGTGAAGGACATCGTATCAGAGACCAGACGAGGCTGTCGACATGTCGCTATCGAATATCCTGCAAAGAAACTGGTGTCCAACATATCTAAATGTCTGTCTCACTATGTTTATACACAGCCATGCGCAGAGCCGGCAGCATCAAAGAGACACCAAGAGATGTCAAGATGGCATCAAGACGGCATCAAAGGAGAGGCCAGCTCCATCAAACGACCTGAAGAAATAGATATGGTATCTTAGTACATCTATATCTGCCATTAGCCAGGCTTCTCTCTTGTATACTGAGTATGTAGACCGTCCTTGACATCCATCACCGTAAATGTATCTAATAGATGACATCCTTAATCTAACAGCATATCTACTATCATCTTCACCTTTAATACTATCATCATCACCATCTTCTTCTTCTTCATCTTTACCATCTATATCATCTCATCTTCTCATCCTCAACTTTGTAACATCACGTGAGATATCAAAAGAAGGAAGTTTTTTGGTTGGAAGAAAAGAAGAAGAAGAAAAAGACGAAGAAACAAAAAAGAAGCCTTCTTCTTGACGTTTTGCTTCTTCATCTTCATCTTCATCCTCTCGCATCACCATCCCTCTCATCCTGTCTCTCCCCCTCCTTGCCTCTGTCTCTACCTCACCTGCGACCGTCTCTGCTCACCTCCAACTTCTGCTGTCTAGATCCCGCGAAAACCAGCCCATGGAGCGTGTCCTCTGAAGGGCCCGTCGTCAGCTCAGCGCAAGCCCGGAAAGGCCTGAATTGGCCCTCCAGCAGCTCTAGCAGCCATGACGGGAGCTCCTCCGTACTCCTCGCGCTCGCCGTCGCAGCAGGCTAGATATCTCTCTTACTCGCCGTCGCGGGACCGCCCCTACGCTGGCTCAGATGCCTCTTCCTACCAGCAGCAACAACAGCAGCAGCAGCAGCAGCATCCGCCTCATACGCCTCCTGGATTCCCCACTGTGAGCAGGAGTCCGCACTACACCCATCCTACCTCTCCCATGAACACCACTTTGCCGCCCTTGAATGGCGCGGAGCCTTCGCCGGCTTACCATGGCTCCAATCAGTCTGGATACTCCCTACCACGTCCATACGGTAGCTCGTTGATGTCGAATCCGGCTCACTCTCCGTCTCCGGGCATGTTCAACCATACACCTTCCCACACGCGTCCAGGTAGCATCGGAGATGGCGTCCTTCGGTCCCCAAAGCGCGAGCCTGATATCTCTCTCGACTCGCGCCCGGTATTCTCTTCTCAGCCTCCTGTCCGTGAGACCAGGGCCACCACCCCAAAGGAACCAGTCAGTTACTTCACATCTCTCATCTTATGCTTTATATAATCTTCTTTACTAACGAACTTTGTAGAAACCGGCAAGAGCTACGGACCCTATGTCGTTTGCCAGCATCTTGTCAGGACCGGCAGAAGAACGCCCTCGAAAGGCCTCTGTTCCGCCAGTCAAGGCCAGTGAACAGCCACCGCAGCCTGTTGCCGCGCCTGCTCCCAAACCAGCGCCCAAACCAGCTCCCAAGCCCGAACCCAGAATGCTAGAGTCTGATAAGCGGCGCCGCCATCTTAACTACGACGCTACATACAGTGAAATTGCGCCAAAACCAGTCGCGAATGGTGCACCAAAGCCAGCTGCTCCCTTGGCTCCTGCGAAACAGTCTCCCCCACAGCTCTTGAGTAGCTCAAACCTCGCCAGCGCCCTGGAACGATTGGATAATATGGACAAAAGCGATGTCGAGGCTCCTGGGTTTGAAGACGAATGGCAACGATACATTGTCAAGGGGAGAAAGCGGGCTAGAGAGGCAGAAGCCCTTGACAACCAGAAGCGAAAGGTGTGTACCTTTATCTTTACAGTCTGTATTATCATGGCTAATTGGATCAGCGTCGTCGAGCGAACTTCTTGGGTAAACTGGCCCGGGTATTCGAAAAACAGGCCATTGCTGGCACGGAACGCTTTGCTCGCCTCCACGAGGCTGAAGTGATAGAAGAAGTCCAGCAAAAGGAAATTATGGATGAAAAGGAACGCAAAAAGGACATGCAGCGGAAACGACGACGTGAGAATACAGTTCGTGCTGAGATGGAGAAGATCCAGGCCGCTCAGAAGAAAGTCAGCAAGATGGAAGATGATGCCGAAAAGGAGAAACTGCAGCGTGAAATTGCCCGATCTCGCAAAAAGATCAAGCACACCAAGCATGTACTCGAGACCGGATCAGCTCCTCAGGAGATTAGCGAGGTTGCTCCTCTGTCTCCAAACCTCGAAGGTGGCACTACAGGTTCATTCCACACTCGTGATAAGGCCTCTCCCAGCAAGAAGAGACCAAGCAAAGGTGGCTCTGCTGCTCGACCAAAGAAGACCAAAGAGCAAAAACAGGCCGAGAAGGATGCCGCAGAAGCTGCCTATGCCGCCCTGGAAGGTGAAGAGCCCCCTGCAACCGCATCCAAGGACGGCTCGAGGAAATCAACCCTGAAAAAGGATACCAAGGCCGCTCGCTCAAAGGAACCCACGCCCACTCCCGTTGCAACATTCGACACCAAGGGCTACACTCAGCTCTACGAACAGATTTGGCGAGACATGGCTCGCAAGGACATTCCAAAGGTTGCCCGCATCAAAGCCTCTTCCCTTAACATCCGCCAGGAGAACTTGCGCAAAACAGCCCAGCTGGCCAGCAAACAGGCAAGGAAATGGCAAGATCGCACCAATCGTAGCACAAAGGACACCCAGGCCCGGGCTAAACGAACTATGCGTGAAATGATGTCTTTCTGGAAGCGAAACGAACGTGAAGAGCGTGATTTGCGCCGAATGGCAGAGAAACAAGAGCTGGAGCTCGCCAGAAAGGCAGACGCAGATCGTGAAGCCAATCGCCAGAAACGCAAACTTAACTTTCTTATATCTCAGACTGAACTGTACTCCCATTTCATTGGCCGCAAGATCAAGACCAGTGAAGCCGAACAGTCTGGCGACACCATCGCTGCCCCAGTCGATGGTGGCGCAAAAGAGCCTGAACACACGTTCAATGTTCCTGAAGATGTGGGCGATCTCAGCGCAAAGGTTACCAACTTTGAGGATCTCGACTTTGATGCTGAGGACGATACTGCGCTAAGGGAGGCGGCCATGGCCAACGCGCAGAATGCCGTTAAACAGGCCCAAGACCGCGCAAAGGCATTCAACGAACAGGATAATAAGATGGCTGCCTTTGACGAAGGCGAAATGAACTTCCAGAACCCTACAAGTCTGGGTGACGTGCAGGTTGCGCAGCCTAAGCTGCTTAACTGCCAGCTCAAAGAATACCAATTGAAGGGCCTCAACTGGCTAGTCAACCTCTACGAGCAGGGCATCAACGGCATCCTTGCCGACGAGATGGGTCTCGGAAAGACTGTCCAGTCCATCTCCGTAATGGCCTACCTCGCTGAAGTCCACAACATCTGGGGGCCGTTCCTCGTCATCGCTCCGGCCTCCACCCTTCATAACTGGCAGCAGGAAATCACAAAATTCGTCCCGGATATCAAAGTACTTCCGTACTGGGGCTCGGCCAAAGATCGAAAGGTGCTGCGTAAATTTTGGGATCGCAAGCATATCACTTACACCAAACAATCTGAGTTCCACGTCCTGGTGACTTCCTATCAGCTAGTGGTGTTGGATGCACAGTATTTCCAAAAGGTCAAATGGCAGTACATGGTTCTAGACGAGGCTCAGGCAATCAAATCCTCACAGAGTTCGCGATGGAAGAACCTGCTTGGTTTCCACTGCAGGAACAGACTGCTGCTCACCGGAACGCCTATCCAAAACAATATGCAGGAACTTTGGGCCCTGCTGCACTTCATAATGCCGACACTCTTTGATTCACATGATGAATTCAGCGAATGGTTCTCCAAGGACATTGAAAGCCATGCTCAGAGTAACACCAAGCTGAATGAAGACCAGCTTAAGCGACTACATATGATTCTCAAGCCTTTCATGCTACGACGTATTAAGAAGCATGTCCAGAAGGAACTTGGTGATAAGGTCGAGAAGGACGTCTTTTGTGATCTAACATACCGACAGCGAGCATACTATGCCAGTCTCCGGAACCGTGTCAGCATAATCGACCTTATTGAAAAAGCTGCCACTGGTGAAGAGGCCGACAGCACAACGCTGATGAACTTGGTCATGCAGTTCCGGAAAGTTTGCAATCATCCAGACTTGTTCGAGCGTGCAGATACCTCCTCGCCCTATTCCATGTGCTACTTCGCTGAATCGGCTTCTTTCGTTAGAGCGCCGTTGTCTGTCTGCTACTCTACTCGCAGCTTGATCGAGTATGATCTACCTAGGATGCTTTGCAATTCTACTGGGCGACTCGACATTCCTGGATCAGACAACAGCAGGGCTGGGTTCGACGACAAATACCTTTCTCATCTGATGAATGTGTGGTCGCCAGATAATATGCGCCATAGTCTAGATAGAGACCAGGCCTTCTCCTGGCTCAGGTTTACCGACATGTCAATGGGTGAGGCATCCGCAGTCTCTCAAAGGGGAGTGTTTGAAAGGACATTGGACCGTCAGGGTATAGAGAATCGTCTGGCACGGCTTTCAGTCGTCTACGATGATGATACAGCGAATAATAACTCAATTCTACCTCACTCTTTATTTAACATTGTCGATCGAAGCAGTCGATCTGAACTTGCGGAAGTTGGCTCTACCGGTTGCTTACGCGAGCTATACAACGTTACTCAGTCTGTGATCGATAACGAAGGGATCCTAGGATTAGAGCCGTGCGGTAAAGCGGATGCTAATGCCCCTCCGATCATGATATCATCGTCTTCATCTGTGCCGAGTTTAGAAGCCAAGCATACCTTCTTCAACGTTCAGGCTCGTCAAGCTTTAATCGGAACAACGACCCCAGGACTTGACCAGGAAATCCTCAATAACAAGGTTGACCCTCTGCCGTACTCGTACGCACCACTGTTGCCGAAACCAGGCTCCACGAAACGAGGATACACCAATATCACCGTGCCGTCAATGAGACGCTTCGTCACTGACTCCGGCAAACTGGCGAAACTGGATGAACTCCTCCGAGAACTAAAGAATGGCGGTCATCGAGTACTGCTTTACTTCCAAATGACTCGTATGATTGACCTGATGGAAGAATACCTCACTTACCGCAACTACAAATACTGCCGACTAGACGGCAGTACTAAGCTAGAGGATCGTCGTGATACAGTTTTAGATTTCCAGCAACGGCCTGAGATATTCATCTTCCTTCTCTCCACCCGTGCCGGTGGTCTAGGTATCAACCTGACAGCAGCCGATACAGTAATCTTCTATGATTCCGACTGGAATCCAACCATCGATTCCCAGGCCATGGACCGAGCCCATCGTCTCGGTCAAACCAGACAAGTTACAGTGTACCGCCTAATCACCCGCGGAACCATCGAAGAACGAATCCGCAAACGAGCCCTGCAAAAGGAAGAAGTGCAGCGCGTAGTTATCTCCGGCGGTGCAGGCGGTGGCGTCGACTTCAACACTCGTAGCCGCGAGAACCGCACTAAGGATATCGCCATGTGGCTTGCGGACGACGACGAGGCGAAGATCCTGGAACAAAAGGAGAAGGAAGCCATGGATAAGGGAGAAGACGCGGCCGCTGCGCCTAAGAAGGGTAGAAAGGCTGCTCCCAAGAAGAAGAAAGATGTCACACTGGACGATATGTATCATGAAGGTATGTATACTCTACATCAATGTCACCAGGCACAGGATAATTTTACTAACTATCCACGATACACAGGCGAAGGCCACTTCGAAGATCTCAGCACCAGACCTTCCGGCACTGCAACCCCCCTATCCGCAGACATCGAAACACCTGCTGCAGGCTCATCAGGTAAAGGAGGTCGCCGCCGTGCACCAGCAAAAGGCACCTCTAAAAGAGCCAAAACCGCCAAAGAACGACTCCAGTTCATCGATGGCGACGATTAATAGACAAAAGAATCACCAAACCCCTCGCGAAGAAACATAAAAGTGGTTTTTCCCTGCTGATTCCATTTTCTTCCTCCCACTCTTTCGTTGTATTTTTTCTCCCCCCAACAACTGCCTTGCCTACTTACGTCTTTCCTCATTTTATCCCCATGTGTTTTTAAAGTATATTTTCTTTTTTGTATTTTTTGTCTGGCTTATGTCCCTTTTCTTAGCTGTTTAAACTAGGTAGTTTTAGTTGGGTTTGTCCTGTGGCCTGATCGAACTCGCGGTGGGAGTTTTCAGGAGGGAGGGTGATATATTAATATATTGGGAGACGATGCTTTCTTTTTGCCTTTTTTTTATCAAGGGGTAGCTATGCACTTTATACGCTGTAACTAAACTGGCTGGAGAAGCTGATGGGGATAAATTCCATAATGTAATAAGGATAAAGGTGAAAGCATTTTTGCTTATTATCGGTAATACTATTCATTTGGCCCTTGCAACCCTGTAGCAAAAGGCAAAGACATAGCTCTATTCTATTAATGCCAGAATAAAGAAGGTATGTAGTCTGGTGGTAGATAACATAACGTATAAAGTACAAGACCCAAAGAAAGACATATAAAAAGTCGTAACAATAACTGCCATGTCCAATCATCATACAGCATCAGGTCCCTTGCGTCCAGATCCAGATGGGGACCCAGACCCGGATCCCTGATCAAGTAATAATTTTGGTTTTATGTATTCATCGTCAAGCTGTTTGAACCATGTAGCATGGTCACGATTACCAGTCAATAAATCACGGAATGCATCTGTGGCAGCCGTGATAGGTTTGGATGAAGATGACGGTTCTCCTTGCGAGTTATTGGTGTATGGTCCATCGCCGGAGTGGGTAGCGTGAGCGGAAGTCGATCTAGATTGTGAGTGTGTGCGAGTACGTTGGGCCTGCGAGGCGGCGGCAGGAGGTAAATCATCGTCAGAGAATGCGGCGTCAACTTCAAGGTCAAAGTCTTCGATGTTCATGCCCATGTCACCTGTGCCTCTTGCGTTTCGTCCGGAGAGACTCCTATCATGACCACTGTCCAAATCGACGCTGCTACCGCTTCCGCTTCCGGCTCGGCCTCCAAGCAATTCCCGCGTCGAAGCTCCGTCTCGGGACCGTGTACGGTCCTTTCTGGAATATGAGGATTTCTTTCTTGAAAGACTGCCAGGATGACTTTCGTTTGCCTGAGGGGTTAGCCGCCCATTACTACCGCTTGAGTAGCCGTGCCCGGTTCTATTGATATCGGTCTCCCTTGCAACCGAGTCCAGTTGGAAGTCGCTTCTACGCGGTGTGTGGCCCATACCAGTCCCCGATCGTTTGTAATATGTGCCGCCATTCGTTACTTCGATGTCAAATTCATCATCGGAATCTATTTCCTCAACGACTCCGGTGCGGATGTCCAGAATTTCTAGCATTCGGGCAGTTGTACCTCCAAATATGATAACCGTCAGGACGACAACGACCAGAACGGTTGCACGTAGAGCGGGAGCATTTGTTCCTTCAAGTCCCGCAGCTAATGCAACACCAACAGCTCCTCGTAAGCCTGCCCAGAAAAGCATGGCTTGATAAGGATAAGGCAGCTCGTCTGCCACATCCCTACCTCGGTTTGCTGCTCGATATCGAATAACCCAGTTGATAGCCTTTGACAACGGAAACACTGATAAGTATCTTGCTACGCATATTCCCGCAACAGACACCATGATAAAGAGGGGTTTGAATTGTAGATTCTCGTCGGTAAACAGATCCAAGCCCAGATAGATGAATATGAAATTCTCTGAAAGCTGTGCCATGGTTTGGAAAATGTACTTTGTCGTGAGCTGAGTTCGACGAGACATGTTGTAATAAGCATAGTGCTTCAACGTCATCCCACAAAACAATAATGATACAATACCTTGATTGGAGCAGTTAGCACGGTCAACCCAGTTTAAGATCAAAGATATACATACCGGACATGTGAATTCCAGTAGAGAAGAAATAGCAGGCATAAGCAATTAAGAGAATAAGGCAGCTTTCAATCTTAGGGTCACGGCGAACATGGGTATATTTGAGACCCAATGCTGTGCCTATGCCAACAACCACACCAATAAGCAGACTGCCAAAGAAAACTATCAAGAATATACCGATAGCCTCAAACAGGCTGAGGACAGTCAGGGAGCCGGCTGCGCTGCCAGGTTTGTATCTCTGGGCTGTCTCGAACAAAACAATAGCAATAGCATCGTTTAGAATAGACTCTCCGAAGATGACAGTGTATAGTTTAGGCTCGACCTTATAAACGTTGAATATTGCAAGAATGGTGACAGGATCGGTGGCCGAAAGTGTGGCTCCGACAGAAAATGCCTCGACGAAGGAGATATCTAGTCCCTCAATGGGAATGCGTGTCCAAAGAAATAAGATGAGTCCTAGGACTAATGCAGAGATGAATGTTCCAGCAAAAGCAAAGGTAAGAATACTCCCAATATTTCGGAAGAAATTGCCCTGCATTTTTCCAAACAGAAGCCGATCAGCAACCCCTCACCTCTGTGGCCTGTACCGTTCCTGAACGCGATGAATCAGGTTCCTGGTAAGCTTACCTGGTGCAACTCGTAACCCGATGCTAATATAATAGGAGGAAGGAGAAGGTTGAAAAAGAACTGATAGTCAAAGCTGACTGATTTCTGAATCAGTGTTCCTGGTGTAAATCTAATAACCAGCCCAACAACCATTCCTAGTAAACCGCACAGGTGTCAGCATTTGACCCCCATAAGACGTTTCGAGGCAGAGATGGGCCACAGCGTACCGCCAAATATAGACAAAACTGTTTCATGTACCGCCTGAATGCGCTTCTGTTTAAGCAAGTAGCTGGTGAACAGTGCCGTAATCAAGAGCATTATAAGGATGAATAGAGCCCAGGAGGTCCAAAACTCCCGTTCTCCCGCTTCCGGAGAGTCTATATCAACCCGTGTCAGAGTAGCTGAATGCCTTTTTGCGGTTTCAACCAGTATAAAAGCTTGAGGATGCTGCTTATCGGGTTGGGTTGGGCTGGTGAGTAGCTCTGTAGATCGACGGCATACCATCTGGATCCTCTTCCTCCTCTCTCTTCCCTGCATAGTGAAATTCACCCGTCAGCTAAGGATCCTCCATAACCTTCCATAAACCCAGAGAGACACAGATAAGTGGTTTACTCACTTAAAACCTTTGATATAATCCCGCCTATAAAATTGGCCGCCATGGTGATGACAACAAAGCCACTAGATTTCAAATGGGAGGGTACGGACGCGACTGGGTAAGTCGATCAGAAAGGCAGGCCGCGATCATAGTCCCCGGGGCGAGTTCTCCGGTGGCTAACAAGACAGCGGCACGATGCTATCAGTTGCAGATGAGCTTCCGATATAGAAGCCCTTTGGTTCGTTGTTTATATCCATCAGTTTTCCCTTACGAAATGAAGTAACTAAATCGGGCCAAGTCGATTCAAGTCACGTGAAGTGCACTTCAACAACGCGCCAAAGTCGCCAACGAGCATCAAAGGATGATATGAGGGTTAATGAAGACTAGATGAACAGAGATGTTTAGGTCTTCGCTTCAAAGGAGAAAACCCATAACCGTACAGCAATCCCTAATGCCACTATATCCGCCTCAGCCTTCACCCGAGCCCTAGCCAGAGCCAGATCCAGATCGAGAATCAGATCCGTCTTATACCCCCAACGAGCTCGCAGAAATCCCCCTTGATTTTTATACCTTTCTTGCCACACTGCACTATGAAAAGCAGACCTCGAGATTCCACTACAAAACTGTACTATATAATATCGAATATCGAATATCTTGCAGCGTTACTGAGCAACAATGCAGGATTATAACCACGTGATATGTTCTGAGTAAGCAAAGGTTGCCCTTTTTCTGGGTCAAATTTGATAACTTTGCTCTGTCTCTCTCTCCAGTCCGCTTCGAAATCGACATCCTCAGAGTGATACACCGATAACTGCACTATGTCAGCAGGCTAACTCCTATGCAATCAAGATGGCTTTATTCCTGTCTTACCCTACGGACCGGTTTGGTTAAAAATCAAAAGCACTATCGACTATACAGGAGAGCTGTGCATCTCTCCGCCCCGACGTTGCTGTGCTACACTACTATGTAGTTTCTGTGCCTGGATGAGGATATTTATCACTTCCTGAGCATTAGAATGCCGGCTATGTACCTAGATGTGACACCCGGTATTAGAGAAATAAAGTCGCACAACATACGGGATTTCGTCGGAGCTATTTCATTTATTTAACTTGCGAAGAACAATATAAATGTACGCCTGGAACACAAATATCTACTATGTATATGCCTGGTGATGCCTTGCTCACGACGGTTCCCTGTCGAGAGAGTGCCAGGCCGCCGTAGGTTGTCCTACATGATTTTAGGCTAGACTTGATATGGACCCTGATCGGGTTACAAGAACTCGACAGATACCAGTCAGCCTGACTATGTCACTGCCATATGACCGTTAGGGTGGCCTCCCGGGGCAAGCAGTAAGTTCTCTTACAGGATATGCTCAATACCAACATCTCGGTCTCTTCTATCCCAAACCTATCAGTCATTGTTGGTTGCCTATCCCCAGCCCTCTCAGGGGGGTGTCAATGGCAGACTTATGACTAGCCTCCTGTAGGTCAATATGGAATAAAAAGAAATGAGATATCAGATGCTCATACCAAAACTTCCTTTACGGTCACTGGGACGTCGTCGACAAGGGACGGCCTGGGCTTCAATTCCGATGATGATAAAGATATAAATCAGAGAACCAGCCCGTTTTCACTCGGTCTAATCTTTGATATTCAACATCAATTACTACAGTTTATATGAGAAACCAGGAAATACCAGTAATCCTCATGAAGCTCATTTACCTAGGCTTATTGACCAATATCCTTAATCCCCCCTCCCTGATTCATGCCGCCAATGTGGCCGTGAGGAAGATGGGCAATAACGCCATCATCGAACGCAACAAAGTTGCATGGCTAGGAGAAGATGGGTTTCAAGATGGGTTTTCATGTCCAGATACTCATGTCCTCAACCCCAGTGCCGATAAGCAGTTTGCTTCCTGTTGTTTGCCAGGCCAAACTCTTAAGGGAACCTCCACAACTGCATTTGACTGTTGTGCTGAAGGCCATGATCTAGCGGGCTCAGAAGCCATTGGTTATACCTGTTGTCCCACCGGCCAAGTTTATGATGGCAGGGTCTGCAAAAACGGCAAGCCCCTCGTGCAGGGCAAATGCGCCTGTTCTGAAGATAAAAACTTAACTGCCGAGGGGTGCTGCGAGCCTGAGGAATGTTCTTCCGGGCTAAAGACCGGTAAGCCCTGGCCTCTTGACAAATAGAGCTGTACGTCATGGATTTAACCTCTCCCATCAATGCTACAGGGAAATGCTATACGTTTCTCGAAAAGAATGGCCAGCTTCTCGGCTACCTTCGTACCGGCGGGCACTACAATGCAGCTCCGGATAGCAGAGACCGCATCTTTGGAAAGTTCCAGCTCTGTAGAGATCGGACATGCAACCCAGGACGCCCTATCAACTCTGGGGACGAGCTTTATATCAAAGACCTTCACGGAACTCCTATGGATGGAGCAGATGCAGGTCAGTGGTTGAATAACGCAGCCGACGGTGCTCATATCGGCAAGACCCCAGATTTCACGAAAGCAGGCAGGTTCGCAATCACCAAATGGCCTTGCGGTAAATACTGCATTACGGGTGCAGAATTCGGTCTCGGACCTGCCTGTCCGGCTGACCAGCCTGCGCTTACATTCTACACGCGGTCTTCTGAGCCGTGTGTGCCGTTTGAACTTACGGAGGTCCCATGCAGGGTAAGGGACATCGAGAACAATTGCATCTGGCACAATGGCAAGGACCAATGTTGTGACAAGATTGACTGCTCGGAGAGAGTGTGTCACAAATAACTAGCCATACGGTAGCTTTAGGGGTTTTTACATTTTTCGGGTATAAGAGCTAATAGTTAATAACTTGCGAAATTCGGGCTTTCTCCGGATGTGTGCTTTCTAGTGACTTATGGCCAGTGAATAAGAAATGTCACTTTTCGAGGCTGTTAGTGACTTACCCTAGATCTATTACTTGCTAGCTGGCTAGTTATAAAAGCCACTCTCTAACTAACATCTCCACTTAACATCTCGCAACCTATTTTTCCTATCCAAGCATAGCTTTGCAATGTTTAAAGTCCCATTTGAAGCCTCTTAGCAGCGAGGACGGGCTCCGCCTCAGCAGGTTCGCGAAGTGTTGGTACTCTCTCCCTTCCTATCGGATGCGCGCTTTATTAAAGAGCTGGATACCTCATTTACAGCGGCTAAATGCCTTGTCAACAGATACTATTTTGGTCTATTTGACAGATAAAAGGGCCGAGTTTAATCGATGCCTAGGGGTGGCTCGAGGCAGATGGATCAGAAACAGAGGTCGTTATCACAATAAAAATTAACCGAAGAAATATCATTAGCCGGTAGGAGCTCAAGCAAACTACTATATAGGTGGTTATGATAATTCTTCTATCAGCAATACCGCCTACTGATAAATTTTTTATGCCTACGAACAAATAGTTATATATTGGGTTTAAACTCTGCCGCTCGAGACAATGAACTGATGCAGGATCAACACCGTCAAGGCCTCAGCGCGGTAACTAGATCTCAGAGCACTCCGTGCTAGCAAAATCCTCTAAGAGGAGAAATCACACTCTCACCCGTTACATATCTCTCGGAGGGCGGGTTGGTGAATATCGACATGCGGTTGATGTATGTTATATGGCTAAATGGACTTTACCTGGCTTTTCCGCAGCATTTATTCTGGAAATACGGTTAAATTTGCATTTATATCTAACTGTCAAATTAGATAACTCATCTCTCTGCCGCCTAATAGCACGAGCTCTCCTTTTTGGCCGAAGGGCAGAACTTTTGATACTGATCCGGGGATGACGGTGTTGATAGCATTTCCTACGCCTTTTGGATGAGAGAAAGTCTGTTAAATAAAGTAGCAGTAACTGTTGATTACCCTGTCCTCTATTTGACTGTATACTCATTCTGGTTGCGGTATTGTGAGCGCTATCAATTTAGAATAACTGACCATATCTGTGTAAAAACACATCCACCAAAATATACCATGCCAAAGTTAAGGAATGTATATAATGAAAAAGTAGCGGGAACAACTTCCCTAAACAGAGCCATCCTCAGTGCTCTCTGGACCACCATCACTCATAGTGCTCGTGAACCATGCAGCTCCCAGGGCGGCGCATCCGCCAAACCGAAGAACCCATCCAACACTATCATCCCAGGGCTCTCCCCGTGGTTTCTGGAGGGCCTTGAAAATAACACTGCTGATCAGGGTCGATACGATCTGCGGGAACGAAATAGAGACATTATGAATTCCCAGGATAACCCCAGCCTGGTCAACTGTTTCATCTTTATCTCCTGCATCATGGTCTACTGCGCTAGTATGAGGGGCCTCGTCGATGTCTCTTTCATGAGTTCCAACGTTAGACTGAAAAGGGCGTGGATGGGAGCCAATAGGATTAGGGGCTGACGCCGTCCGAGGTCGGAGCGAGTGCCTTTGCCGTCTGTGTTCTGCATCGCGCTGTGCAACCTCCGCAGAGATAAGAGCGAAGGGAGCCCAGAGGGTCAGAGCCCAGGATAAACCAACTACCGCAATTACGGCTGTTCCAGCTGCCGGGGAAGACACGAAAAAGGTACTAAACATGCACAGAGCGAACAGAATATGCGAGATGAGCCATAGCCTGCGCAGAGTGAGACCGGGGACCTGGAGTTTAGAAAGGATGGATGACCATCTGCCCCCTTCGTCTAGCCTTCTGGGATCATGGATTGGTTCGATAGCAGTAGGTTCGATAGCAGCACCTGCTGATGCAGTGAAGGAGAGTGTGGATGTCGACGGGCGACTGCTCAAGTACGGTCGATTTGAAGGGGGAGAGACGTCTTCTGAGGTGACGGATGGTCGATATGATGGGACAATCAACAAGGGCAGGATGATGCTTGCAGCAAACGAAGTGATGGCATATATCAGAAGTGCAAAAGTGCCTATCCTAGTTGCTGCCTCCCATGCAGCCTCTATCTGATCCTTGGAGAGGTTGGGATGCTTGTCGAAAATTGGATTGACGTAGAGCTGTCCGATATATGTTGTAGCGTAGAACAGAAACGGGAACCAGCCTACCCATGCACAGAGCTGGACCTCGCAGACCTTTCGAACGCGAGGAGGCAGCCTTCGTATAGACTTGAACACTTGCACGAAAAATGCGACAACTCCCGGGTTCTCAGATTTGGGCGGCCCTTCTAGCCGTGGATCTCGTTCAGTGATATATAAGCAGCTAGCCAGGAGCGTAAGCCCTAGACACATCGATGCAATCACACAGAGGACTTTAAACTGGGTATTCCCTAAGAATGGGAATATCTTTGGGAGTTTCAAGTAGCCTGATATATAGCCAACTATATTTCCAATACCTGTAAGCCTGCTTGCCCATGCGTTTGCTGCCTCTTGTTGATGCGCAGGGGCATTATCGACTATAAAGGCACGAATTGCTGCTTGTACTATGTATGGTTAGTATACTAGCAGGTATCTGGGAGCCAGTGTAAAGGAATACGCACTGGTGTTGATAGCGAAGTCAAGGCAGTACATCAGTAGAGTGGCCACCACGATGATGGTCACTTTGACCCCAGACGATTCAGGAGCAGCTCCGAAGAATGATAGTATCCCACCGACTATCTCGCGTACCCAAGCCAGCGCCAACAAGGAGAAAACCGTAGCAATCCCTCCTCCGATCATGAATGGCTTTCGTTTTCCCCAGCTAATCCGGCAGTTATCACTTCGGATCCCTACATAGGGCTGCACCAAAGTCCCAGTAAGGGGGCCTGCAATCCATACGAATGCAAGTAAAGACTTGTTCATTCCAAGGGACAGTAAATACGGCTATTAGAATACTTTAGCAAATTTATAGCACTGAGATAGGCGAATATTATACATGTGAAAAGTGGTCCAGTATATGGAAGCAAATACGTACAGATCCATTTGATAACTCAACCGACCACACAATTTGTAGTCTGTATACGTATATTAGTCAATATAAGAGATCTCTGACACCTGACGATAAGGCACAAGTACTTACCCCCCAATACTGAGAGCTAACAGAAACAAGTACCAGCTGCTCTTCGATTCTCCTTCTTTCTCTGCCTGCTTGGCCACAGCAGCCGCATCGTCCCATATCTCTCCAGACTGCCTCCCTGGTTCGGCCAGGAGAGGCGATGTACTGTCTCCTCCTCTGTCTGGGTGATACGCCATGAAAAAAAAGGTGCAACTGAGCCGTGTATATCTTCTAAGTGATGGCAAAATTGCACCACGATATAAAAAAAAAAGGGGGTATATCAAACTAGATCGGTTGCAAGGAACGCCCAATGTATAAAAGTACCCTATGGGATTAAAACAGGTAGAAATGCTTGAGATTAACCACAGAGAGAGAGAAAGAGTATCGAGATGACTGAAATTCAAGAGCAAAGCTTTGACTCAAGAACTGCAAGAAAGTATGTGGAATATAAACACAGCCATACATCAAGCCATGAAGACAGACTATTGCAACCCCCTTTTGTTCGCCTACAACGCTGACTTTTCAGAGCAGAGGTCATGAGGCATGAGGCGAGTGTCGTGTGCTCTGGCACAGCGAGATGGTCGTAACCTAGCTAAGGCCTTCCAGCTCCTTGTGCTTTTTTCTTCTTCCAAGAAGCCCAGAAGCCCAGAGAGTTACCAGCCCTGCGTCATCCGTGAAGCCTAAAGGAGGTACAGGTACCTACGGCGGCCCAAGCAAATAACTTGAGGCGAACAACGCTTCTTTTTCTCGACGGCTCCTCCGTAATGGGCAGGATTGGCCTCGAAAGGCTGACGATATGGAGTATTCGCTCGAACATGGAATACGGGATAGCGATGAATCTAGGCCCATAAGCGGCCGCAGATATGGCTACCGGGTCTCGTATATATACAACGGCAGAGAAATTAGAAACTGTTGCGGATTGCCCAGAGAGAAGACGGCCTGTATCTACTCCGTAATAATAATTGAAGGTAAGAGATGATGTTGTGTTTTTAATTTCTCCGGTGGAGTTGAATATGTACTTACGGAGTTATCTGCAGGGATATGCCTGGACTGACGCCGTTGAATCGGCTGAGCTGTGTTATGATAGTAAAATACAGATAGAGTGAGGATTTCGGAGTAATACGTAATTCGTCCCATTCGTCCCTAGGCAGATAGGGGTCTATATTATCAAGTGACTAACGAGCTTAGAGAGAGAGTCGGTATACTTTCCTAGATACCAAAAAAGATGGCTAACAAAGGGAAACAAAACATCAACGCTGGAGGAAAGCATGTAGGAAAGAGGCGAAGGAAAAAGGAGGGCTGAATATCGAAGCAAAAGATATGAAAAATGGATGAGATAGGTCTAAGTTAACAAAAGGTCGAAGAACATAACTGAAAGGCAAAGGAAAGAAGCATATTAAAAGGGAACAGGGCAGGATAATAATTAATATGAGAAACTGAAAAAAAAAACCAGACATGTCCTATATAACTCCCCAGTAGGTCATTGTTCATCTTCCAAAAGGGAGAACAATATTGAGAAAAAGAAACCCGTTTTGCTTGCCTCGTCCCCTTCCCCTTTTTTTGTGTATGTTTCTTTTTAAAAGTGCCAATGCAAAAATCCTCCTAAAGCTGAATAAAACAAACTCTGACGAGATGGTACACAATATCCATCAGACAAGGTAGGATATATATAGGGGGGGAAACACCATAGAGATATGGAAAAGTATGAGAGGATAAAAGACATTATTAAACGGTTAGGTGGAAGAGCCCCCAGTTGTTCAGTCCTGGAACGAGTAGGGGTCCCGGGTAGATAAGACTGTAACATTGAAAAGAGAACGGGGAAGAAAGGAAGAACCAGAGACACGGAACCAAGGCGAACCCAGCAAAATTATACGTTGCAACATAAGATAAGATGATGATGAAATCATGATGGGCTAAAACCATAGAGAGCACCTGTCTCTATAACTGGGGTTGGAAATACCCCGTTGGAGTCTCAAATCGTGTGCAGATAGAGAGTCCGTATAACCCAGTATATATAAGCCGCGGTATATCACGGCG
The DNA here is from genome assembly GCF_000151145.1 of Microsporum canis CBS 113480. NCBI lineage: Eukaryota > Fungi > Ascomycota > Eurotiomycetes > Onygenales > Arthrodermataceae > Microsporum > Microsporum canis. Next base: position 2,060,053 of record NW_003299164.1, on the reverse strand, counting down.
TTCCTAACGGAAAGAGGGAAATATTTCCGTCAGGTTGAAAACCAAAACAAATGCAGAGTGATTCTCCCAAGCGAACAAGAAAGCAGAGGCTGACGGGCGTATTTTCGTAATCTAATGAACTTTATGTAAATGAAATAAAAAAGGAATTGGTTCACATCTGCTGCTGTAGCATCTGTGGTTGAACCATTTGAGGTTGAATCATCTGGGGTGCTACCATGGATGGTAGATTGGAGTGGGTGCCCATTGCGTGCATGGAAGTGACATTAGCCATGTTGACGACAGTGGTGGGGAGGTAGGTCGCATTAGATGTTGGGGCTTGTTGGAGTTGTTGTGGCTGCTGCTCATGTTGACTCACGGCGACGGACTGTTCGCGGTCGTTATCATGCTCGTCTTCTTTGAAGCTTGGGGGCTGAGAGCCGGTGGTTGAGGATTGTTGGGTTTCGTGGACACGGCGATGTCTGGCAAACCAGGTTAGTTAATGAGTACGAAGTATGCTTGGTAGAGGTGGAAAACATACTGTGCAAGGTTATCGGATCGAGAAAAGGCCTTGTTGCAGTAAGGGCAGGTGTATGGTCTTTCTTGTGTATGTGTTCTTACGTGTCTGCAAGCTTGTCAGTCATGTTCAGAATAGAGGTAAAGGTATCGGATAATGCTTACCGCTTTAAATGCTCTAGACGTTTGAAGAGGCGGCCACATGATGGGATGGGGCAGGAATGAGACTTCTGGGGGTATGGACCCAGCTCCATCATTGTAGCGCTTCTAGCACGACGGATGGGGCCAGGCCTCTCACCCTGATGACCGTTCATCAAGTGCATGGCTTCTGTACCATCAAGTGTCTCCATATTCGACAACGCGGACACGGTTGTTTCACCCATTGATATTGGAACAGACACTTGTACAGGATTCTCTTCTAAGCTAGGCAGAGGAGTGGTAGTGCGGGAGTGGTGAACGCTGGGCTGAGAGTACATGGCTCGAGGAGGAGAGTCTTCGTGAGATGGATCGCCCTCAAGTGCGACGGATGTAGACATCGAGCGGCGAAGATCACTGGGTCTGTGAACCGCATGGGGTTGGACGGGAACCTGGGGCTGATGCATGTCCTGGGACTGTGCTTGCGCATGCAGATTGTTGGTAGCTGCTGTTATGGCGCTGGTGACGCTTGGTGGGATTGATGAACGGCGTCTACGCTGCTTGTACGTCGGTGAGCCTTCTATAACGGAATACACGCTGGACGAAGGAAAACTTCTTGAGGCAGTAGAGTAGTGAGGAGCGGCAACGTTGGAGGGAGGTAGTTGCATCATTGGGTTGAAGGAGGCAGATCCGATGTCTGGGATCGCAGTGTAGAGGCCGGTGTCCTCGTTCGCAATGTAGGCTGGTTCGGAGCTGAGATGCATTGCGTGCTGTGGAGGAGTTAGAGGCTCAAAGGAAATACCACGGTTGGCATACTCGTCGTAGTGAGAGGATACGAACGATGGAGCAGGCGAATACTCCATATATGTTGGCATGGAAGTATGGCGCTGATGGACTTTAGAGACCATGCCATTGCGGTCGTATTGAAACTGTTGGTAGTCCGGGTCGGTCTTGACAATATGGCCATTGATAGAATCGCTGCCAACGGAGCCATGGTACATTGCATGGTTGCTCTGTTGATCTTCGTGGACGACAGGCATGGAGGGAGGAGCCATTTGAGGAGGTGGCATGGAATCAGTGGCTCGTGGCATGGGGGAGGTAGAGTGAGACGACGCGAATGCAGATGAGACATGAGCGGCGGAGAAGGATGAAGAGTTTGCCTGTTGAGCCTTTGTCAACTGCTCGTAGAGCGACTGGGACGAATCGAACTCGAATGAGAGGGCTGGTTCATTAACAGCCACAGTGGTGGCCTCCTGGCCCATCTTCTCCCGCTTCAAGTCCCGCTCGAGAGCGTCGAGAAACAAGCGATCATGAGGCACGCTGTACCAGTAAAAGACCTTCTGCTTCTTCTGGGTTCGAATGCAATTATTCTTGTACAAGAAGTCTAAGAATGGGCTCTTTGGCTCCTCGAGCGAGGCATCAGTGCCGGCTTTGAGGTTGCGAAGGTCCGAGAAGATGCCTTCCTCGAATTTCTTCGTATTCCTCACTGGCCGTCCGAAGGCCTGGAAACGAAAGGAGAGACAACGAACGATGTCGGTGCCCGAGATGTGGAAGAGGTTGTTCCTAAGACTAATGTTAATGACTTAGAAGCGCTGGCTCGTTACGGTCGACATACCATAGCACACACGAGACATAATCGCCGGTGGGAAGTAAGAATCGTCTGATTAGTTGGTCTGGCGTCCACGCTCTACTGGAGCAGAGATGAGGAAATATTTCACTGTTCAAATTGTGAGCGTCGACCATAATGTCTGGTGGGAGTTTAGAGCAGTCACATACAATTATCAACCTGCTGTAGAGCGACTTGTACGTCTTGCGGGAGACTCTGCTGGGCCTCATTTGATAGCATGAAGGTCTCTGGCTTCTGAGGAGGCGGCATGGGCGCGCCATGGGGATACATGGTGACTTCTTTTTTGAGGATGGGATAATTAGTATTAAGCGCCCACAGCCTGCTGGCAATCTTACCAGTGCAACCACACCGAAAAGCGTAGCGTGATAAAACGGTTTTGTGTCGACTAACCTGATCAAACACCAGTTGCAGGCAATATCAGGTCGCAAGATAAAGCAGGACGATGGACAAGACTGACGAGACGAAACGTAGAAGTCAAGACCAACGTTGAACACGGCGTAGTGTTGCGTAGCGTACTGTCTAAGGGGGGGGGGGCAGGTTCCGCAGCGGTTTCAGCAGTAAGATAGATGCAGAGAAGGCCCAGCCTTCAGCCTTGCAAGATGAAGAGCTGTCGAGGATGATGAGACGAGAGATGAGACGACGATTATGGGCCAGCCCAAGAAGTGGTCGATATCGATGTGCGTGTGAGAGGGCGAGAGGACCAAGAGAAGGAGGATGAGAGGTGGAGAGAGATAAAGAGACGTAATGCGAGAGAGGGTAAACGCGAGAGGTTCGACAGAGCGAGCGAAGGGTGGTAATGAATGAGGAAGAGAGAAGGGAAAAGAAAAAGAGAGAGAGAGCAATAGATCGCAACTTGGGAGGGAGGGAGAAGATGTATAGATGAAGGGGCAGAGGAGAAGACGGAGGGAGAAGAGGAGCAGCAAGAAGTAAAAAAAAAAAAAAAGACGGTGGGAGGATGGGGAGGTACTTCTGCTTCTGCGGCAAACTGGGCGAAGATGGAAGTATCTATTCCAGCGAGCCGTGCGTACCGCCCGTACTGTCAGCGTTTTACGACTGCACAGGCTCGGAGTCCTCGGTTTTTGCCCCTGAGGGACGTTGTAAGGCTGTATCGATGATACGGCAAGAGTTGCAATAGCAAGATTGCTTGAGCAGGGTGCTTTCGTGGCCTCGAACAAGCGCATCCAGGATGTTCTCTGCTGTGCTCTGCCCAATAGCGATGCGATGGCGATGTGCTGGCTGGCGGTGCGCTGGGTGGGCATATCCAAACTGACGCCAGTGGAACCCCCTAATATAAGACTGGGTGTTTCAGGTTCTCCTGCGGACTTGATGTGCAGGGGGCGACGGGGATGCGATCCTCCTCCACTCACGCTTCTCATCTCGTTTCAAGGCCGTATGACATATAATGCGAGCAGGGATGGCAGGGCTGCAAGTATATGCATGTATGTATATATGTATATACATCCAGGCAAGAGTGGTTGCTTCGAGGGATGGGCTCGACGTTGACCCAGGGGGCTATATTTAGGAATATCACATCTGACATTTTTGCCCATGTTATTGTCCTGCTGAGTTCCGCTGCTGAAGCCGGCATCTGGAAAGGCATCATTGAACGCCGCTGGTACGATGTGCGCATATGCATGAAAGAAAGGGAGCGAAAAAAAAAACAACTGTCGGTCCCATAATTAGAACAGTTCTTATCTTCAAGGCGCGAAGAACAACATTGGCGCCGGCATTCTATCCTCTCCTCTCTCTCTCCTTTCTTTTTTCTTCTCTTTTCTTTTTTTTTTGCCCTTCTTCACTGCCAAAGTAGTGGAGCCATATATATCCCTATCCGATTCCCTCTGCTTTTTTCTAAGCGCTTAAGGCTCGATCGGGCAACGGTTACCACCTTATGGCCCCCTTTTTCTTTTTGACGGAAAGGTTATCCATCTATCGTGCCTGGCGATGGCGACGGAGGCGTTCGTACAAACATAGTACATAGTATTCTCAACGTCAAGTGATAAGCTAGACAACGGAACCCCCCGATGTAAGGTCCTATGGCGTGATGGTAGCGAGGCTAGTTGAATTTGAACGGGTCTCCATCTCCCTCCCACGAACTTCGACTGACAAGGTCCTTCCTTGCATCATGCCCTAAGAGAGAACTCTGGCTCTGGTTCTCGGGAACGCCACAAGGTGGAGAGAGTAGATCGTGATGATTCCATCGAAGGAAAAGAAGAAGATCGAATTTTTTTGCTCTTTCCGGCCCGATAGCTAGTTTGTGACCCTCTTCCTCCCCTACCTTTTTTCTTCAAGGCCAATTGCTGAAAGCATGTTAGATATTAGTACATATCTGCATGCTGAACCCGTTGAACTGACCCAGAGTAAAAGCATGTTCGATATCACATTTACTCATCACACGACCAGGATTTAATGGAGGTTGTTATGAACCGTAATAGACCGTTGGGTCTGGGACTGCAGGGCCGTGTAGAACCTCTATTGCTCTGTCCTATCTGATTAATCACCATGCTTCCCTGCATGCTAATGTCTTCATAGACTACGGATACCAGGTCGAAATAGCTTGGAGGTCTGGAACAGGCGACCCTGAAACACGCAGCCAACTCCGACCATTCGCTCGGAGATACTCAGAAGCAGGCGATGCTTCAGGACAAGCGACTGAGCTAAAAAAACCCGGCCTAGCCAGGGATAGCTAGAGCCCTGAATCCAGAGGCGAATCGTATTCAACTTTTGATGTCAGCCATGGGCATGCATCGATATCCGTGATCGACCCAAACGGTCATCGTACGTGTGCCCAGCAACTAGCAGACTGTTCTTCGGGCGTTCTTTAACCTCCCCACATCTCAATATGGACTATTGCGACTGGCATTGTATTGCCGGCCGAACTATTGCATGCGTTGTTATGGGACTAATGGGCGAGGGATCCAGCATATAATGCCATAAGGGACCATTAGTATACTATGTATACCACCCCATGGCGGCGCCTGGCATCCAAGAAGAGTCGTTCATGTCGATTCCGTATAGACATGATGACCATCGAAGCGAATGATGCGAAGGATGCAACATCTCAAACGTAGCTCTGCTCAGATTCTGGCCCTTTGCTGTTTCTGGATAGCTTCTGGCGTATATACTTGACTGTTTAGGCAAAATCGCCTCCCCAGATCGCCCATTGCCAGCTTAACTAGCTGCAGATGGACGAACGAACCTCCTCCCCCTCTGTCAACTCCATCAACACGAGGGTCTCTCCCAAGCTAAACCTAGCGATTTATGCACCATCCATCGGTCGGCCAGCCAGCCACTGGCTACACCGACTCGTTGGTTGCCAATACACTTTCTTGCTGCCATCCGAACTCCCATGACGATATGATCGCGATACCTGCTTGGCGAACTCGGGCCGTTCAATCGGTTGGATGAACTAGTGATCGTTATCCATCTAACTGAACGTGGCCGGTTGCATCGGAGGTGTTTTCGGAAACGGGTATGGCGTGGGAAAAGGAATATCTAACTAAGATCGTACATACATGCATTGATGAGGCTGACAACTGTTGACCGTCTTCTTTCTCCTCCTTTTTGTTTCCTTGCTTGTTTCCTTGCTGTCCGTGTGAGCTCGTCTCTCGCTAAACTGGGTAAGTTGACGATCGGATAGCAAATTCGTGTATGCGATTATGTTCAGCCACTAACGAGCTGACAGCCCTGTAGCTCCACTGATTGATTGGAAATGGCTTGACAGGTGGGCAAGCAAACAATACCAATACAGAGGGGTGGGCAATGGAGGGGGAGCTATGAATTCTAGCATCTCCATTATATTTGTTCGGCAGTATTATTGCCTTGACTGGTGAATTTCACCTTCACATCCAAGGCAATAGCAGGTCGAGATGACGTTCATGCCGTCCGCCTAATGAGGAACTGGACAATCTCCCTGCCCGGTCCTAGCGGGCCCTCAATTGCTTGTCTGATCTGATTTCACTTTTTGATCTGATCTCACTTTACTCTTCCACAGTGCGCAAACCTGCACTGGACTGCATTTGGCAGTGTATATGGGGTTGCCTAACGTTTCGAGGCATCCTGGAGCCCCCAGGAACAAAATATCGTCAAGGCCTGCTTCAGGTACAGTTTCACCCCTAGCAAGCGTGGTGGTTAGTGTGGGCCATAGCTTTCAAGAGAAGTCAGCCATCAAGATGGAAAGCGGAATTGAAAGGCAGAGAAGATGCGGAAAAAGCGAGGATTGTGTAAGTTCACACTGCAGCAGAAGAACGTGGCCTCCACAACGGGCCTTGGTATGAAACATAGCCCCTGTCCTGCAAATCGTCCAACTTGTTGACAAACTTGGCTTTTTGATAGACATGACAAGCAAAAGATGCTCAAAGAGAAAAGAAGAATATACTTTATTTACCGAGTGCACACGCCGTACTCCATACTCTTTTCTCTCTCTTTCTCCCCTCTCTCCCCTTGCCGTTGGATACGGGATCAGGAGGAACCCAAGGAGGAAGTTCCATCCAATATACTCACTGTGCACCATGCATCAGTATGCACGACGCCAAAAGGAAGACGGATCCTTTATCCAGCATCCCTTTCCTCTTTGTGTGTCTCCCGATCTAGTGGCGTCTCTCCTTTCCCTTTCTAGATGATTTGGCTCCCTTCTTCCTAGTCTTCATCTTCGGGCCTTGAATCGCCATAACATCCTGACGACTGAGTTTCAAAGTTCCGCCAACGAACTTGCCCACCGACGGACCGCCGATACCGCGATCTCGTCTTTTGACAGCTAGCTTAGACTTTGCAAGCGAGGGCCGCTCTAGAATGATTCCATTTTCCTGCGCCTCACGTCGTCGTATCGCTTCTTTCTGTGTAGCTTTTGCGGATATCCCCTTCCGGTGGGACATTGGCATACTTTTTTGGGTGTAGATAGACGTCTTTGCACCCGCGGTTTGCGCACGAAGGTCGATGGCCTTATGTCTGTTGACACCAGTCGGGTTAAGGTCAGATGCAGAGTCGAGAAGGTGAGACTCCTTTAGCAAACGTTGAAGAGCTAGGTCATTCTTCAGGTTCGCTGCATCTGTCGTCTGGTCGTCGGTAGCTTCTTCTCCACCCTTCTTGGTCTGGTTCTTCGTGGGCTTAGTTGAATCAGACAGGAGTGACGGTGGTTTTGAGCTCTGGTTCAACAGGTCAATCAGGTGTTACTGAGAATGTTTGAAAAAGGTGCATAGCTCACCATGTACTTCCTGGCGGTGGCCTTGTCGATTACCTCCGTCCGCTGGATTGGTGCTGTGCTGTAGTCCACCACCTCTGGGGCTGGCTCACAGTCCTCCTCCTTTTCCCCATCCTCAATTCCATCCCAGTCGTCCTCGTCACTGATATCCGTATCAGGCGCATCACTTGATCCATCCTGGACACCCCCTGGATTCGACACGGGTAAATCTAGAGGCTCGAAGCGGGATTCAAAATATTTCCGAAGTCGTTCTTGTGCATCCTGAGATGATATATCGTGCGTAGACTTGTCTTTATCCACCGCTGCTCTATCTCTAGAGGCCACCGTAACGTCTCTTTTCCTCTTCCCTAGCATATTTCCCTGGTTGTTCCAAACGCTCAACGTCTTGAGGTCTTTTTTCCTACGCCAGAAATCTTTCTTTACCTCTTTTTCTTTTTGGAATCGTCACGTGATATATAGCTCCTCCTGATATCAAAATTTAATATTATCAATATTAATAAAATCACAAGAATCGCGGGGTCAGAGAGAAGAAGAAAGCCAGACAACTAAGACAAGGTCGTTTCACATCTACGCCCCCCCTTTCGATATGACTCGGTTTCGTCCTTGTATCGACTTGCACGCGGGCCAGGTCAAGCAGATAGTGGGAGGAACCTTGACTACCAAGCCTGGGGAGCTAAAGACCAACTTCGTCTCCGAGCTCTCTGCGGCCCATTTCGCGAAGCTATACAAAGATAACAGACTAACGGGTGGCCATGTTGTGAAACTCGGGTCGGGAAATGATGAAGCTGCGGTTGAAGCTCTAAAAGCCTGGCCAGGCGGTTTACATGTTGCTGGTGGGATTACGGATAAGAATGCGCAGTATTGGTTGGATGCTGGTGCCGAAAAAGTGAGCAGTGAAACGCATCCTGGACCTTTTCGTTTTTTTTCTTGCTGGCTTTGGCTCTTTTTTGCTCTTGTCTTGTCATGGGGCCGCATGCCATCCGCGTGCTAAACGGTCTTGGGAAGAAAAACCGGTGATCTAAAGAATTGTAGGTAGTTGTTACGTCTTACCTTTTCCCTGACGCTCGATTCTCCATCGACCGACTGCGGTCCATTCTTGCCGCTATAGGAGACGACAGGTCAAAACTGGTCTTGGACTTGAGCTGTCGGAGACGAGAGAACACCTGGTTTGTCGCCATGGACAAGTGGCAGACAATAACCAACATGGAGATAACTCATGGTATGTGTGTGTGATCGACATAGCGAAGTCCCCCTCAAAAGTGATTCTGCTCCGCATAGATACATAGATACGACAAAGCCCGTTCTGACTAGCCTACCTGTCAACTTATAGAGACCATTAGCATGCTCGAGCCTTACTGCTCTGAATTCCTCATCCACGCAGCCGACGTAGAAGGGTTACAGCAGGGGATTGATGAGGAGCTTGTGTCAAGGCTCGCGGAATGGTGCACCATTCCGGTCACGTACGCTGGTGGTGGACGAGGGATATCAGACCTCGAGCGGGTCAAGGAAAGAAGCGGAGGGAGGGTCGATCTCACAATAGGGAGTGCCCTTGATATCTTTGGGGGATCCGGCGTGACCTTTGAGCAGTGTATCGAATGGAACAGGCTAAACGGTAGCTGAAAGAGACGGCTGTCTTTGCTGTAAGTATCTGTAGGAGTAAATCGAGTTACGCTGGAGTAGGCACATATGGATGAAAGACCGGGAGGCCATCTTCCATCGATGTTTCTATTGCTTTGTTGAATTTTGTACGGGCAACTCGAGAGCGAAACCGCAAAAAAAGGTAGCGCTTGGCTTGTGGCTAGAGAAACTTCCCATCACTGACGCAACATCATGAAAACCTGCCATATGACTTTAAACATCAACACCACCGAGCTCACCACCGCGCGGTTCTAGCTAGAGCTATAGATCCTGTCTTCTTCCTCTCTCTCACTACCTTTCCTTATCGTCCGTCGGTCTTTTGCGACCCTTCCAGCAACCATGAAGCCCGTCGTGTCTGCTATGAATGCGTGGACCTGGTAAGAGCTGCCTGGTCCCTTGGAAGCAAAGGGTTCAACCGCTAACTTATGGACTTTTTTCTTGATATGTAGCTGTGTCATATCCATATTCGCAGTTATCATCCTCTCGGTCATCGGATCTCTTTTCAAAGTTCGTTGTCTCCCGCCTTTCTCTACGCGCAACCTGGGTCAATATCGCATCTTCAGCTGATCTAACGTATCTATCAATCTCTCCCAGAGCAACCACCATTCCATGACTGGCTCAAAGAAAGACGCAGAACACCCTGCAGCCGTTGCAGCTTCGATATTTACCGCCGTAGTCATCTATGCTGTAGGTCTCCGCTTCGCTTTTAGCACCTTCTTTACCTCCATACGTCTCATACATATCCGAAAATATCTATCCTTTTTGAAGGCCATATGATGAAATATAGACCTAATATATTCTTTCATTTAGTGCTTTGCCGTTTTCTGTGGTTTCCAGGCATTTCTACACATGCGATCAAGTCAACGGGGAGCGATATCATTGAATTAAATAATCTCCGCAAACATCAACCCATTTATCAATTTTCTTTTTCTTTCAATATCAGCAATATTGCGTTTATATCACAAGGCTGGCTAGCTCAGGGGGGTCATGGTTTTTTTGATATCTTTTGTTTCTATGAAAAGATGAGTTATTCGGTAGCTTTTGTATCGAGGCGATGTCCGGTCTCTCGAACAGGCCCGGGGAAGATGAGCTGCACTGACCATTATCCCCATCATGGGAAATTTTACAGTTAGAGCATGGCTATTTTTGTTCGATGTATATTTGCTATATGTGTTCTAGATTCCTCTAACTAATTTTCCTTTCTCGGTGTACTATTCTCTTCTACGCCCGCAAGCTAGATTTTTTAATTTACATCACCAAATATACTAGGTTTTATAGCTGCACTAAATACAACTAAAATGGTAAAAGTTCTAAGCAGGCTATATTTGTCCTCTATACATGACTTGATACTAGCTGTCATTGTCTAGTTGATAAAAGAAAACGAGCTGTGCGTATCAATATTTAAAGTGCAACATCAAATTCTAATATAAGGGACAGCGGCATTTGAACAGAAACAATGTGGTATATAGAATCCCTAGCCAGTTTGAAAAGGCACTTTTAAATCCAAAATGTACGCCGAATAGCAATAAGCCTCCCTGCACCAGATAACTGCACCGAAAAACCCTCCCTAGACAGAATTCATTCTTATCATAACATTTTTTACCGCCAACTCCTGTAAAGCTGGAAGTAAAGCAGGATACCAGTAGGATGAAAATAAACCATCTATTCACATCCTATTCAGAATCCTGGGTATCGTCAAGAGGATCAAGCATTTTGCTCATATATACTCCGTCAAGGTAATATCCTAGCTTGGCGTAGTAGCTCCGTACCCCCACGCCTGAGATAACACTAATCTTGCGGCTTCTGTGCTCTTCACGGGCTATCCTCTCCGCCTCCTCCATAAGCAAAGTTCCAAACCCACGGTGCTGGAACTTGCGAGGGTCCCGGCCATGAACTGGGACTGCAGAGCCGTAGACGTGTAGCTCTCGTACCAAACTAGTTTGCTGACCGGTGAGCTCGGGGCGGAAAGTGTGTGTGGAACTGCACTTTCGAAGTCGAAGAAGACCGATGAGAATGTCTTGTTTTGGGTCCTCGTATGCAAGGAAGGTCTCCCATCCTCCGTTTGCTGTGTAGTCACGTCGAACGAGTTCGACCTGATTTGGCCGGATTTTGTTTTTTACCTCATTAATTCCAACTTCTCGGGTGCGGACGTCACGGCATGTTGTGCCAAAGTCTTTCATTCGGCTGAGTGCAAGTTCACGGAGATTTCCATTCTCCACGCCAGACGTGACAAGTGGCATCGGAATATCTCTTTGCACGCGGTAAATTCTGGTCCACGGAGGCACAAGGGCGAGGATCCTGGCGACAATATCAATTAAAGCATTTGGGGTATAGTTCTTGTAGCGACCAGTCCTCCAGAGTTCATAAAGACCAGTTCCTCGAATAACAAGGGTAGGATATATTTTCAGACCGTCAGTCCGGAAATCGGGGTTCTCGAAGTATTCCTGGAACTGGAAGAGGTCTCTCTCCATTCCGACATTTGGAAGATCGGGCATCATATGGCTGACCACCTTGAACCCGGCATCCTTTGACAGCTTAAATGTTTCCGCCACGGCGGCTACAGTGTGCCCTCTATTTGTATCTCGCGCCACATCTTCGTAAAGACTCTGCACTCCAATTTCTAACCTGGTACAGCCGTACCGAAGCATGCTACTGAGATGGGTGTCAAGACAGTAATCAGGCCGTGTCTCGATCGTAATTCCGACACATTTGGTATTACTCATTTCTCCAGCCTGCACGGCCTCGTCAACATTATCGGTTTGATAGCCACTTAGAGCATTGTGGAGCTGTGATATGAATGTTTCTCTATACTCCTCAGGCAATGACATGAATGTACCGCCCATGATGATGTATTCTACCTTATCGACGCTGTGTCCAAGTGATTTAATCTGATCAACACGACCACGCGCCTGTTCGAACGGGTCGTATCGAGCTCGGATGGCTCGCATCGACGTTGGCTCATATCCGGTATAAGACTGTGTGGAGTATTCAAAATCCGAGTCTGGACCACCTGGGCAGTAAACACAGATATTTCCGGTGTACGCAATATGTGGACAACGATGAGGCTTGCACATCACCGCAACTACAGCGATTCCAGAGGAAGTTCCTTTTTGCAGAGGGGAAGAGGTTAGCAGAACAAGGTCGCCACAAGTGAGCCATGAAAATGGAATTTCCCACTCACTTATTGGTTTTGCAATCAACTTTGGAAGGATATATTTCTTATAATGCTCTGGGACAGCAGCAATAATAGCTGTCAAGGGCGGTAGATTGCTCAGATAGTGTTTCTTCGCGATTATGCCCCGCAGCTTGTTCAAGTTGATATCCTTCTTTGATTTCTTGTCGTCCCGTTGCGCTTCATAATCCTGGATCAGCGCGTTCGCTATATCTGAGCAGGCTCTCATATATCTCTCGTTCTCTGGAGGGAGCTTGATATTCTTGGGAAGCTTGTGCTTCGGCATGGTCATCGTCTTCGTTGCCATGGCCGCAGATAAGACGTGAAAGCCGGCTACGGAAGATCACCAGATAGTATATAAAGAAGGAGCCTTTCCACTGACTGTGACTCTCTATACCTAAGCCAACTTTGCTGTTTTGTCGGTGTTTCGTGGATATATAAAGTGGCTGTCAGAGATGTTGCTTTTCTTCTTGTGCTGGGATGGGTCAATTTTTTTGATTTGATGATTTTTTGATGGTCCCGGACGAGCCAGATGGCCTGCGAAAACTGAAACTGTAAAAAAACATCAACTTTCCGACTCTCTCCTTCGACCTTCATTTGCACTGCCATCTCTTCTTTTTGCTCCCGCGCTCCCCAGCTTTCTCTTTCTCTGCTTTTACAGGCTGCTGCTTGTCACAATTCTTCAGATATGCAGTCCTTCAGACGTTCTACTGTCTCTGCGTTGCAGAATGCCGTCCGTGGTCAGCGACGCGGATTCGCAGGCCTCACAGGCTATGCCTCGACAGTAAAGAACCTCCGCATCAACGCAGACACCAAGGTCATCTTCCAGGGATTCACCGGAAAGCAGGGAACGTAAGTATCAATTGAATTGATATCTCTCGGCTCTGGGATGTATACAGCCAGCTGACGGGCGCTGATGCAATGTAGCTTCCACGCCCAACAAGCCATCGACTATGGTAATGATACATTCTCAAAGGCCAGACATGACGGAAGGATTATGGTGTTAATGCCCATATAGGAACCAATGTTGTCGGTGGTACCAACCCAAAGAAGGCTGGAGAGACTCATCTCGGTAAACCCGTCTTTGCGAGCGTCGCAGAGGCAGTCAAGGAGACCGGTGCTACTGCTTCCGCCATCTTCGTCCCGTATGTAGAACCTGAGTTGCCGGCATAGGGTTGGGTTTATAGTGTTAACGCTTCGACACAGACCTTCCGTGGCTGCTAAGAGTATCGAAGAGTCTATCGCAGCTGAGGTGCCTCTCGTTGTCTGGTATGTTTTACCTTCTTCATTCTACCCTGGCCAAAGAAAATGCACTAATATATGGTACAGCATTACAGAAGGAATTCCTCAACATGGTATGGCTTAAATGGAGAGGAAAGTACTTGTATATGCCTGCTAACCTCTTCATTAGACATGGTCCGCATCACCGACATGCTAAAAACACAAAGCAAGACCCGTCTCGTTGGACCTAACTGCCCTGGAATAATCGCTCCCGTACGAATGCTCTACCACCGATATCTCTAGTTAGACGTCATATGCTAACCATTCACGCCGCAGGGACAATGCAAAATTGGTATCATGCCCGGCTTCATCCACAAGAGAGGCCGTATCGGTATCGTCTCCCGATCCGGTACCCTTACCTACGAAGCCGTCAACCAGACCACCCAAGCCGGTCTTGGCCAATCTCTCGTTGTCGGCATCGGCGGTGACCCATTCTCCGGAACCAACTTCATTGACTGCCTCCGTGTCTTCCTCGAGGATGAGGAGACTGACGGAATCATCATGATCGGTGAGATCGGCGGTAGCGCTGAGGAAGACGCCGCCGCTTTCCTGAAGAGCGAGAACAGGGCCAACAAGCCTGCTGTCAGCTTCATTGCCGGTATCAGTGCTCCACCAGGTCGACGAATGGGCCACGCTGGTGCCATCGTCAGCGGAGGCAAGGGCGGCGCAGACTCCAAGATTGCAGCCCTCCAAGATGCCGGTGTCATTGTGGAGCGAAGCCCTGCCTCGCTCGGAAAGACTCTTCTCGCTGAGTTCGTCAAGAGAGATCTCGTCTAAAGCGTTTACTCCTCGGTGTGCACCATCGTCCCCCACCCTTCCCCGACTGTATCTCTAATGCAACCTTCCCAATGTTCAGGATTATATACTATTGAAGCTCTCAGGGTTGTATTTTGCATTATTACTTTCTACGTTTTTCCTTCGCCCATGTTATAGTTAATTGAATAGTGCATCCCCGGAGGGAATAGAAACGTCTAGCCTGGTAGACTACTTTGTATAAAAAAATGTTCTTTATATGACTATTGTGAATTGTTTTCCGTGTGGCTATACGTGCTGTAATTACAACTACAACGATGTTAAATGATTGATGATCCATAGCCTCCTTTTCAAGGCGTCCAGGAGAAATCGAAGTGTCTTTGGCTCATATACCTTCTGAGAGTGATCCTTCAGGTGTTAGGGTTATCTTGTTGATCTGCTTTTTGATCAGGCCCTGCTTTACGAGAGTAACGAGTGACTAGTTACTTGAGCATCGTTGCTGTTCGCATAATAGTAAGTATTCTTCATATTACTCCATGTCTATAACTCATGAGCGGAGGAATCATGGCATTTGCAGCCTCACTTCCTACAAGTTCCTTTTTGTGATGTGTTTGCCCTGTTTGTATTTAATTTTACGATTAATAATTAACCTCCGGTGTTATATTAATCCTCTTTATTATTATTGCTTACTCATTGAGCACGTGACAAAGTTGAGGTTGAAGCAAAATTCGAGAAAGCAAATTGAACGAGAGAGGAAGAGAAATCGCGTTGAAGAGCATCAAACGAAGGACAACGCAGGAATGGCGCTCCACGAGTCACTGTCACAGCTGCCCAGGGCTCTATCACGGCGATTCAAGCCAGCATTTTCATCCCAGCTCCCGGCATACCGTCGCAATGCCTCCTCCGAATCATCATCTCCATTAGACGACCTCGAACCCGCCTCGTCCTTTTCCACTCCTCCGCTCTCAGAAAAACAGATAAAGGCATTTGATCCCGTGGCCAGAAGCAAGAGCCGTAAACAACAGCTACCACGAAGTCGGTAAGCTCGGATTCCCATCCTCTCCATCTCCAGGTCGAGCCGGTGGCGTGTCAGCTAACCCTTCGATTTTTGAATAGATACCAATATCGATCCCCCAAATATGATCGTGGCCCTCTTAACCCTCACAGACCTCCGCCATCATCACACCCATCCTCTCGTCTTTTCGTTCCAGGGCCCTTCAGCTCAACCCGAGTGGAACAGACGTACAATTCGACCGTAGCCTCTGATATTCTTACTCTCTGCTACGTACATAAACCGCATGGGTTCAAGGCTCCTCCACCGCCTGTACGTCTACGACAATGGGACGACAGCTCACCATACCATAAGAACCGACCACTCCGTGGCCCTCGAGGCGGCGATGTGTTACGCCTGCTTCGGAAACCAATTACTTTTAACAGCGTCCCTGAATTGTCGGGCATAACGGTCCACTCGTACGTCAAGGATGCTGTGGCGCATGGGTCATCCTATCTGCACGTAGCTGGTATGGCACTGCAGGCCATCACGAACGTAAGAGTTAAGACACACAAAGTTAAGACGGGTGTGCCTAAATGGGGGTTGATTGCAGGCACCAAGCACGTTGCTGCCACCGCGGAGCTGAAGGGAGAAGACATGTACCATTTCTTCAGCAAGTTGGTGGATGTCGTTATGCCCAAGTTTAAAGACTGGAAGGGGGTGAAAACTACCAGTGGTGACGGCAGCGGAAACATCACGTTGGGTCTTGAACCATCAATGGTCGCTATGTTTCCTGAAATCGAAGTCAACTATGACATGTGAGTTTTTTCTTTCCTGCGACCTCTATTTTGTTGAAGACTAATGTTTTGATTGTCAAGGTACCCTCCCCGCATGATTCCAGGTTGCCATATTACTATCAAAACTACTGCTCGTGCCGACAAGGATGCCAGAATCCTTCTTAATGCTTTGGGCGTTCCATTCAATGGGAAACTCCTGAAGTAAATTCCTGTCCTCGCGTTGCCTCTCACTCAGCGAGATGTATATTATGTCACTCTATTGCCGCCTGTTAGAACAGGCGGCGTAGACACATGTTCTTGTACCCCTTATTACCCTACCTACTTACCTTACCCTTATCACCTTGCCTTGGCTTGTATTGCAATTGTGTCCGTCACGCCATCTTCTACTGTACCTGTACCATAAATCTATAGAAAAATATAGCGACCTCCTTGGTTAGCCCCAAATTGAATAATGTAACCTGAGCCGGCTAGGGGAATATGAACTTATCTATTCTACGAAGTACAACCAAATAAATAAAACTCATACATATTCTTCTAACCTGGAATACTCATTCGCTTCATGAACAGATAAGCCACATGGAAATGGGAAATTCGTTGATGGCATGGCATGAAGAAAAAAAAGGGGAGGGGAAGAGGTCGACTCTATTTGTACAATTGCCCGGTTGAAAGCAAGGGTGCCATAATCAAACGAGGAACAGGAAGAGAAAATAGAAGAGTAAAACAGCTAGTGAATCCTCCAGGGTACTTCTTCTATTTGGACGATTTTTAATTACCTGGTATATGTTCGGATAGATAAGATGCGGTAAGATGAATTTTGGTGAAAATGGTAGAAATCGACGAAGCTAGATGATGATGTATGCAAGAGGTGGATTAAATAAAGGAAAGGAAAGGGGGGGGAGAGGAAAGATTACATCAAGCAATCGTTTCCAGGAACGGGTTGTTCAACAACTCATCTGCGCTCGGTCGTTTTTCATGATCGATTTCAAAGGTCATATCCAGGAAGGCCATGGCTTCTTTGCTTGCGTTCTCTGGCGGGGGCGGACGGGCCTGGTTATTTCCAATGGCGAAAATGGCTTGTAACTGGCTGCAGTCAGGGAACGGGTGGACGCCGATAAACATCTCGACGACAAGGCAGCCTAGACTCCAGATATCGGCCTTTTTGGTATGGGCTGTTTGACGCACGACTTCAGGGGCCATCCAATATACGCTTCCTTGCAAGGAGGGTCGGTGGAGGTGGTTTGAGGGGCCCTTTGCGCCGGAGCCGAGCATGGTGGAAGCCTCGACGCGTTTGGAGATACCAAAGTCCGAGATTTTGATGCCTCCCTTGTTATCGACTAGGACGTTGGCACCCTTGATGTCACGGTGAATGATGTCACGCGAATGAAGGTATTCGAGACCTGCTAGAATCTGCCGGACAAAGTTACGGATCAGCGGCTCTTGGAAGGTGTTGTACTGTTTAAGCATCGTGGCTATGGAGCCTCCGGGGACGTATTCAAGGAAAATGTTTAAGTACTGGTCGTCTGTTGAGGTGCCCAAGTACTGCACGATATTCTGGTGCCGGAGGCCCTGCAGGAGACCGATCTCGTGCTTGAGGGCAGAGACCATGAGGTTCTTCTTTTGGTCGAATTCCGTGCCCTTTGTAGCGGACGGGAGCTCGACTTGCTTGACGGCCATGAGTTCACCGGTGACTGAGTGGAGGGCAAGGAAGACGCTGCCAAAGGAACCTTCGCCGATCAGGGAGCCCTTCATCCAGTTCTTGTTGCCGAAGTTGTTGCCAGCAAGGAAATCTGCCAGCCCGTCGTCTACCTCGTCCCCATCCTCCGCCACGATCATGCTCAGACGCTCGTTCATGGATCCACCGCCATCAGTCGCGGTGACGCTTAGTGTCTCATCCAGGAAGGTCTGTCGTTCCGGTTCTTCGATGCTTGGATGATCGGTATTGTCATCAAACGAGACGTAGGACTTTCGATTGTCTTGGATGGGAGACTCTTCTTGCAGGGGTTCCAGTGACGAGGAAGCGATGGAATCTCGGAAAGAAGATGGGGGGAGGTTGAATCTGGATACAGACAGCGGTCGACCGCCAGCTCTCGAGGGGGGATTGGACGGAATACCGGCAGATAGCCATGTGTCCGCAATGCTGGGGATCGGTGGAGCATCTTTCATGCTGGAGGCTAGACTCACACCACTCATGACAGACAGCCGGCTGGCAGCTCGACTCATGCGCTGAGATCTTCGAACCGACAGCCGCATGGTCTTCTCGATATCCTCCTTCTGGTGACTGGGGAAATAGGACGTCAGCTCGTGGATGATCATCTCGCTTGGAGGACGTGCACCAAAGAAGGAGCGTAGTTTCGTGCTCTGGTCACGTTCCATGGGGTCGTTGTTATGACGGCGGTGGTCCTCCCGCGAGCGATCCGTGGTCGTGATGGGCGACATGGGCTGCCGCAGGTGGTCCCAGGATTCTCCCGTAAGCTTCTGCAGTTTGATCTGGTTTCTCAAGTTTGTCGTGTTCATGGCGTTCATGTGGGCAACCTGGCTTTCGTCCGTGGCCAGACGGGCTGCAAGTTCCAGTTCGTCCAGGTCTGGTTCTCCGGCATGTATATTCCGCAGGATAAGACGGCCGCGTTCAGACCGGTTGGAACCATCGCATATCTGCAGCAGTTCGACGTCAGAGATACGCCTGCAGTTGGCCGGGTTAGGGTCGAGGCCATCCAGGACGTAGAAGCAGTAGTTCTTGTAGTGGCTCTCTGGGATGAGCAGCTTCTTCAGTACGGAGACCATGATGTCGTCTGCGGTCTTGCACTGTTTTATATTGAGAGCCTTGGTCTGTCCGCCCGTGTGTATGACTCTGATGACTGGGGAGTGGCTTGGGAGGGAGCTGATGGTCAGCCCGTCATTGCTGGGGTTCTGCCGGACGTGGGCTACCGCCCGGGGAGCCTGAGACTGGTCGTTGGTGGCGGTGGTGTGCCTCGAGGTGCTGGAGTTGGAGTGAGAGTAGCCGCCAAAGTAGTTTGACCCCTGTTCACGGCGGATGGACTCCATGGGGCTAGCTCCGTTGTATCTGTACTGCCGGAGCTGCCGGTCTGGTTCAGCCAGGGGAGAAGTGGGCCTGGACGACGGCTTCGTCGAGTTGTAGCTGTGGGAAGACGGTTCGTTGCGAGACCACTGGCGACCAGAGGGGTGGTATCGAGTGTTGTTTGAAGGTCGGGAGGACTCTGAGGACGGCGGTGTATATCTCGACGAGTCCAGGGCAGCCAGAGAGTCCTATCAGGGTGTAAGCATTTAGATCTGTATGAATACTGGGAGCTTCGACCTACCCTGTTCCTCTTTTTGCGGTATGAGATGGCCCTGTTTCGAAGCTGCTTGACGGCGACGTAGATGCGGACCCTGTCTCCGACCTTCTTGATGCCCATCTCCTGGAGTATCTTCTGGTCGCAGTCGAGGAGGTTATCCCCGGTGAAATGGTTTGCTACAAAAAAAGTGAGCCCACGTTCAGTGAAGAATTAAGAGATCGAGGGGCCTTACCTTTGAAGATGGGTTCATACTGCCCACACCGTATGCTATGCAACCACTCCCCGACTTTCTTCTCATCCCATGATCTGTCAACGGGTCAGTACACAAAGAAGCATACAAAGAGGAGAGGAAAAGACAGACCGAATGGGATCAAGCTGGTCTGCGCCCTCGGAGAACTCAGACTCCGTCGGGCTGGTGAAGAGGTTCTCTCTGGACGCGACTCCGTTGGCAGGCTTCTGGAGGGCGAGGTTTGAGTAGGAGGCGAGGGAGGGCTGCTGAGGAGCCATTGGGAAACCCTGGCCGTAGGGAGCTGGCTGGGAGGTCAGCATCGCAGTCTGGACGGCCGCACAGTGAGTATACTGGTCTTGACGCTGGGCCGGTGGTCAGAATCGCATCGTCGAGCCCAGTCCGGTCGAGTCGGGTCCAGTCCAAGTCGGGAGTCGACACTATATTTCAACAAGTCAAGGGATCAACCCCGCACCGGCCACTAGATACAAGAATCCTCGACTGGCCCGCCTGCATCAAGCAGTGTCTTGTTGTATAAGTCGAGTTGAAGTCGAGTTGAAGTCGAGTCGAAGTCGAAGTTCAAGATGTTTACAGCAACAAAAAGCGTTTCTGGGGCCTGATTCAATGCCCGATCGGGTTAGCGTGTTTAGTTACGAGATGAGAAGATGAGAAGATGAGAAGATGAGAAGATGAGATGATGATGAGAAGACGATGAGAAGACGATGAGAGAGGGTGTATAAGAGAGTAAGAGTACATAGTAAAGAGACGTACGACTACCAGGCTTCCGTCTTATTTATTCTGTCTGTCTGTCTGCGGTGAAGAAGCTGAAACCTCCCAGGGGTCGACCTCGTCTTTGGCCGGTGGGTTTTACGTAGACTAACAAAAGGAAGACCTCATGGTTCGGTGGAGTTGATGGATCTATGAGTTGCTATCTCGGACTACCGCTTCTACTAGTACTAACTACTACCTCTACTACTACTACTACTTCTACTTCTACTACTTCTACTACTTCTACTACTTCTACTACTTCTGCTACTACTTCTACTACTTCTACTACTACATGACTAAGCCCCCGCACTCCCCTCACTGACGAAACGCCAAAACTTCATCGCAAACACCAAAAATCAACAGACAGCAAAGTCGAGACAGCTTCAAAGGGGCAGCGTCAAAGGGCGAATGGACACTGCTGAAGCCTCTGCTGCCGCCTCGCCCGCGCGCCCCCGGAAGAAGCGGGCGACGGCGACCCGCAAGTCGCTCACCTGCGAGCACTGCAACCGGCCGTTTGCCCGCCTCGAGCATCTCCAACGGCATCTCCGCACCCGTTAGACCCCTGACTCCTGTCGGCATCATCATATACACAAGGACTAACAGCTGATAGATACCAAGGAGAAGCCTTTTACCTGTGAGATATGCTTCAAGTCTTTTGCCCGGAGGTGAGTCTCTTCTTCGTGTTCGATGGTTTAACAAGGCTGACCGCTACTAGTGACCTGCTGGTCCGCCATGAACGGCTGGTGCATCCCGCAGAGGCGGCCGCCAGGGCAGACAAGCGGGCTTCTGCCTCCGCTGTGCTTCTGCCCAGCCCGAACCGCTTGCCGGCAGCCACTGCGGCAGCTCCAGTGGCAGCACCGGTGGCGGCGGCGGCAGCAGCGGCGGGGACGCCAGGTGCAGCGCCAGAGATGCAGATGAACCCTTCGTGGGGCTATGATCTGAACCTGCTCTCCCATGCTGCCAGCCATGTCGCCCTCGAGGGACAGGTCCAGGTCCAGGCCCACCAGCATGACAGGAAGCCGGCGTCAGCGGTCTACGAGCGGCCCATCTCAGAGAACTACGGCGTCGAGCCCTCCATCCTCGACCTGGCCGACCTGGGAGACCCCGTACAGGACTTCACCACCTTTCTCGAGAGCGTGGGGCTCTCCTCGGACTGGGACTCTGGCCTCTTCAACTCCGTAGAGCCTGAACCGCTCTTGTCGAACCCCATACCCCCCAGTTCAGCACCTCCTCCTGCTGCTGCTTCTTGCCTAGATGTCAAGCAGCAGGCTTTCAGCTCTGGCCCCAGGTTCGCACAGGAGCCTGTGCCAACGGCCACGGCCACGACGACCGCGGACGAGGCCCCTTCGTTTTCAAACTTTGGTTCCAGGCTGCCCTCCCTCCAGCCAGAGGCTCAGGACTCCGATGCTGGTCCCTCGGAGCAGCAGAACAGGCCGGCTTGGGACATTTCCACCCAGGAACACCAGATCTTCACCGCCAGACTGGAGGACTTTGCCCACGTCCTCTCCAAGGGGTTTGTGCGGCCGTCCAGACATGCACTCTCCCGCTACATGGCCGGCTACATCAGCGGCCTCAACGAGCATCTGCCCTTCATCCACGTCCCCACCTTGTCCGTCGCCAGGTGCCCGCCAGAGCTGACCCTCGCCCTCGCCGCAGCAGGCTCTCACTACCGGTTCGAGAACTGCAGAGGTATCGAGCTCTTCCACGCCGCAAAGGCCATCCTGCTCGAGCGGCTTCGACGTCGGGATTCCAGGCCCATCCTCCCGCCCTCCCATCCACAGCAATGGGGTCTGGCACCGCCTGCCAACAACAACAGCGCCAGCACCCCTCGGGCTTCATCCTCGGCCGTCTCCAACCCGGGAAGCAGCCCGTTCCCACAGCAGTTCATCCCCCTGATCGACAACACCTCGCTGCCGGGAGAGGACGCCGAGGGTCAGATGGAGATCATACGCACCTTCTTGCTCCTTACCATCTTCGCCTCCTGGGAGAGCCATCCGGACATACTGCGGGACATGCTCGCCCTCCAGAGCACCCTCGCCCGTCTGGTACGGGACCACGGCCTCGTAGAGCAGCCGGCTTCCACCCCGCCAGATTCGCTCTCCTGGACAGACTGGTCCAGACAGGAGGCTGACAGACGCACCAAGCTCGTTGTCTACTGCTTCTTCAACCTCCACTCCATCATGTACAATATTCCCCCTTTAATCCTCAACTCCGAGCTGAACCTCAACATGCCCTGTTCTGCCGATGAATGGAAGGCATCCACCGCCAGCCAGTGGCGCCGTGTCCGCCGTCCCGCATCGGAAAACAACCTCACCACCACCCCCCCATCCTCCTTCCAGGACGTCCTCGCAAAGCTCTTCACAAAGACCACCGCCACTGCCGCAACACCTCCATCCAACCATGTATCCCCCCTTGGCAACTACGTCCTCATCCACGCCATCATTCAGCAGATCTTCTTCGCCCGGCAACTCTGTCTCTCCGCCCCATCCATGGCCGGTACCAGCCTGCGCCCCGACGACCTCGCAGTAATGGGCAACTCTCTCAGCGCCTGGAAACGCGGTTGGCGCCAAACCCCTGAATCCAGCATCGATCCCCAAAACCCCGCTGGACCCATAGCATTCACTTCCACCGCCCTCCTCGGCCTCGCATACATACGCCTGCATCTCGACCTCGGTCCCTGCCGCCGCCTAGTCTCCCAGGACCCCGTGCAAATAGCCCAGGCCCTCAACGACTCCCCACCACTTATCCGCAGTTCCCGCCTGATCATGGCACTCCTGCACTCCGCCCACGCTCTCTCCATCCCCGTCCGTCTAGGCATCGACTTCGTTGCCCGCACCCACTCCTTCTTCTGGTCCATCCAGCATTCAATCTGTAGCCTGGAATGCGCCTTCTTGCTTTCCCGCTGGCTGCTCTCCATACCCGGCACACAGCATGATCAGCGCTTATCAGACCACGAACGCAAACTGCTTCTCTGGGTCAAGGGCATGATGGACGAGACCGACATGTCTACCTCTATCAGTGCGACAACAGAGGCAGATCTGATCAGTGATCCGGCGCTGATGAGACGGCTTAGTGTTGCCGTCGTGCGTGTCTGGTCCAGGACCTTCAAAGGAAACACGAGCTGGCCTATCGTCGACCTAATCGGCGCCAGCCTGGAAATCTACGCTGACTTACTCGATGTATGACATATACCACTATAATTTTGTTTTATATTTTTCCTTGGATGACCTACTTTTGCTATATATACCTGTTTCCTAGAATGGCGACGGCCATACTGTGATTCATAATTAATATAATACCCCTACCAGCTTTAGGTATAAATGCTATAGATCCATATTTCCAACTCAAAAAAAAAAAAAAAAAAAAGCTAGAAGAAAATATTGCCAAAAGCAAAAAACAAAGTTGCTGTTATTCACCTCCCATCTTTCCGAGACTGCATCCGCACAGTCACGCTATGAGGCACGAACCTGAGCGCAGACATAGACCTGGTAAGGCCCGCTAAACCATCATCCTCGTCAACGCCAGCCTTGGCCTCCGCCTGCACATGCGTAGTCGATGCATCGTCCTCTTCCTCTTTGTTCGCAGCATATGTAGAATAATCCCTTCGTCTCTCTGGAGCAGGAGACGAGACTGCATTGTTACTCCTTGCATTAACGCTTCCAGTCTCCAGCGAGAAGCGGCGCCGATGCATAGGCACGCTAGATCGAAGCATAGAACTATACTTGTCGATACCATCATTCACAATGAAGAAATTATATCCCTGCCCCCTGAAATCAGCCAAGTTCACCTTTTACATCAGACAGAACAAACGGTTGTCCCACCCTTGGAAAGCAGTGTTTATCAATCAGATGTCTCCTACGCTTCTGAGGCGTCGAGCATCTCCGCTCACATCCCTCGACGAAACATCCAAACTAGATCGGAGGTCAATTAGTCGTTGCCTCCATCACCAACCTGTAGGAAAGAAAGATATGCAAAGTACAGTTTTCTCCCCCCTTTCTCTCCTCTCCTCCATCACCGGGTCGTGATTCTCTTCGATGTGTCTGCTCAACAGCAGTTCTGAGGGGAAATTCTTCCTGCATTCCGAACATCGGTTGATGTGTGTTTGCAGGTAGTGCGATTCATACTCCTCGTATGTAGGGAATGTTAGATCCCCCTTGTGCGGTGGAAGTGAACAGCGCATTAACGAGTTTCTGGTTTCTTCGGAGGGAGGCGGGTGGTCCATGTGAGGGTATTTATGCCGTGGGGAGCCTGCTGAAGACGATACCATTGATATCGTTGCTGGTGGTGATGTAGAGCCTTCCCGGGAGCGTTTTGACATGTCTATTATCTGCCCGTCGAGGGAGCGGTGAGTGGCTGATAGTTATGCTTTCGTGCGGTAGTTATATGCAAGGCCGGTGAGATGGGTATTCTAATTGGCACCAGCAGTGACTTGAGCTGTCAGTTGGCTATTTGTCTGTTGAAGTCTTCCTTTTTAAATAAGTGCGTGATAAGCGTCTAGTTGTTTAGTTATGAAGTTGCTTCCTATCTTTTTGTTGGAATGAGATAAATATCCTATTGGTTGGATGACGTTTATTCTATGAATTTAAATTAGCCGTTGTTAGCCAATCATTAATTATTTCCATATTAATAAGCACTACTTCATGATAAACCGGGGTATCAATATTAGTAATCACGCTTATCGCAACATTTTTTCCTATCGTCGAAATTTCTATCTTCAATATTTTGCCCCGCCAACTATTCGTCCCACTCACCGAGAGGGATCTTTAATAGTGCATTTTTTATTGGAATATAGAATATACCTGTCTATCGTTTATATTTGCAGCCATGGTGCTGGCCAAGTCCAAAAACTCTGTGGGGTTGGGGAACAGTTTGATGAATGATAGGTTTGGCAAGGGAAAAGGCGCGGATCGAAAGAAAGTATCTCACAATGCTGCTGCTATCCAGCGAAAGGGCACTGATGGCGAGACTTATATAACAAATCCGTCCGAAGAGGCATCGTGGGTGAAAATGCGCAGTATTACTGAACAGCCCGCCCTCGACGAGTTTCTGAGCACCGCCGAACTCGCGGGAACTGATTTTACTGCCGAAAAGTTGAATAATGTCAAGATTATACATCAGGACCAGAAGAACCCTTACCTCCTTTCTGCCGCAGATGAGAGGAACGCCATCAGAAAACATCAGAAGAACCGTTCTCGCTTAACGGTTCCCCGACGCCCCAAGTGGAACGAACGGACGACTCGCAACGAACTTGATTCTATGGAGCGAGAAAGCTTTTTGGAATGGAGGAGAGGTCTTGCAGAGCTACAGGAGGTGCAGGATATATTAATGACACCGTTTGAACGAAATCTTGAAGTATGGAGGCAACTGTGGAGAGTCATCGAGCGATCCGACCTCATTGTGCAGATTGTGGATGCGAGAAACCCACTTCTCTTTCGATCAGAGGATTTGGAAAGATACGTCAAGGAAGTGAACCCAAAGAAAAGAAACCTACTTTTGGTGAATAAGGCGGATATGATGACATTAAAACAAAGAGAAGCTTGGGCAGACTATTTTGAGGAACACAAAATATCCTACAAGTTCTTCTCGGCTGCTTTGGCTAAGGAGCTTAACGAAGCAAATGGACAAGTAGAGGTGGATGAGGAGGATGAGGATGCAGATGAAGAAGCACTCGTCGAGCGAACAAGTAAAGTACGCATTGGAGGTTCAGAGGGAGATTCTGAAGAAGATGAAGAGGCCGACGAGGAAGAATACTCGGAAGAAGACGATGATGATGGCGGGGGTCTACCTCTTCCACGAGATCCGGAGTCTAAGAGAACGGAGATAATCACGGTAGACGAGTTGGAAGCACTGTTTATGTCAGCCGCTCCTCCCCGTGATCCTAATGACGAGAGAAGCAAAGACATTACCACCATTGGCCTTGTTGGGTATCCTAATGTTGGTAAATCCAGCACTATTAATGCACTTCTGGGAGCGAAGAAGGTGTCTGTCTCTGCAACTCCTGGAAAAACGAAGCATTTTCAGACACTTTACCTAACACCTAAGATTGTCCTTTGTGATTGTCCCGGTCTTGTGTTCCCCAATTTTGCGACCACGAAAGCGGAACTCGTCGTTAACGGTGTCCTTCCCATTGACCAATTACGAGAGTACACCGGCCCTGCCGGGCTTGTCGCCCAGAGGATTCCTCTCCACTTCCTCGAGGCCGTTTATGGGATGAAGATTCCCATCCGAAGTATTGAAGAGGGAGGAACAGGAGTTCCAACTGCGTCCGAAATCCTTCGTGCATATGCCCGTGCTCGTGGATTTGCTACAACAGGTTTAGGTCAGCCGGACGAATCTCGAGCTGCGAGATATGTGTTGAAGGATTATGTTAATGGAAAGTTGTTATTCTGTCACCCTCCACCCAGGGATCCCCCGTTCACAGATACGAAAGAGCGCTCAGAATATGAATTGGACTTTAACGAAGGGCTGTCTGACATGGCCCATCTTCCTGCTCGACGGAAGGAGGCGATGCTCAAGGAACATGCTGCTGCGACTCGCGGTGACCTGGCAGATGGGGAGAACGATGATGTTGATTTGGATTCAAACATGATTCCACCCCAGACTTCGGGCAACGCATCTATACCAACCCAAAGTTCCCGTTCAAAAAAGCTCGACAAGAGTTTCTTCGGTCCTGGAGGCGCCGGATCAGCAGGACATCTCAAGATGCCTTTTAATTATAAGTATTCAGAAGTGGGCAAACAAAAGGCAATCACCGGTCGCAAGCAGAGGGCTCTCATCGCATTGGAAAAGAATATAGATGTGTCGGAAGTTCGGGGGCCGGGAAAGAAGCATTTCAAAGCGAACAAAAAGGTCAAGGCAAAAAAAAAGGGAAACAGCTTCCTAGCGGAAGAAGAGTAACCATTACGAATTTATGTGTCTATATTATGACCCCCCGCATTTAGAAAAGGTTGCACGTTCGATGAACTCGTCGATTATTTTATCATATTTCGCTGTAGCCAAAAATCTCGTTTTATACATAAAAGCTTAACTACTTATCGCTTATCGCTAAAATCACGTGGTCTTATCAAATAAAAAAATAAAAATAAAAAAAAGGTATTTTGGCTGTGGCCCGCAATTATTTGACAAGCAAAGGTCTCTAACCATCGAAACCATTCACAACAGGAACCATTTACTCCAAATTAAAGGATTCACAATGCCTCCGACGAAGCAGTGGATGTATGTGAACTCACTGTAAACCATATCTTGATTCTAGGGGAATAGGAAGCACTAACCTGGGCGTATTTCTTTTAGCGATAAGAAATCCGCAACGAAATATCAACTCTTCCATAGATCGCAAAATGATCCGTTGATACACGATCCGGAAGCTGAAGATAGGATCCTTCATGTGGTTGGAGGGCCCAATCCTGCGTCTAGTGCGAAACCATCATCCTCGAAACGAGAAACAGGGACACTTCGTGACCTCGATGAGGAATTTAAATCAGCGACTCGGAAAAATGAAGGAGAGGCAGCGAACTATGGTATTTTCTACGATGATAGCAAATATGATTACATGCAACATTTGCGCGGCTTAGATGAGGGTGTTGGAGGCTCACACTTCATTGAGGCGAAAACAAAGGGCAAGGGAAAGAAGGGCATGAAGCTTGAAGATGCGCTGAAAGAAATTTCCCTGGATGGTGATAGCGCGGATGACTTTACCTATGGTGATGCCAATGATGATATCCTGTCAACTGCTTCCTCATATGTACGCAAGGCTACGTACCAGGACCAACAAGATGTACCGGATGCGATTGCAGGTTTCCAGCCGGACATGGATCCACGGCTGAGAGAGGCTCTAGAAGCGCTGGAAGATGATGCATATGTTGATGAAGAATGCGACGAGGATATATTTGATAACCTAGTTGCTGGTGGCCATGACGCAGAGGTAGACCCTGATGAGTGGAGGGATACGTACATCGAAGAGGATGAGGGTTGGGAGTCGGATGCAACAGAAAAGGCGCCGGTTCAACATGACAAATCGACTGACAGCCAGATACCTGTGACACCAGACAGCGCCTCGGATACCAATAAACCATCTCAGCCGCCCAATAATGAGCAGATACCAGACATGGAGGAACACGAGGGGGACTGGCTGAAAGAATTCGCGAAATATAAGAAAGATATAAAAGGGAATAAGGGTGTGGCCAACGGGGATGATAATGCTTCTGAACTCCGCACTACGGCATCAACTTTGTTCACACTCGGAGGGACCCCGGTTAGGAAGAAGAAACGCAAGGGTGCCCAAACGAACCCTTCAGCGTATTCGATGACTTCCTCTTCACTTGCCAGGACAGAAGGCCACAGGCTTCTCGATGACCGATTTGAAAGAATGGAGGCCCTGTACTCTTTGGATGAAGGAGAAGAATATGAAGGGTCGAGCATGGCTGATGACATGTCGGTTGCGAGTGGGCTTTCGCGATTCTCCAGGTTCTCCAAACTTTCACAAGCCCCGAGCCTTGTTGCAAATGATAGAGATGTGCCGCTTCGCTCAGATTTCAATGATGTTATGGATGGATTCTTAGATAAATGGGATGACCGACGAGTTCATGCTAAACGCAAGGGCGCACAGGGTAGGCGTGGGAAGAACGGAAATGAAGTCATTGGCATGAAAATGCTGGACGAGGTTAGACAAGGCCTTGGGCCCCCTAGGCTTTCTACGAACGCCTTTGGAAAGGTTTGATGTGTTATTCAATCATTGTGTTTTTCCTGGAGTTGAGAGTTGGCTTATGAATCAAGAGTATCTGGAGTTATCTTATACGTCTAAGGGGTCATAGAAAGTATGGTAGTTGAAGGCTAGCACCTATAATTAAATATTGGTTGATTTTACACTATACGCATGGCCCTGACCTGTCGATATATGCCTCTATTATATTACATGTTATACAAACTCTAGGCAGACTTTTTCACAAAGCTCCGCCTACGCGCTCTACAATCCACATGGCGAGGCGAACATTCCAACTGACTCGCCGTTCAACCATCCTAAGGTCTTCCCTTGAAACAGGTTTGGAATCTTCTTGCAACCACTCCGTCTCTTGGCCTAGTCTTTCTTTTAAGTTGTTGTCTGTGGTCACTACAACAGCACCAACCTCCAAGTCAAGGCCATAGCTTCGCTTGGTATAATTGCTGCTTCCAACGAATGTGAGACTTGGGTATTTCTCGTCAGGGAGCGTTACCCATAACCCCTTCGCATGATATGTCCAGCCATTAGGCTCATTCACAGTTCCCTTGCGCCACTCCTTCAACTGAATAGAATTTGTTCTTTGAGCTTCAGCAACCCGATCTAGAAATCTGGCAGACAGGTGGGTGTATGCTGCAGGAAGCATTCCTGAGACACCTGGGGACCCATAGAACCCGTTTGCCCATGGAGATGCCGTGAGAACCGTCCCCTGGTTCCTTGGAGAGCCAGGGGACGGTGTAGTACTTGAAATAAGAAGAGATGAGAGAACGGGATGCATATTGAAGTAGCCTGCCGTGAAAAGCCAGCGGGAATTCTTTAGCGTTGGGTTATTAGCCAAGGAGCCCAGGATGCTTGTAACGGCGGGAAATTCTGTAGATTGGTCCGGCTTTAATATCGGTGTAAACTGGGCCACAGGGTATACATATGTTTGGTTATCAGGCATTGATGCAGAAATATCCTGGCCCTTTGGTGGCTGTATTAATATTGAAAGAGCAGTTGATGCAACAGATATAAAATCTTCGGGGTCATCCAAGGGAGATGGCGCAGCATTCGTAGCCGGCCAACTCAAGACATAGCCTTGTTTGCTCTTTGTATCAGGTAGAACTTGAAAACTAAACTTGCAAATAGCATGGTGAATCTGAGAGTAATATTCAGCTAGTTCTGTCGACTGGAAGACATGGTATCGATCAAGGCGGTTTGTAAAATAGTCATTCGAAAGATTGGCTCTAGTGTAAGCAAAATATGTTAGAAATATGAGTTCAGGTAAGGAGGAAATATAGAAAGCTATACCCAGAAAGAATTATTTCATCATCCACCCCGTAAAGCTTCATGTGCTGAAGGCCCCATCCTTCATTTATCCTCTTTGGTACATATTTTTTCTTCATTCCTACCAGGTTAGGGGTATGAAACATCCTTATTTCCACCCGCTCCGGCCCGTGCTCTTCAACTAAGGACGCTAAGAGGGAAGCACAGGAAGAATTCGGTGATTCACGAGTTCCACGCAAGGCATCTGTTAGAATAGACACCTTTAAGTCTGGGTTCTGGCGAAGGCTCTCATTTAGGACCGAAAGAAGCTCGTGTTCCGTTTTTCCAATATACAAAGTTGAGAGATAGACTCGTCGTTTTGCATTGCGTATTTTATCCTACTAGTTATTAGCCAGGCTTTCCCAAGTTCATATACACAAAACCCTTACCTTTAGAGTCTCATAGAACGCAGCTGGGGAGTTCAGGATCTGGATATTGGATGCTTGGACTTTAAACTTGGGCGCAATCCGGTCTAACTCCACGGTGAGGCTGCCAATGGGCGAAGAGACACTGGTATAACTCGCAGCAGGAGCCGAGGTAGAGGAATACCTGCGGATTGGGGAGGTATAGTTGGTGTTGCGTGCTGAGCATCCCCGGCAGCAGTTCTGGAGGGTACGCCCTCCTATACGTTTTATCATGGCCTTTTTATCCCCATGTATCACATCTCAGGAATAATATCGTAATAGTCTTGGGGGTCAATTCTAGCAGGAAAACGTCGTGAATGTTGAACTTGAAGCTTCAGAATAAAACATTTTATTTTTATCTTATCTCCATCAGACTGCATCGGCGCTAAGCCGCTTTTGGCTTCTCGCGCCAGTCCGAACAAACCAAACGAAAAGCCGCGAACTTCGACGTCAACGACAGAGACCAACTTAAGGGAAAAGGCACCGTCCGCCGTCACCATGTCGACCATTACTAGGACATTACGGAACTTGTGGAAAATTGGGATCAAGGTAAGCATTACCCCTAGTATACAATGTCCATGGCTAATCGACGTTCCACAGGATTATGGCCACCAACTTCATGTAAGTTAGCCTCCGAGATGGGGATTGCGAAAGAATATAGGGCAAGGGGGATGTAGATGCTAAATTTACGCCTGATCTATTTTATAGTATATCGGTACGTTTGTTATTCATGGTTATTTGGAAGCCATTGCTGACGAGTTCCAACCCAGGTGATACTAAGGCCGGCACCCTCGTAGCCATCGATCGTTACGGGAACAAATATTTTGAAAACAACGAAGAACTGCCTCGTACGTCGTCTGCTATCTTTTGATATAATCTGCTGGATGGGTGTTAACACAATTTAGTTCGAACTCGATGGGTTGACTACAAGGAGAATGATCTTGATGCCTCGCATATCGACCCTGGATGGTCAGTTTCTATTACCTTGTATATTGATAAGGCAGCCTCTGACTCCAATTTGATATAGGCACGCTTGGATCTCGTACATGGTTGACAAACCACCAACGCAAGATGCAATCATACAAACCGGTGTACGAAAATGGGAGACCCCAGAACATAGGCCCAACATGACCATGACTCGGGCTGCATACAAACCATACTCAACGTTAGCAGCCTTAGCTCCCCTTTCTTCTTAATGTTCTCCAATACTAATACATCTTGAATAAATATAGTGTAAAACCAAAATACTCTGCCTGGGAACCAGTTGCTGCGCCCCGATAATGGGCTAAGAAGCTTGCCTTGCCCTGAAGACCAATATCTGTTTCCACTGAAATGCCAATTAGACCCTGGGGCCCGCTTAAGCGGATATGTATATAAGATGAATTATCGGGCAACCTGACCTTATTTCAAATCATTTTTACGCTCTAAATCTAATTCTAGTTACATGGGAGAGTGTGGAAAATTTTAAATGACAAGAAGGATAAATTGTAAGTTATATACTGGATAGCCAAAATGCAGTCGAATACGCCTCGAACAAATTGAGAAGTAATTTCAAAGCACATAACCACCAGACCCAGCGTTCCACCAATGTCGAACTGGCCGGCCGTTCTCGAGATCAATACACCACCACAGTACCTCCTTTGCCTTTTCGATCTGGCCCCCTTGTTCATACGCTCTAGACAATGCAAACCACGCTTCTGAGTTATCCCATGCAGTGCCAAGCTTTGTTAGGGCAGAGAGTAGTCCATAGGCCCTGTCTCTGGCAGCAAGACGATTAAGCGACTCAGGCGTGTCGTTAGGTAATGTGGCTGTAGAAGTGTCTTTAGCGTCTATTGTGCCCAGGGTATCTGTTGCCAGCCCTTGCTGACGTGAAGGCGAATGGAGAGAGATGTTTGAAATATCAGGTAAAGGTGGTGGAGCAGGTTCTTCTGCCGGTAAGGTCTGGTCGTGAATGTCAAGAAGCAGTGTAGCCAAGCCAACCGTGGCTCGTGGATGGTCCGGATAATGCGTAAGTGCTTCTTCAAAGTGCTTGATGGCATCATACGGCTTGGATTGTGCCTGAGTGATGTACCCGCGCTCCGCATAAATATCACCCCAGATCTCATCTGGAGACTTGGTGCCACCCCATCCCTCATCAGCGAAAGCCCTTGCAGAAGATTCCTGTGTTGCAATGAGTCCTTCTATACGGCTAGCATGCGTAGATGCCTCGTTACAAGCTTCCATTGCGTCTTCAAACAACAGGGCCTTCCGGTAAAGGTCGGAAATAAACAGCCATACCTTGACAAGGAGGCAAAGGGAATGTTTCTGCTCCTGGACTCTTGGAAACCTAGTTAGTGCTTTATTGAGTGAGCTAGATTGACAGTTTGTAGGCATCCTAATGTCCTGTATTGGTGGCTGGTTCGGGTGCCCAGCAGGAGCTGGTTCGTCTGTATGTTTCATATTATGAGGAACGGGTGGTAAGGTTTGCCTAGCAGAGTCATTCTGCTCATTTGGATAGACCAAGTCCTTTTCGAGGGTTTTGGAATTGCTTCCTTCAAGACGGTGAATCTTCTGTAAAAGTTTTCCATCTTTTCGCAGCAGGGAGCCCTGGCGAGACCGGCCGCGAGGCTGCACTGAGGGAGATCCTTGTTCATCAGTTGTAACTTGGATGGCTGGTGTAGCAGCAGTTAATTCTTTATCAGGTATCGTTGACGTGATTCCGGGTGTTGTGCCAGTCTCATTACGTACCGCACCCTCTTGGTCCACTGGCGGTCTCTGAGATTTCTTCCGGCCAAAGATACTCCCCCGTCCAGTTCTAATGGTCCCAGATGCAGTTTTTGGGGGAGTTAGATGATTTGAGTTGTCTTTAACTTCAATATCTGCTAGTCCAACACCAGCAAAAAGTTGGCCAAATAGCCCTATCAGTTCATCGCTATAATTCAGGGCGGCCTCTGGGCCGCGGACAACATCCACGAGTGTAAGCTGCGTCATACGTAGCTCGACCATGCTCTCCCTTTCACGTGTTTCTATATCTGGAAACCTGGAGTGTTGTCCTTCGCCAGCAAGAGCTATCGGTTGTGTGGCCTCGTCTTTTCCATTTGAGTTACGAAGATGCCGAAGAGTACTTTGCTTATGGAGCAGTTTTTCTGTTGAGACCATCTCGAATACAACATCACAGGCATTGGCTGCGGTTTTAAAGTCCTCCTTCGAGCTAAGTAGAAGGGCAAGCAAATGCCATAACGGAACGATATCTCTCCCCCCATGGTTAATTACTGAACGAGTGTCCACTTGGTCTGCGCCGTCTTCAGTGTTTGACGAGCTTAGCGCCGCACGAACAAGGTCAATGGCGCCATCCAGATCCCTTGTTTCTGCACGTAGCATAGCAAGAGCAAATACCGTGGCCGGGTTAGGTTCATGTTCTGTCACTAAAGCCTTCTCCAGGGCACAGATGGCATTCGCTTGAAGTTCTGCCCTGGATTCGCTAATAGGAGTCCATCTAGCCCATGTAGCTAGTCCAATGCCCATAGCTCGATAGGCAAAGGAGGTCCCTTGAACAGATATCCTAGTTTCACCATAACGGGCGTTGGTATGAGCTGGGCCATGGCCATTTGATTGTATTTGTTCACTCAGTGCCTCATCTAATAAGTCAGTGAGTTCCTTAATTTTCTCTGCCTCTTTTCGGGATCCAAAGCAACAAAGCATAATCAATCCCTCTGACAGCGTATATATGAAAAGTTCAGGGTTTTCAACCTCCCTCATATGACTAGAATGTTCAGACCTTTCCTTTGCATCTTTTACTAAATGGATATATGTATCCAAAGCATGGAGGGCCAGGTCAAACTCTGCCAAAGCGGCATGTACGTGAAATAATTCCCTAAGAATTAATGTAGAATGGAATGTTTTGGTTGCAGCGCGATATAGTATCTGTCGTCAATGTTAGCGTCAATGTGGTATAGCTAGATAAGATGTCATAACCTCCAGGGAGAATTCTTACGTCCAAAACATTTCGGGAGATTGCACCTTGCCCTCCTTCTCCAAAATCATCATCACGCCATTCCTCGCCACAGAATACTTTCCAATTGCGAATGACTTGCTTCACCCATAACTCGACTTCTTGGTTAGCAACATTGGCCTTTGGAAATTTAGAGTGCCTTAGGAGAACGTTTTCGCAAGTTGCCTCTATTCTTCGAAACTCCGCTGAGAGCTGTACTCGTTTTGGTGCGTCTGACATGGGTGGGTATTGGAGTTCGTTTTGTAAGATTATTGAGAGAAGGTCATAGTACGCCCGCCATAGCGAAGTCTTGGAACTTGAATTTGTTGGAGTAATATCTGCGGCTATTGCAGGGTCATTGCCTTTTATATCTGGATGGGAGGCCCAAAGTCGAAGAGATCGTAACCCAAATTCGAGGTTGGCCTCATCATAATTTGGTGATTTTGATATGAACAATTCGTAGGCTAACATCGAGGCCCTTGCCAGGTACTGTTCTGACCAGAACAAAAGCTGAGGGTTAGAGGCGTGGGCGGATGCAGGAGTGGCAGCCCACGAAAATGTTGATTTGAATGTCTGCAGTGCATTTTCTTTCCCTGATGACAGTTCCTCCGCGGCACCTATACACCTATTAGTAGCCACTGAGAGAGTCCGGAACATATAGCGTTTAATCACCTTTCAGATAGCCTCCTTGCACAATACACACTTCTGTCCATGGCGACAACGGTTGCTCACTGCTAGTTAAAGCCTGTACAGTGGACTCAAAATTCCTAGGTAGGCTTGCCGTCGCTTCATCCGGGTCAGACAATTCCCAGAACAACCATGCTAAACAAACTTGCGCCTGGAAGGTATCTTGGGGTGTATTCTGCTCGTCGTCTTGTACAGACTGAAGTCCTGGTATGCATTCTCGGAGGTTATTGGCACTCTGCTCGTTCGCGGCACTGCCTATCGAGGTTCGTTTTCTGCAGTACTCTACTATCTGAGCTTCTGCCTGTGCAGTTTGAATTAAACCTATGAAAGAATAGAGGTATATATTAGCAAGGTGGAGGATGAGAAGCGCTCACATCCTAGGAACGAACATACATCTCCGTCCAGGGGCATGCTTAACGATCTTTCGGACCAAACCAGGTACTTCATGCCAGTTTTGATTGCATCTCGCCGTGTCTAGCAAATTTATATAGCGCTGAGCCTTCTCCGTAATCTGGATTTGCTGTAGACGTACATTATTAGCATCCGGAGAAGTGCAAATCGGGTGGCTCAATACACACTTACGGTCATAGTTTCTTGGGGTAAAAGGAGAGCTCATGGACCAACAGCATGGCCTGGTTAAAAAAAGACTGTATATTCACCGAGAACACTTAAAGACCGTCACATCAAGGGCTCGGTGACCCCGGAATGGCTTTGGCTGAGTGCGCTGTTGTTGTTTGTAGGATCGAACGTCACTCCATAGTTCGTTGTCCCTTCAAAATCCTTAGCGTGACGAACTTAAGGAAAAAAAAATATCAACTTTGCTGCTCCAAACTTCGCGCATCACCCAAGCAGAGCTTTGCTTATTCTGTTGCTGACCATTGATATCCGAAATTTCTACTGGAAGGATTCGCTTGCTTCTGTTTATGTGGTTGCTATCTATATAGACTGTCTACAAGGTCCATTGGCGGCGAGATGGCAGCGGCCATAGCTTTACGTGCCGCAGTGCACAACCTATGCTCGACCCCCGCGAAGGAGTTGCCATTGACGGCGGAATATATTGCTACTACTATTAGTGAATGCAGTGTGATTCTATCTGCGCCTACAAACCGGAGTCAACCCCCCGGGGAGCCGGACAGAGCACTGCTCATCCAGAAATTGAAGGCCCGCATCACAAGCTTGCTGCAGGATAGGACGGTTGAAGGACGTTGGACCGGCGTGGTTCTTGTGAAATCGATGGTGGAGTCTGGTAAATGGGAGATTCTGCGTGGATGCGAGACCTGGGCTCGCTCTATTCTTGCTATATTAGGGGTAGGTTCATCGAACTTATGGTTATAGCAGAATGAAACACTTCAGTACTAACAGCTAAGTCGATAGAAACCTGACCCATTATCGCTGAAAAGGCTTAGTATCTTATGTCTCACACGGATATTTCAACTTACGCACCCTTATCCAACGTTGACTCGGGAGATAACAACGCCTACTCTACCGCAATTCATAACGGCTTGCCTAAATATTATATCCACCAAGGTTGCAGCAGATGCGCGAAGGAACTTGAAATATGGAAACCCTTTAATTGACGCAGTATTCTGCTCTTTGTTAACACTCCTTCCGAACCACCCAACAATTTTCCGGCCTTTCTCAGCGCAGATTCATAGCCTTGTTCTACCGCTAATTGCTTCCTCGTGTTCTCGAAACGTTGTACCCGAATCAACTGGATGGGCCGCCCAGCAACTCTTCATATCACTGCATCAGTGTGCACCCAAGAATACAGCAAATGAGGAATGGATCAAGGCTATTCGAACCACAATCCTAGCTACCCATCGAACGGCGGACCACCTGTTTAGGGCAATTGTAGAACATTGGGAATCTGTTGATTCTACACTACGTCAGGGAACAGGCCATAAGCCTTCCGATACACTCGTTGGTGACGACGGACCTGACCCTCTCGGCCTCCCTAGGTGGGCTGGCATACAGCAAGGAAGTGGGCAATTAATAGGCCTATTAGAGCTTTTGTCCAGTTTCCTCAAGTCAAGATCGCATGCAACCGTCTCTATACCCATTGGCTCAATTCTTGATTTAATATCTCGGCTAGCATCCATTATTGTGCCAGCTTCAACCTCTGGGGACGATGCTACTTCTACTAACCCTGAGATAGGCAGAGACGAAAAAGAGGCATTATGGAGTGTAATACCTTCCATACATGCTGCCACTCTGGATTTACAACAAACTATTCTTGAACTCTTTGGCTCGGAGAGCTCAGCAATTGCCCGAAATTGCTTAGAGCAGACTATGTGGGTGTTTTCATCTTCGAGTTTTAACCGATCTGTTCGAAAAGCAGCATACGGGTGTGTTTCTGCGTCTCTCGCTATTCTGGGACCAACTTTGACCAAACCTGGAGTTTCATCATTAGCCCCAGTTATTTCCACTTCATGTAACGACCTAAGGCCACTGAAAGATTCTGCCGTCACAGAAAAAATCGTCTCGGGGGGCAACGGAAAATCAGGTGCTGCCGTAACTTCCAATGCAGATGCATTCTTAGAGAGCAAGTCGAAAACAAACCCGGGGGCTCATGCTAACGTTGAGCCTGACACCCTGACAAAGGAATCTACCAAGTTGTTACTTGACGTTCTCACATACATTCCCACAGAGCTTATTCCGTTATCACTTCGTGCGAAGATTGATCGCACGTCGATAGTCACAGCCAACAGTGATCTAATGATGGCCAGTGTTCTTAATCCGATATCTTCCTCGGAATCTCAACGTGGCCATCCCAGTGTCCTTCCTTTCCTTGCAAGAAACCAGCCTAGTAATTCAAAAATTGAAGGCTTACTTCGACCCCGTATGCCAGTGATAATCACAGGGGCAGGCAGAAGGGGAAATCTTGAACTTGAGCATGATGAAATGGAAGATGAGGCAGAGGCATACAATAGTGAGATGAAGAGCATGCCAAAAGTTGACCCGCGTGAGTCTCTAGCAGAAAAGCTTGGGGCCCGCCATGCGTCTGTTCCTGCTGAAACAGCTACACCGCCAAAGGACATGGCAATCGGGAACAAACGAAGGCACCCGGAAGATATTGATAATACCCTTCGTATTACTTCCTCTCAACCAGACAAACGACCTCGGGTGCAGGATGACCTGCCGATAGCCTCAGATGCCTTGCCAAGCCAGCAGGCTGCAGAAGTTGACGTTCCATCAAGGCCACTGGCTAGTTTAAGTGATCAAGATATCTTGAAAGTGAACGAATTCCCGGAACCAGAGACAAAACATCCTATTCCGAACAAAATCTCAGAGCCTAACCTACCACCAAGGGCAGTCCAGAACCATGAAGAAACTCATATGGCAGATACAGAGAGTGATGATGAGATCCCTCAGTTAAATATAGAGTCTGATACTGACGAAGATGATGAATAGTATGCTGTGGACGATACAAAAGTAACATTTTTGTTGGCGTTTTTTAGACTAGATCATGGGACATCATGATCAGGAGGTAGAGAACTATGGTAAATTAACAATTCAACTATCTAGATTCCCATTTTTAATATTTGCTCCAGCGTTCTACTGGACAACTCACCAGCTCTATGTGTTGAATCCACAGGGTGAAACTCAACTTTATATCTATGCTTTGTACTAATAACAAAAAGAGGTCTACAAAATTATACCTCGCTCCCACCATCTTTCTCCCCCCCACCATCGTATGGGCTCAGCTTCCCAGCGCATCGCACCACCGGTTCCTGTAGCGAACCCCATAGCACGAATTAGGCTATAGGGCACCGGCTCTTCTACCCAAACTCTCCCAATCACGAAGTCATCACAAAGCAGAGGGCTAGAACAAGCCATCCAGACAAAAACAAACGTGCCCTTTGATAACTGTTTTAGCCACAACGGAACCTCGAAAGGCATCAATCGTTTGGATAGCTTCTCGATAAGCACCTGTAAAAAGATACCAACGATCTGGAGTGCGAAGAATAGAAACTGCCTCGACGGGTTTGTCGGGGCCATCTGAGTATAGCTGCCTGCAAAATGCACAATTCCACTCAAGGTAAAAGAGATGAAAACCTGAAGGCCCCAGAATATCAATGGTGGCCATTGTATCCCTCCATTGAGCTTGAGAAAAACCACAGACTTGACCCAATTACCCGGGGCCAAAAACCCAGCCCGAAAGTGCTTATGCCAACATGTACCCCATAGTCCTATCAATCCTCTGTCCAAAATAGAAGACAGGAGGTCCCCGAAGTATGGCGGGTAAAGAAACGAAGCTTCGAATGGTATTCTCGTCTTGAATCGAAGCGGTGTTCGGGAGATGGCAAGAAAGACAGTTGCAGAGAGTGATGTAGGGAACACTACTGCAAAATAGACGGCCATACCGTTGACGGTGGAACGGTAAAGACGGGCTACCATAGGTGCAAGGAATCCACAGAAGTCCAGAAAAGGGGGTGGCGGGCTGTCGATGTAGCCCACAAAGTACGGATCCCTTATTACTATAACTTTCAATAAGTCGAGACAGAAGTAATAGACCAGCGTTCTACAGAGGGTAGCCATTAGGTTGGCCCTGTTATCTTCTTCCCAAAGCTCATCTTCACTAAGTTCTGTGTCTTTGTCACGAGCAAGCTGGGACTGCACTTGTTTAGGGAGAGGCGGGAAGTCTTTTGGCCTCCAGTTCCAGTGAGGTCCCCTGTGACTGAGGAAAACATCGATGATCCAGCTGAACCGATGACCCAGAGACTTTGGATAGCCTTGCCATCTAAACCGCTGCACCAGCTTGCCACTAGTCGTCGTGCCATTCGCCTGCCCATGGGTATAGTTGGACTGGTTTTGAGTAATCCTTAATCCGGCCGAATCAGAGCCTAGTTTCTCATTCAGTTCATTAGGCAAATCCGACTTCACAGCTTTAAGTGGCACAAAGGACCGTTCAATCCTCTTAAAACTCCCCTGCACATCGTTGAACAGGAGCAAGGCAGCACTCCATATGCTGAGCCAGGAGAATATCAGCCCGACGCCGTAACCACCCAAGACCATTAAAGACCGGCAGTGTATAATGACATATACGTTCAAGTATAGGGAATAGAAGTAAAGTAGATGTCTTGTATATTTGAAAGGGCCATTGCAAGGCCACTTGATAAACAGAGCGAGGAGAACGATGGGGACTGATGCGAAGTCCCGGGGAAACACCAAATGTTGGAATTCTCCAGATTCGATGCTGTTCGCAAGGAGCTCTCTTCGGTAGCGCAGGAATTCCTTCACAGCAGCGTTATAGGAGGTGTCCATACTTGAAGCAGCTCACCAGGCTGAGTCTCCAAGCTGGGGAGTCGGCGAAACTAGCGACAAGACGGGTTCGACTCTTTTCCTGTAAAAACATCCCTTTGTCTAACCGTCATAAATAGGGGTTATGGCTGGAATTTCTTTTGTATCAGAGTCGAACCATCATTGGCTGTCACTTGCGGATTTGCTAGAGTGACGGCTGGCTCGGCTCCTGACCATCAAGTGGCTTGACCCAGCATACTCTTGGCTAGTAATGTTTATTGTATATATTGACGGCTCTAATTGTTGATAGCTTAAGCAAATGGTGAATGGGTGGACAAGAGCCTTAGTCAAGTGGGATAACCGCGTTGACCGGTGTTTAACTATTGCAGCGGTTTTGGATTTTTTTCTAACGTCCATAGGTTGATCACATTCGCCAAATTGGGCAGCAAACTATTATATCCATCCATACAGATATCCCAATACCAAATGTGTTTTGCGATCTACCTCTTGGCCAATGGAAAATATGTACTCTGATATATACGTCATGTGCACGTTCAAATCTTCTGCTGATAGTCGCGGAGTCTTATAAGGCACTCATTTGCGGTAATCGCTAGCCTGTTGCATACCAGCCTGTGGGATAACGTCACTGAACTTGGTTGGAGCTGTTCCCTTGATAATTAAGTAAAACGCACTCCGAAAAGAACCCCCTTTTATGTCAACTGGCCACAATGCATTTCCGAAGTTTTCACCCATGTACGTAAAAGCTGTAGATGGCTTGACCCCACACACATCGGCTAAAGCAGTTGCCATCCCGAACTGCTGTGAATTAAAGAATAGTATCATAAATGGGACTTCTGACAGGAGGTATGTTATGCCAACCATTCGTTCAGATGGCAATGCTTTGAGATGTGAATGGATTGATGCCCAAGGTGGCGATTGAGTAACCACACGCAGGTATCCAGGAAGCCAGGGTCTACATCATTACCGTCATCGCGCTTATTCCACCAGCTGGGCTGTATTAATATTGTTCGGTATAATATTTCAAAGTCCAAGGTTTTTGGGCCAAAGAATGGCAAAAGTGAGTCGCTTGAGGAATTGAAATTCAAACACCAAAAAAAAAGATGAAACTTAAAGTTTGACGTTTATTTAACCGCGCGTCAATATATTTCACGTGATATTGTTTGGCTTATATAATCATTAACATTGATTTAGTTTAGTCATCATCTTATACGCATCACATTTTCCGTTTCTTATGACGGTTTGTTACTTCGAAAAAGTTGATGTTTATGCGTTTGCGGGCAACGGAGATGCATTAAAACGTGAAACTACCTTTATAATACCACTGCTGCATTGATATCTTCCCATTGAATGCTTAGTGACGCGATATTGACACAAGATATTTGGGTTGAAGGGAAAAACTCACGCCAAAGTGACTTGTTACATTGTGAAGAACGTTGTCTCAATTATTTAAGAAAAGTCACTTTTCTTCCGATTGGAAAGGTCAATTGACCTGAAGAACATTA
Source organism: Microsporum canis CBS 113480 (assembly GCF_000151145.1). Lineage (NCBI taxonomy): Eukaryota > Fungi > Ascomycota > Eurotiomycetes > Onygenales > Arthrodermataceae > Microsporum > Microsporum canis. The sequence continues at coordinate 2,017,840 of NW_003299164.1, read as the reverse complement.
TATACAGTCAAGTCATTGTGCAAAATGTCGTCTAAGCGGCGGATTGGTCTAGTTGATCTTACTGGAGATAGCCCACTATCTCCAAGTCGCAAGAGCTCCAAAGCGCCTACCGATGGCCAGCAGCTGAGGGCGAGCCAAAACTCCATAGACATTGCTCAAGGCGAGCCGAGCACCCAGATGGAGCGGGATGAAGAACTAAACGCAATGCAGACAGCCCAGGATTCCCAGGATCTCGATGACGTAGCATATCTAACGTCTGAACTTTACGGTGAATTGTTCTAATCATGTCACAGTTATCACAAGCTTGAAACCGGCATGCTGACTAGGACAATCCATTAGGCCACCTTCAAACAAAGATAGTTGGCGTGAGATTCTACAATGGCCATGCTACGTATGGCGAATGTGTCCTTATCAAAAGGGAAGCCACCAACAAGTACGACAGTAATGCTGTCAGAGTTGATAATGTCATGGGCCACCAAATAGGTCATCTACCTCGCGTGCTAGTGAGCAGACTTGCTCCTTACATGGTAATTAGATGTACTGTACCCCGTAACTATGAATGCAATACTAAATTTCCCTTAGGACTCGAATGAGTTGCTAGTGGAAGGCACACTATCTGGTGAAATTGGAGCATATGATTGCCCTATTACACTACGGTTGTTTGGGACAAGTGAACCGGAAGCAAGGGCGCAGCTAATAGAGAAGATGCAGCGTGACAAATTGCCAATTGGTGCCGCTAAAGCCGAAATTAGAAAACTAAAACAAGAACAGGCAAAGAAGGCCAAAGAAGATGCTGCAAGGATTCGCGCAAATGCAAAGGTACTTGCTCGAGAAAAGAAAGGGGACATCATGTTTGCGAATCTTTCCCAGGGCACAGAACCGACTCAACAAACTGAAAGTTTGGATGAGCTTCTTTCTCAATCCATTACATTTAACCCCCGAGAAACAGAAAAGATTGTTGAAAAGTTTGGCATGGATGAAACGGAACTGTCGCAGATGCCAATGGCAGATTGCCCTGCTCAGCTCTCTACGAAGTTGCTCCCTTATCAGCGACAGGGGCTCGCCTGGATGCTTGACCGCGAATCCCCTAGTCTTCCAAAAGAGGGTTCGGATGAAATAGTGCAGTTATGGAAGCGAGTCGGCAAGAGATATATGAATATTGCGACAAACTACTCCTCTTCAAGTGCACCACCGCTTGCAAGTGGCGGTATCCTGGCAGATGACATGGGCCTTGGTAAAACGATACAAATTATCTCACTCATCTTAGCTAATTCTACACCTAAAACCCCCAAGTCCTCCAAGACCACTTTGATAATTTCCCCTCTTGGTGTTATGAGCAACTGGAGGGATCAGATTGCCGCCCACATCTTTGACGAGCATGCTTTGAGCGTTCTGACATACCACGGCCCTGGTAAAAAGGAAGCAGCTAACCTAGCTAAATATGATGTAGTCATTACAACATATGGCGCCCTTGCCTCGGAATACGGACAGCTACTAGGGGCAACTGGAAAGCTGGCAAAAGCCAAGAAAGGCTTATTCTCAGTACACTGGCGCAGGGTGGTTTTAGATGAAGGCCATACAATCCGCACACCAAAAACGAAGGCAGCGCGTGCGGCTTGTTTGCTCGAGGCAGACTCACGCTGGTCACTTACTGGTACCCCCATTGTCAACAACCTAAAAGACCTGTACTCTCAAGGAAAGTTTATCAGGCTATCTGGAGGATTGGAGGATCTCCCAGTTTTTCACAGTGCACTAATCCGGCCTCTGAATGCCGGTGACGAGAATGCAAGTCTCCTACTTCAAGCCTTGATGGCTACCATCTGCTTGCGACGTAGGAAAGATATGAGTTTCGTAAACCTACGCCTTCCGCCAATGGAATCTCATATTCTCCATGTTAAATTTCTTCCTCATGAGAAGGAGAAATACGATATGTTTGAGTAGGTATCTACTAAATCTTCAACTTTTTCACCGTTGGCTAATATCAATTTTCTAGGGCCGAGGCTAAAGGAGTCTTCATGGATTTCCGTTCAAATAAGAAGGGAAAATCCACATATTCTCATGTCCTTGAGGTTCTTCTACGACTTCGTCAAGTCTGTAACCATTGGAAGCTTTGTCACGATCGCGTGAAGGGACTTATGGACCTCCTCGAGAAAGACAAGGTGGTTCAGCTAACTCCTGAAAATATGAAGGCGCTTCAAACTGTCTTGCAGTTAAGGATTGAGAGCCAGGAAGAGTGTTCCATATGTCTCGAAAGTCTTAATAATCCGGTCATCACGCCCTGTGCGCATTCATTTGACTACTCTTGTATTGAGCAGGTAATTGAACTGCAGCACAAATGCCCTCTCTGCCGTGCTGAGATTAAGGATTGCTCGGCTCTGGTATCACCTGCTGCAGAGCTGGGTGAGGACTCGAACGAGGTTGAAGTTGACTCAGAGTCTACAAGCAGTAAAATCCAAGCTCTTATCAAAATCCTGATGGCGAAGGGCCAAGTTCTAGGAACGAAAACCGTGGTTTTCAGTCAATGGACCTCTTTCCTCGACTTGATAGAACCTCAGCTCTCCTTGAATAATATCAACTTCGCTCGAATTGATGGAAAGATGAATTCTGCCAAGCGTGATGCTGCTATGCGCAAACTAACCCACGACCCAGAATGTACTGTTATGCTTGCCAGTTTGAACGTGTGCAGCGTGGGTCTTAACTTGGTAGCTGCCAACCAGGTTATTTTGGCTGACAGCTGGTGGGCACCGGCTATTGAAGACCAAGCCGTTGATCGTGTATATCGCCTCGGCCAAACACGTCCTACAACCATTTGGAGACTTGTGATGGAAGATAGTATTGAGGACCGGGTTCTTGATATCCAAAAGGAGAAGCGAGAGCTTATGACCACTGCTTTCCAAGAGAAGGCTGGCCCCAAAGACCAGGCGCAGAGATCTAGGCTGGCTGATCTAGAAAAACTATTTCGGTGAGATGGAGCAAGAATATAATTGCAATATTTATATCATTTTCTTTTCCCTCAACTAGATTCAATGTCTACATAGATTTTCCGTTATAACTCATCATTTCCCCTCACCTAGGAATTTAAGAATCCAGATAAACAGGACCAAGTGATTTATATTTATTATACATACGGCCACTGCCCAAAACCGCCGCAAATGCACATAAAACAACAAAGGAAAACATCAACTAAAACAGACGGGTATTATTATGCAGTATATCCCTTGGTAGACACCTAACCCTTTCCCATGAACACCCGAGCCGGCGACCAATCCTTTTTTTAATAAAACCAAGGTCAAATACTAGAAACAACGGCCATATGCAAAATAAGGGCGACAGATAAGGCCACGAAGGAAAAGAAAGAAGAATAAATACAAGTCAAGAGCAGTGCATGCCACAACGGCAATGTGAACGTTTCTGGAGCACGAAGAGGTCGAGCGATTCGGAGAGTGATAACGCATGGAATGGGGATATAAAGGAATGATGGAACTATTGCTGGATAAGACGAGATTAATAAGGCTCGCTCGTGTGGAAAGAAAGTAAAGCGAAAGCGTTTAAAGGATATACCCTATTGTTGTCTGCAGCTTGACTTCGTTGGATCCTCGGGACTCGAAGACTGGTCTTCCCAACAGGTTGAATTCAGTATCTTGATCATGTCTTGTATTGCTGTTGCCTTGTTGAGTTACTTACCTCTCATTCCCCTCTCTATTTGCTTTGGACTGTTGGTTTTAGGATCTTGTAATGGCTGGGCGGTCGAAGGGGGTAGAGGGGGTGGCTGTACACTTCGAGCCTCAGGGCCTTGCTGCCCTGAGTTGGGATGTGGAGCCGGGGGTACAGGAGAAGGCACTATTGAAGGCTGCATTTGAATGGAGGCGGGTGGAACCGGAATTGGAGAAGAGGTTTGGATTGGTGCTGATTGCGACGGGGTTGTCTGAGTTGGAAGTGCTGTCCTAGCTAGGCTCTGGTATGACGTTGAAGGTAGTGGTAACGGTTGGGCTAGGTTTGATATGTGGGAAGATGTCGAGGACTGTAGCGGACTAGAAACTGGAGTCCTCATAGTTGGCACAGGTTGTGCATTTACAGCACCATTTCCATTATAGGTGTAGGGACGCTGCCATTGTATTGGTGAAGGAGATTGGCCAGGCTGGGGTTGATGACCGTTGCCAGCCCTGATGGCTGGGAAAGGCTGCGGATACTGCTGTCGTGACAGCGCTAGTGCCCTGCGTACACTCTCTTCTTGTGCTAACCTCTTTTCGTGCTGCTTCTTTGCCCATAAAACAGGGTCACTTCGCTCCAATCTCTCGTCATCTAACTCCGCCTGAATTTCATTCTTCTCTTCAGCGGTAAACTGCACAGCATCCTCTCGATGAAGGGTCTCTGTTAGGATGATCTTATAAATGTCGTTTGGTTGCGCAAGGATTTTGTCTAGCACTTTTGGGTCTTTGCCACGGAATTCAGATAAGTCGTGCTTTTTCACACTTCGGATAGGGCGTCTAAATTCACTCGTAGATTTGCCGGTAGAGCGAGTGGGATTTTTCTTGTCAACAGCACGAAGCGCCATATTTTTCTTGAAAACCCCCTTTTCATGTATTAATTCCTCAAAGGTTCCTCCCATAACAAACCGATAGACAAAAACGTCCTTTGTCTGTCCAAGGCGGTATGCCCGCCCAATGGCCTGCTCTTCCCAGGTTGGATTGTACTCAGATTCAAAAATGATAACTCGATTTGCGCCAATAATGTTGAGGCCAAGCGCCCCAGCTTTCGTCGAAATAAGGTATACCTGCGAATCCGAGTTACTGAAGCTTTTTGTAGCTGCCTGCCGAGTGGCTATCGGCGTCTTTCCATCTAGACGACAGAACTTCTGGCCCTTCGCCGCTAACATTGTGCCAATGTAAGTAAGCGTATATAAGTAACCTGAAAATATAAGGACCTTGTCACCAGCTTTAATAGATTCATCAACAATTTGTCCAACCATTTGGATACGGCGAGAATGCTCTGGAGAATCCAGGTTTTTAATGCTTTTGAACTTTTGTTCGAATTGTGACACAAGTTCATCTGTTATCGTGGCTTGTTCTTCTGTTGCGATGGCCGCATCTTCTACTTCTGCCAGCGTTGGACTGTCCTCGGGGTTGGCCTCAGGCTCGGATTCTGAAGGAACAACCACTACCTGGCTGCCTTCCATAGCTTTCCACCTATCATTAACCTCACTCTTTTCCTTCTTTTTCTCGAGGAGCTTTCGCAGGAAGCATGAAGGGTGGTGGCACAAGAGGGTTAGATACGAAAGCAGAGCCCACAGCCGTGTGAATTCAAAATCCCCCTTCCCTTCCATAGTCAAAGCCACAAACTGATTGTATGTCTCTTCTTGGAGAGGCGTTACTGGAATGACAATGACAAATTCAACCTTTGAAGGAAGATCTTTTTGGATAACTGATACACCGGCTCGATTCACCTTTGGTTCGAGAACTTTCTTCAAAACTTCCAGTTTTTTCCGAGACTGCACATATTCCCAGTTGGTACTATCATAGTATAGTCCTTCTCTAATGGGCTCCTCGTATTTGGCTTTGAATTGCTTCAGGGTGCCAAGGTATCCAGGCGAGATCCAATTAATCATTTGATAATAGTCGATTAACTGATTTGAGAGAGGCGATCCAGTTAAAGCTATGCGGCTTTTTGATTTGAACATGGCGCACGCTTTTGAAAGATTGGATGCACCATTTTTTAGCTTGTGTGCTTCATCTGCAACAATGATATTTGGGCCATCAAGCAATTGGCACTTTATAATTTCACATTTTTCGAGCGGTAGCCTTTGAGAGTCGGGTTTCTGGGTGGGATTGTGTATCATTCGGCGTAAAAGTTCATGGCTGATTAGTAGCACACCACCCTCGGTATACCAAGCATTGATGGTAACAAGTCGCTGTAACGGATTCAATGACACTACCTTCCGCACTTCTCCTAGATTATATCTAGTTTTCGTATCTGGTGGAGTCCACTTAGCGAATTCTTCTTCCCAGTTATCTATTAAAGAGGCAGGGCATGTAATCAAAGTCCGCGATGTTCTAAGACGCTCTGGGACTTGCAATTTAATTTTTGGATCCGATGAGTTAGACGCATTGGCAATGGTTACCAGGAGAGAGATACTTTGCAGGGTTAACATACGGGCATAAAAGGCAGGTAGTTGATGTAACTTACACTTGCATTGTTTTCCCCAGTCCCATTGTATGGGCTAAAAGACAGCCTTCATTTTTCTCGTCTTTGATCAATTCTCTCCACATAAACTGAATCCCTGAAATTTGATGTTCTTTTACACGACGTCCAAGATCGCGATGTAAGTAGATAACGGGATCATCAAAACTAACAATTTTCCGCTCAGGATCATCATTTTCAATACCACCTTCTTCCTGTAAACGCCGCTGCTGTGATGCTTGCTCTTCGACACGGCGCTGTGCCCGGTTCTGTGTCTCCATGGCTTCCCGGCTTTCTGCTACGGGCCTCTTTCGTTTCTTGCGTGGAGTGGCCCTAGTACTGCCTTGTGCATCGGCATCTTTTCCGGAAGGATCATCTTCCTCGTCTTCAATAATAATTGGATTGTTAGCCTGCGCGGACCCCTCTTGAGGGATTTTCTGTAATGAGTTGACAATTTCGCAGGATGGCTCCCGCTTTGCCCTCTTGGGATGTTCAACGCATAAAATCTCAGTTAGATCATTGTAGAAAGGAAATAAATCATCTTTCTCACGGGCTTCCTTTATGTGTGATTTCCGAATACCTTTGCTTCCTTGTATTTGCTCGATCCTCAGCCATGAGACATATAGAGTAGCCATTCTCCTATAACAAAAGCTATCCTCTTCACTCGCAGATGCGATCCTGCCTGGCCTATTCTTTTGAATCGCTCTCAACGCTTCCCTTACTCGTCTGCGCCAAGCATTTTTTTCCATAGAGCTAAGCAATGAGGTTAACTTCAACCGTTCCTCTTCGGATAGAGTATAGACTGTTTTAGCAAGAAGCCGTTTCCTATCACGACGCTCCGTTAAAGTATTCCAATTTACCTCAGCCATTCCAGCAACATCATTAAAATCGGGTAGCTCTGAAGTGGTAGAAGGGGTCTGATCGCGTATTGGGTTAGGAAGGAGAGAGGAAGTGGGAAACTGAAGCCGGTCCTTGGGGCTGTCGGCGGGATTTAATGGTGGAGTATGGATATCTAGTTTATCAGGATCTTCAACATCCTCCTCGACCACCTCTTGCTGGTCTTCTTGATCTACTTGAGTTAAATCCACAAGCTCAACGTCTTCAAACGGGCCATTTATAGGGGTTGAACCAGTGGGGCCGGGTGGTGAGCAAGCGCTTTCTCTGCTTGGCATAGATGGACGTGGAGGAGTAATGGTTGTATTATCTTGGGGGCATATTCCTTCCACATGGCTGCCGTGTGCCTCATCCGACACCACAAAGTCTGGATCGTCTTCCATAGCATCATCAGTATCAGACCCAATGGATTCCTCATCATTATCCTTGAAGCGTTGTCGGGGTACCTGTTGATGAGAGAAAGGAGTACTGGGTTTGTCAGGGCATTTCCCCAGCTCTAAGACGGACAGTTGCCATTTCCGAAGTTCTCGTTGTGCCACCGTTACCTCTAATGACGCGCATTGCCGCAGCACCTTGCTATGATCGCTTTTTTCATACTCGTTGCTTTTTATACCTTTTGACCAATTGGCTAGACGCCCATCTAGATGGGCAATTTCAGCTTTAGCTCGACGAATATCAGCGGGAACAGTCCCAGCTTTCCTTGACCGCTGCCATAATGCCCATGCCTTTTTTTCATGCATTGGTAGCTTGTTGCTTTTCCATTTCTCGATAGTGTCCATGATAAATTTGTCAATAATCGCATTTAATTCGGCTGCAGACATTAGATTAGAGGTATCATCCTTATTTTCATCTTCGGCATCGTCCCTGGCCTCATCCATATCTCTGCAGGTATCGGAGTCGTAATCTTCGGATCCTGAATCTCCATACAGTGGCAATTCCTCGCCCTGCGGGGGATATTTAACAAGGAGGTAGTCCAAAGCACTTTTTTCCTTGAGGTGGGGCCATTTTTCAACCTCTTCCATCCTAACATTAACCTTCCCATCATTCTTCTCATAGAGCGTAAAGTAGCGCGGGACACCCGGGGCAACTGTCTTGTCATATGGAAAGATTGCGAGAGATCCTTCTTTATCCTCTGGGAATGGCTGTGGCATTTGTCTCAGAAAATATTGCATCCGCTTATTGATGAAACGGGATTGACCTGTAGAGAAATTCGATGGACGAACGTATCCAAATGTATCATTGTCTTCGTCACTCTCTAGACCTTTATAAAAGACATCTTTAACAGGTTGCTTCTGGGAGCACAGATATCTCTTTTGGCGAGGGTTTTCAGGAATGCTGTGGAGAGTTTGTGTCGATATGGCGCTTGAGTTGAGCCGTCGGCGTTTTCTGCCATCATTTTCTTTATGTTGAGGAGGTAGCAGATCCGGCCCTTTAGGCGTGGACTCGACAGGCTGAGGGGTATCACTTTTGGTCGGCGGAGCTTGAGGCTCGCGGGAAGAATGTGCGGAGGTTATAGATCTATTTTGGCACACAGGAGGACCAGAGGAGCCGTGAATCGGAGCAGGAGAGGCGGCTATAACATTCTGTGGACTCGAGAAGTCATTAGTGCCGTTGTGGAACTCAGAGGAACGCGATCTCAAGTACTGGATCGCCTTGAAGATCGTGGCTTGATGCCCAAGTGCTTTTAACCCAAGATAGCGAGGCAAGGCCTCTCTATCGACTTCAGTTAAAAGGACCTCGCCGGTCACATAATTCTCTCGAAGATGGCTCTCTAATTGGGCTGGATCAGGCCGCGGTAGAGAGGAACGAGCCCAGTCTTTGAACGAGCCATGACAAAGATACGCGACCACTTCATCAATTGACCAGAAGAAGGGGTCTGTCTCCATCATCACACCCTTGACTTCTGCAGCCCGAAGGAGTCTTCTGTCTCTGCCCCAGCTTCTTCCGCTGCTTCCACTCCGTCAATCGCTTCTTCTTCGTCTTCGTTTCTTCCCTCAAACGCGTCAAGACGTTGCTATTCCCTCTTTCGGTTCATTCGCGAAGCGATAAGCGAAGTCAAAAAACGGAAATTATATCGTTCAGTTAAGCTTTTATATTATCTGATTGGTTCAATATAAAGTTATGTAACGTGACTTCATAAATCTAGAGTTTTCTCTATTATATAAACATCGCATTACTAATAGAGCTTGTAATATTTAAACAAATTACTATTGGCTGGCGATTGCATAAAAATCGTATCGTCTTCCTATTGGCTTGTTAGGGATATTCTTTCTCACTTCCCATTCTCTTCTATTGATCTTGTCTGTTCTGTATACAGCTATATCTACCTTCATGCTGAAGACTGAATGATCGAGTATGCCATGCCGGATGTCTGGGTCGAATTTCCCTCAGCGTCTGGTATTTCCCAACTCTCTGCGCGTTGCATTTGCCGCTATGGGCGAGTTTTTTCACCTTCAAAGCTGGTTCGGAGATACCAATTGAAACAAACTACTACATACTAGAACATGGAGTCTACCGGCTATCCTCAGCGGTGCAGAGAGAAGCCATCACCCCGAGCACCAACGCTACTATGTTCGGACGCTGTCGCATTCTGATACTACTAGAGACAACACCTTCGTGCAAAACGTTATGCGACGTGATGGCCGCTATGTTATACATATTGGGTAAACCTAGAAGCGTCGGATCCTTGGATTACCTTTGAAGCCGCGCACATCTTTCCACTCTCACTCTCGTCTCTTTTCACTCAGACGGCGTAACTGAAACCGGCGGCGAAGTGAGCCATCTGCTCTGGGATTCATATCAGCCCTTCTGACAACAACTGTGTGCGGAGATTCCGGTCTATTCGGCTGACGATTGCAATATGGAACTTCACCCTGTCTATGTGACCCTAACGACCATAACCACGTTATTGATGCACTGCTCTAATGGCAGGCAATACTCACTAATATGCGTGGCGCCGGAGAGGTTCCTTTGGCGTTTGATTCTCCTCCTGTTACCGACATGTTAGGCGAGATTAGGCAAGGTCTGAAGCCAGCAGAGAGGACGGAGACAGAGCTCTTCGGCCGTTCCCATGGGTACAGGGGGGAATCAGGTATGTAACATGAACATCACGGTCTTGGTACTCCTACTACTTACCGATCGTAACATGATGCCGGACGCCGTGTATAATACTTAATTTATAACTTTAAGAACACTAGTTAATTGGCATTAATTAATAATGAATATCGTAAAAGAGGCGGTGCTACGGTGATACCCATGTAAATCCTCGGCTTAAGGGGAAAATTAACGTGGGGCAAATTGTGGGATTCATGAATTGATTGATAAGCCGCATCATCGACCTTCAACCTCCAACTTCCTCCGGCTTCGTAATATATAAAATGGCTGCTAACTAGGCCGCTCAGTGAGAAGGCTCAGAAAGCTCTGTATCACAGTTCTAATCACATACATCGCCCAAGGCTAAACGTTTGCGCTGCTTTCAATGGATCTCTCCACCTCTTATCCACCAGAGCTCTCTCCAGAGCAGAAACAACATTTAGTTGCTACGATAAAGGACTGGTGTATACACCACAGCCTTACCGTTAGACCTCCTCCGGCGTTTATACAGGGTGTGGCAGATCCCCAGGGAGTGCTGGCGACCAATGCCCCAGTGACCCTTTTCCCAAGCCTGTTTCCCCGGCCATGCTACGAGTCTGCAGTGTCGGTTCAGACAACATATAATCAGCTATATGCCTCAATAACTGGAAATGTAGAATGGCTGGGCGGGGTAATCGAGGAGTAAGCCTGACCTATCCCCCGTTCTGCAGGCCGGTCATTAAATACTTCTCCTTTGGCAGACTCGTCGACGTAGATGACTTCGTTTCTGGCCTCTGGAAAGTTCACTTAGCAGTCAAAAGTGAAGGATATGTACAACCTCTCTCACTCGGCTTGTTTCGATCAGACTACATGGTTTATGGTTCCTCTGGCTCCTTCAAGGAAGCACAGTTAAAACAAGTTGAATTCAACACAATTGCAGCATCATTTGGAGGGCTTTCAAGCCTGGTATCTCAATTGCATACTTCTCTTTTGTCCTCACCAACCGGAGAGTCCATAGTATACCCCTCGCATCCCGCTTTTAAGGGGAACCTGCCTCCAGAAAATTCTGCAGTCCCTACTCTTGCTGGAGGCCTTGCTGCTGCGCACAAGGCATATGGTCCTTCAAAGTCTTCGCCAAACCCACTACCGCTATGCATCCTGTTTATAGTTCAGGCTGGAGAAAGGAACCTCTTCGATCAGATGGAGCTCGCGACCTGTCTCACTCAGTCACACAATATTCCCGTCTTCCGGGTCACAAGCGATGAGATTCTAGAATTGACATCCATACCTGAATCAAACCCTGCCCGCCCTATCATATATACCCCACGCTATTCCCCCTCTACCCAGTTCGAGGCTACCACGATCTATCTCCGGGCGCTATATGGGCCCCAGGACTACCCAGATGACACTGCCTGGAAAGCGCGAACACATATAGAGCGCTCAGCTGCCATCAAATGTCCAACGGTCCTCAACCAATTATCAGGCTGCAAGAAGGTGCAACAAATTTTGGCCACGGAAACCGGAGGACCTGAAATGGATTATCTCACTCGTTTCCTGCCCGACACCGAACCCGCCTTACTAGAGAAAATACGCGCTACCTTTGCCCCTCAGTATGATCTCGCTGAAGGGGGTCGTGGGCGGGAACTCGCATTGAACCCTGAAACAGCTGTATATCACGTTCTTAAACCTCAACGCGAAGGAGGTGGTAACAACGTATATCGTGACGCGATACCTCCTTTTCTCAAGTCACTACCGGAAAAAGACTGGAAAGGCTGGATACTCATGGAGCTCATACAGCCTCCCCCAGCTAAGAATGTGGCCCTCCGTAGCGATGGCCAGGTCCTTAGCGGCGATGTGATAGGAGAGTTGGGCATGTATGGTACAATTTTATGGGCCGATGATGGGCGGGTATTGCACAATAAGCAAGGCGGCTGGCTAATGAGAACTAAGGCTAAAGACAGTGATGAGGGTGGGGTGGCTGCCGGGTTCTCTTCCTTAGATAGCATACTACTTGTTTAATATGTTTATAGAACTAGATATGAAGTTAAATCAGAAATTTACTTTCGCTCTGCAAGGGCGTATCATTCTCTTCTCGTTGTTTTATGTTGAATATATTGTTCAATCGGATTAAAAGTAAAAACAAGGAACAAAATCTGCTAATAGAAAGCTCCAGAGGTGTCTATAAGCAGGATTTCAAAAATAAAAGAAGCCATCTTCGATGACTGCCCCAAGCCCCATATTTAGATGATGGGGTGCCATAAAACGAACCAATGCATGAAGCCTGCTTTCGATTAGAAACTAGGGGTGTATTGAAAAATTGCCAATAAATATTGAAGCAATAATGGGGGACGAAAGTAGAAAATGCCAGCCCTCCTTTAATACAAGGTGAAAGGCAGAGGTATTAACCGATGTTAACATTGATACCTTCAAGCATTACTCAGTGCAAGTAAATGATTGGAAAGGAAATTGATAAATATGCCTATAATGGTTTATTCAAGCTCAGCTAAAAAGAAATCATCAAATGACCGCTGATTTGCTATTCTTGAATACGAAACAGACTCCTTGAAGCCAAGAAAAGGGTTATTTCTATGCATGACCTCGGCAGTATTGGTGTTCAGGCGATGAGAAGGGTTATTCCGGATGGAAAACTGGCTTCATTTTGTTGATATTGATCATCCTCCAACCGGAGAGTTGAATGGTAGATGTTAGACGCTGTCCGGGTAGATGAGGCCCCTCTTTCCCGTTCATGAAAGTATCCAGGGGTATCGATGAGGTTAGATCCCATCCAGGCACTTCATTAGAAGACAGGCAGGAGTATGGAAGTTAGAGCGGTCGGATGTCGCGTATTCAATACCCATGGTGGTATTAAACGATACCTGAGGCTGAGACCAGCGTTCGACCCTTTCCATCTCAGTTCTGGTTATGTCTCCACGGCATGCGGACCAGCAGGATAGACCAAGAGACAGGCGCGCTTCACGTTCACGACGCATATTTAACGCGTTGTCCGATGGGATATCGGCTGGCGGGGCCGTCATACGAGCCCTGATATCTCGATAGGTAAGGCGACGGTCAGACCTCATCCAATATTCCAGAAGCCAGCCTGGGACGCGAACGGAGATATATCGTGGCAGAAAATGGAAGTCTCTGATTGCGTTAATACCCTTGACATAAGAGACCGCTTTATCCTCGGCCAAATACTGGATAGTAGGTGAAGTAAGCGGCTTTATTGGTGCCTCTAATCGGAAAAGGAGAGGAGGTAGGTGTAAAACATGTCTGGGAGCCCATCATCTATATCCAATGCGTTAGTCTCGCCGCATATACTCGCGGATTCGAAAATTAAGCCAACTTACGGCTGCACAAGTTATGAGCTTCTGTTGCTACACAATTCAGCTACCATTGGTTAGTAAACGGCTCTAAAATACGACTCAGTCTTAAGGATAATGATATGTCTCTAGACGAAGCCTACCACTTCAGGGGCGTATACTAACCAGACTGTGCAGAGATCATGTTGCTTCCGTCTTTAATAGCTATCCAAGCTGTTGCTAGTTTGGCATCCAAAAGCATAGAAGGGTTAAAAGGCAAAAGGGATGAATTGGGTGATAGTCACTTTTTCGTAGGAAGCAGAAAGGGGTTTTTTACAGAAGCAGAGCAACGCAAGATCAACGATAAAACACTGGTGTAATTATTTGCTTCATTAGTACCGTTTCAAGAAGGACGGTTTATCTCTTCACCGCTAGGTTTTCTGACAGAGAGCTGATGGGTTCCATACTCATTTATCACGGTTATGTATCAGTGGATGTATCTATGAAAGTCACTTATTAGTCTATAAAATAGAAGTAAAAAGGATAATAAAGAGGCGTAGATAACTTATGCCGAAGATTTGGATGCCTTCGCTATGTTTATGTGTCCAGGTTATGGGGAATATAACCATATCGTAGGCCTGCAGTACTACAGTGTACTAGCATAAGTGTTGTGATATGGCATCGCATCAGCCTTCGAAATCCTGAGGATAGCTAGCTGCCTTGAATTGCTACCATTTGCCTGTCTCATCTCTAGATAGTATATCACTAGAGAGTAACATTTGTTCAATATATGACTCGGGTATCATAGCAAGCACTCCTTAGTTGGGCTGTTTCAAAGAACAGCTATACAGACTAGAGTAAACTTGGAATAAATGGATTTAAGACTGAAGAATTGGCCGGTTATGATTTAATCACATATTTAATAGATGTATGCTGTAAATAAAGTCAGCTTAAATCTTAAGGTTGAAGTTGTAGCTGATTGATGTTGATGTTGATTAATGTTGGACCACAAGGGACAAAAAGCCCTGATGTCCATAGGAATCGATGACAAAGCAGAAAAGTAACTTAATTGCAACCTTGAGTTAACTTGACAAAAAAACATAAGACAGTAAAAGTAAAACAAAATGCATCGTCCATCCCAACCATCTAGCATCCGTTTTTTTCTCCTTTCCTCATTTTTCATCCCTTATTACCTTCAATTTACTTTCTCCTTCTTTCTAAAAGTCCAATCTGTTGAATTACAGGCATGAAACAAAAAAAAAAAACATTTCTGATCTCTTCAATCTCAATATCGTAGTAGACCCCTGTCTCATGGGAATTGGTAGTTCATCGGTTAATCGGTAGGATCACGTCGAAAGGGCCAGCCTTTCGAGATGGCAAATCAATTGCTGTCGTTTTCCTTGTCGACTTTAATTCTTCATAATTCCCATTCGCCGCCTGGGTATCCAGCTAGAAATCTGTTCTGTTGTTCCGGGCTCATTCCCAAAAATTGGTCCATTTGCTGGCTAGCTATGAGTTGCATCTCAGCCGCAATTCGCTCATAAGGGTCTTCAATTGGTGCATTTCCCATCTCCTGAGCACCTGGATGTTCCAGCTCATCCTCTTCTTCATGTTCATATATGTTGATAAGCTCATCGAATGAGGGGGTTGCGTCTATCTCCTCTGCGATATCATCTTCAACCCGCACAGCGTCATCGAGCTCCTGTGCGGCTATTCGGAGAGCACGTTCTCGCAGATCATTGCACTCGGCGGTAAGGTCTTCGGTTTGGCGCACGCTCTCGTCCGCCACATTGTTTCTTGTGCTATTGGTGAATCGGTCGCAAAGCTGAAGAAACTCCGTTTCAGTTCTAGCCTCAGTACTGTTCACGATACTGCGTACAGTAGCGGGATCCAGCCCGTCTAATTCGTACTGGGCATTGTCTGTCTCTTCGAGCTTGGGAATTGGAGATGTAGGTGGATGTTCAACAACTTCATCGTCGCTGATATCAATAATTTCAATGTCATCGACTCCTGGATTTCCGCCGTAGCTTTGGATATCTTCCATTGGCTGTGCAGGTTGAGCGATGCTATTGGCATGAACACTGGTAATGGCTTGAGAGATTC
The DNA here is from genome assembly GCF_000151145.1 of Microsporum canis CBS 113480. Taxonomy (NCBI): domain Eukaryota; kingdom Fungi; phylum Ascomycota; class Eurotiomycetes; order Onygenales; family Arthrodermataceae; genus Microsporum; species Microsporum canis. The sequence goes on along the minus strand of NW_003299164.1, from coordinate 2,002,292 downwards.
TGTTGACATTGACATTTCTGACAGCCTCGCGGAAGTTCTTACATTGATTGGGCTTTCGGGCAGGCGAGGGATGAATTTGACAGTTCCTGCGAGACGCAGACTTTTCAATTCGAGGTGCTGCAGAGCCTCCAATAGGCATGCGCTGAACTCTTCGAAGAAGATAGTGCTCTGAATTCAAAGCAGGCAGAGGCTGTGGCATTGGGGTAAAGGCTGGCTCTGTGTCTGCCACATGGCTTCTAATACCATTTGTCTGCCTCCGAATAGCATCTGCTCTTCTAAAATAAGCCCCAGCTTCGGTGAGTGTCTGAGGTGGTCTTGGTGTAAAGTGACTGCGATACTCTTGCATTACACTTGTCTGACGGAGGGCATTTTCGAAATCTGGGTTTCTTGTATGTCTCTGGAGTATATTTTCAATTGCACTTTCCAACATATCGTTGGCTGCATCCATGTCTGGCGCCCTGGCTCTTCCGATCTCGCCTGACTCTGAGACCACTGGCGCCATGTAACAGTGAGCTTGAGGGTTTGCAATTGCATCCGTTGCAGCTCTGACGAGTACCTGGGCAGACAGAGTTGGAGTTGGTGAGGGGATTGGGGTTGGCAAACCGCCAGCCAAAGTTGATATCGCTGGAGTTGCCGGATATGTGGATGCGGTTGCAGTTGAGGAGGGGATAACTGGGGCTCCAGTAGCCGTTGCATTCGTCTCAGGGGTGATTGCTGGGGTAGGTGCTTGTATTCTAAGTACCGGAGCTAGCGCTGGACCGATGCTTCGCGGTGCTACGTTCGCTGCGGCCATCCCTCGTCGAATTGTCGTATCGGGACGTTTAGCATACTGTTTGGGAGTAGGCACCCTCCCACCAGTTTCTCCTTGATCTAGGAATTTTAACCCTGGCGTAACACCGCGTGTAGTGTTCTTACTCAGATCAACATTTGCTTTAATAAGTTTGGCTCGAATGATCTCTATGGCGGTGTCGGTTTGTTTGCTCGAGACACCCCAAGATGCAATGGAGAACGCCTGTCGGAATCTCACTCCACGCTGTTGTAAAGTGTTCGCGAAAATTCGAAATTTTGGATTCATTCGATCGGTTATATCACGGAGTTGAATTCGTCTATCCATACGCATCCACGCTTCCACACGAAACTCTTCAACATTGCTTGATATCCTGTCAGGTAGGATAGAGAAGCATCTCAATGGTGGACTGTTTTTCCAGGGTGAAGGTTTGTAGGGGATGTTGGGATTTCCTCTTGGCCTGTCGGGGCCCCTGAATACGTAAAGGATATCTGGAAGGTTATCAAAGCTCCATGAACTTTGGGATGGGATGATATCAGTGTAATTTTCAGGGTCGTCGGTGCCTGCTCTGCATGGTTGCCTGGGTGGTCTTCTCTCTCCAGAATTGAGAACGGTGGGAATTGCTGGAGTAGCCGTAGAAGCTGCAATGGCTGGAAGGGCGACAGTAATGGAAGTAGTGAGAGCAGCAGATGTAAATGGAGTGGTTGAGACTGGCACAAAAGCCGCAATATCTTGGTTTTCCTCTACTGCAATTTCATTAGCGAACAGTTCAGTCCATAAATATGACCCTGAGCCCTGTGTTCTTGACAATATACTCACTGTCTTCTGCATTCTCCTCGTCTGTCTCATTTTGGATGATGATAGGTCGAGACATAGGTACATTGCTATAACCTGAACCAGGTGGGTTGGGTGGTGGCGGGCCTGCCGCTGCCATGCCCATTGCCATTTCAAATCCGCCCATGGCTAATCCTTGGAAGTAGGCCATTCTGGCAGTCAGCTTTTGCCCTTTTGTTTTCTTGTCCAACGGTTTTTTATGTGTGAGCTAGCCACAGGCTAGAATGAATCAATTGAAAAAGAAGGTAGGTAAAATTGAAGCCAGCTTCGAGAGACTGGTTCTCTTGCTCAGGAATATCTGAATTGAAAAGGGGGGAGTGAAATTGACTGATAAGAACAGAGTATGAGCTCTTCAATCTCGAAGTCTAAGACTTGAAGCTTGTCTGTTTGATGAAGAGATGTGCTTGTGGCGAGTTGATATCGGTGTTTCAGCGAATTTGTAAAAGAACCAGTTTCGTGAAAAGGATAAGGGTGAAGAAGAAGAGGGTATAGAGGAGTAAGAAGACGAAGAAATAGATACTGAAAAAGGGGCTCCATCCTGAGAGAACCTGATAGAAAAGGAGGCTGGGGAGGTAAACCAGGCTAAGAGGAGGGGGTGCGCAGAAAAATTTCCATCAAAGAAAAAGGACGAATAGGTAGACTTTATATCATCCGATTGAGAGCTTCGTTGAGGTCCTCTTTTCCCTCTCACAAGTTACAAACAATAGGAGCCTGACTTGATATCAAGGCACAGCTGATATCTAGTGCGGACCCACTCATCTGTTGAGATCTGTTTAAACATTTTATTCTCCGCTAGCTTGCATAAATAGCTTGTTTAACGCATATTTATACTGTCCTGCACAATATTCTCCGAGACGCCAGCCACCCTAACCCCAACCAGAGAGCAAAAGCGGAGACAAAAAAAGGGTGGCGGGTAAAGAATCTGCTGGATATAAACTCTATCGCTTAGTATAGAGTCAAATTTCATCGATATAGAGCCATCGGAAGTGTGATAGGTGTTGTAGACAGCGAGGAATTAGATCTATGAGGAAGGGGGCCATATAGATATAGTATCAGACAGGTTGCCTGTCTTAGAAATAAATGACATGAACTATGGGTATGTGATGCAGGCCATATATCCCTAGATATAATTCAATATCTAGTTGAACGGTTTGGAAGTTGAGGCTTGTAGTTGGATTGTTGATATCTTTCCCTTTGCGGCGACGGCCAAGTGTTATATCACGTGATTTATATAGTTATGATTATGTAATTTGCATAGACAACCAACACAATAAAACTAACGACGACGACAACCATGATGAATCGCAGTAAAAAGGAGGAGCATAAGAGCAAAATATAAAAACATACGACAGTTCGGAGTTCGCTAGTGGTTGGCCACCAAACTACTAACCGACCAGCAAGTCGTTTAAGTACAGCTGAGCGGACGGGGAGTTCTGTTTCCCATCCCCTGTGGCCGTGGAGTTGTGTTTAGCAGAGCCCGAAGTTTTATGAAGGTTTTTGCTTATGCCAAGAAACTACGATTAACTAATCATAATACTCACTTTCAGATACATGACGAGCTCAGATCGACTGAACTAACAGAACTACTATGTACAGTCTGCCTGAGGAAGACACACGATACCCGTTCATAACATTAATGAAATCATGAGTGAAAAGAAGAGGAAGCGCAAGTCTACCTCTGCAGAGACGTTGGTCACGCTGACTTCGCGGCGGCCACAATGGGCATATCTCCACCTTGAATTGTATGAATAATCCCACGATAGCAAGTCAATTGATCAATAGGCAGGACAACATCAAAAATAGAACACAAAATGAACTAATTCAAGACGTCAATACCAATAGAGTCACTGCGGCTTCCGATTCAATAACTAAAGCACCGGCGCTTGACCCTCTCACGGCAAAAACTTATTTATCTGCAGCTCTTTCTCAGTATCTTGGCCTCTCGGGCACGGCTATACCTATTGATATACTGAAGATAGCCAGCAAGGCGAACCAGAGGAATGCAAGGTATCTGTGGATTCGACTTCCGTACGATGATGCTGCTGCCGCATCTGCTGCGATGAGCTCGTGGATTGGTTCTGAATCCGGGCCTGGATCAACGGATGTAGCATTAAGGGTTGTTGCGAGGGGCTCTCGCCTCGGTGCGCTGGTTGGAGGCAGTGGGAAGGAGTTATTTATTCCTTGAGAGATGAAATAATGGGCTTGATAAGTACTATTGATTAATAGACATGTGGTTACGATAATATCACGCTCCATCAGGTCATAGCGTCGTGAGACTCGAGAAGCATCCTACTTGTACGCCGGTCAACTGGAAGGTAAAAAAGGAGAGAATGGTCTGATTGATTCCTCGACAGGATAATCCTATGGAAGGTTGATTGCAAATTCCAGGAACCGACATGTTCGCTACCTTGTCTAGAAGCTGTCTGGCATACTTTTTGTTTCAATGTATATAAGCAGAAATAACCCACAAGAACAAATCGAAAAATCAAACAAGATACAACTCCCACGCTATCAGCCAAAAAAGAAGAAAATATGACAGCAACACGCTGATACCGAATGAGACGGCGTAGGTAATTAGGAATGACAGTATTTAAACCAATAAGGAGTGCCAAAAAAAAATGATAGTTGACTGATAAAGGGCTTTTTGTCAACAGGGTGTATAATATGCATAAAGGGAGCGAGGGAGCAACTCTACCACGCCTCTTATCACTGTCGAATCGCGTCGTGTCTAGGAATACAATCATGCAATGGATTCATCCTGGCCCTTGATGGCCAGCGCTAGATCTCTCGATCCGGCCTCGTTGAGCCTGGCAGGTGTAAGTGTGGCCTTGGCCTTGAGAGCAGCGCGGATATCCTCCACGCTACGGTCCTTCCACATGTTAACGCTGCTCTTGCTCAGCGGGTAAAGAACATAGTTGTCTTCGCGGTTGATGAAATCGTCAGCATTCGCTGGAGGGGTGGAGGTGATGATGTCAAGATCAGCGGCGAGCTGTTGGCAGAACATATCAAGCGGAAGATCGTTGACGTCGTCACCGAAGGGGTTTTCAATTTCAGCACAGATGGAGGCAATGCCGTGGATGATGTAGGTGGCAGCTGGAATAATATCAGTATGACGAAACATTGAAAAGATACTTGATGGTAAGGAAACTTACCGATGGTTCCTGGGATGGTGACCCATTCGAGTTTGTTGACAAGCTGGAAAGGCAAGGCAATAACATAGATCCATGTGATTTGAGAAATCAAGATAGTGTAGGCGAGCGGGAGAGGGGTGTTTAGCACACGCTCGTTGCCGGTCATGACCTCTTCCAAGGCATTTAGACAAGCACCTACGTTACACTTAGCATCTTATAAACAAGCAACAATGAGTGACAGCAAGGACTACATACCGGCTTGAGACTGATGCACAGGCATAGGGATGGTGCCGTTTACCAACGACTCGTGAATGTAGGAAGAGAGATAGTTGAGAATCTCGACCGGCAAGTTTCCCAACGGCTTGTCGGAGCGCTTGATCTGCTTCCGTGGGTTCGACATGGCCATTGGAACACTCAAGTACTGGCCGATAGCCTTCAGCGTGCCTGGTTTCTTCCCTGGAGGCCCATTTGGGTCGCTGGCTGCTTTGGCAAAGGTATCCAGGTGGTCAATCAGGCCGGATATATCTTCATAGCCATTTCCAGGCTCAAAACGCAACTTATGTTTCAAGGCGACGGCAAAAGCCACGATGAGGTTTATCCCCGTCCTAACAACGTGTTAGTGAGCGGTAAAAAGGGGTAGAGAAGTGAATGGGTCGAACGCACAGTTTGGAGATGATATCCTCCTTCCCCTCTTCGCCTTCGCGCTCAGTCTTGTGAATCCAGATGATACGGGCCAGGTTACGAGAGTTTTGCATCAGGGATGCCCAGTACTTGCGACCTTCACCGTAACTAGATGCGAACATGTTAGCCACACTCTAGTATGCAGCCTACCAAGGGCCGTACCGTTCATATGCAGTCGAGCTTCGGAGAGAGAGCGCGAGACCAACGACGAAACCCAGAACAGTAAGAAGGGTCGAATCAATGCCCACTAGCAAAAAGGTTAGGTATAGTTCTTTACATGTATAGATCTTACGAGCTAAACATACGAGGAACACCCCCCAGGTGGGTGGCGCAGGTGATGAGGGTTGACCAGCAAGTCATCACTATCAAAGGGATAATCATTCGCGGCATGACACTGCCATGTACCCGGAGGAACAGAGGCCATTTCGAATGTCTGTCGAGGTTTCTGGGTCCTTTCTACTCAACCGACAAGCCATTAGCCGGGTATATTCCGTAGCTGGAGAAACAAGAGAAGAAACAAGGCTACCGACAAAATAGTCATTGATATCGATGGTGTTCCTCTTGGACAGCATCTGCTGAGGCAGCTTGAGATCCGAGGCTGCTGCAGCACTGCTGATGTATGTAGGTCGAGGAGTGATCTTTGAAGGAGTGGATTGACCGGTCTTTGACGGTTCACATTTGGTCTCCATACTGGACGCTTTGCTCTGAGCTCGAAGAGTGTGAGGAGCCGGCTCCTGATTGTGGGTTATCTCGTCACTCATGTTGAATTATCATCCATAGAAAAACGAGGGTGTCAAAATTAAACGATAGAAACAAGATCAATTTTGTATAAACAACCGTACTAAAAAATGAAGGACAGAACGTTTTGCGGTATATAACGAGGGAAGCAAATATATCGCAACGCTTGAAAAGGAGAGAAATGCGAGGAAGGGAAAGGGGAAAAGAAAGGGAGTGAATCGAGCGCTGGGAGGATCAAGGACAAGAAATAATATTTTTTTTTTTTTCCTTGGGCCTGGAATGCGGTTGATGGCCCACTGCAAGGGCGCTAACAGGCAGGCTGCCGGTCCCCCGTTTCTTGACGGGCGGGAGAAAGGTGAAACAACACGTTGGCTGGCTGTCACAAATGCCTCGGTCCCTTGAAGTGTAAGTAAGTGCATGCATGGATGGAACTTTGCCCCCAGAGTATCCGTATCCTGATTCACCGGCTTCATGGCCGTTGCTCACTGGACTATTATATGTATGTATATAGTGAAAATCACGAAGATCATGGCGGATGAACTCTCCGCGGTTCAATGCTGTGCCAGCTGGAGATATAATACTCCATAGTACCCATACGCCATTCCTATATATAGCGCGAAGATGAGCTGCCTGCTCCACCGGCCCGTTTGGCCAACCTTATATATGTTTGCTGGTTCGAAAGAGTTCCCCTATGTTTCAGCGTCCAGCACCAGTTGACCAGCCCTTGCGTACGATACTCGACGAGAATATCTTACGTAAGGGGCGGGTTATTACCTATCATAATAAAGGGGAGATAAAATCCCCTAGGCCTGGAATGGTGGGAGGCAGGCTGCGCTGCTCTACTATGGAATCACCCCTGAGTAAGACAAGAGCGAGGAGGTTTCACCCATCCCTGCACGTCTCTTATCACTCTCTGCCAATCAAAAGAGCCAGTGAAGGATTATAATACGTAGTAATATCACAACTCACATGTTGGAGTCCTCTCCTTACCATACATAGTAGATAGATTAGAAGTAACCACTAAAGGTTAGTTAATAGTATATATATATTAGCAAGATAAGGCTTATTAGAAAGCGGTGTATAAGCTTTACTATTTGGCCCGCAGGATGTAGCGTTGCGAGATCTCTCTCTTATGCATATACCGTTAAACCACATGGCCCTACATACTCCGTACTATTAACCAATACACCCCATGCCACTGAGGCTCGCAGCCTCCCAGCATGACTCGCTCACTAACCGCTAAACCGGTGCTGTAGCATTCAGTTCACAACATTCGCTCTATCTCCGTCACTTTGGCCAGACTAGAGCTCCGCCTAACGGACGGCCTCGATGCATCGCGCTGACCATGCTGGATGCTCGGCCAGAATTACCTCCCCATCGAATGGAACAAGTCTGACCGATCTAATGGATTTGCAGGATCTCAGAGCCACCATTACAGTACTATTCAAGAAGAAGGCTGATGCGTGTTTGCGGACAGAGGCGGCCTCCATCGCTAATATGGCCCTCTTGCTAGCCAGCCTTGTCTGGTCGCTTGTCTGGTCGCGGGCATGCGGGGGTTGTCTCTTAACTTGTACTCTACAGCCCACAGGGGTTTTTGGAGCACAGAACTATGTCCGTACAGTAGCTCGGAGTATGAGATACTTATGTGTCAAGGCTAAATGCCTGGAGTGTTGGGCCCTTTCTCCGTTAGTTAGTTCACAGATCACAGATTAACATAGACGCAAAGATAGGGGCTTACGCTTGCGTGTGCTTCGATCTCTGCTGGAGGATGGTCCCCCTACCCGAACTATACTCCTCTTGGCCATCAGCATTCACGTAATTATTTATACCTATACTCCACAGTCGACCCAGCTTATGCATAGTACTACCCCATACTCCAACGCATAGGATGCCGCAAGGCTACTGAGCAGTCAAGACAGTGCATGCTTTCTCGCGGCCCAACATTTTTCTCCTCACGTCGATGCGGTACTTATGCCACCGTGTATTCAGCCGGAAAACCTCGAGTATCAAAAACCTCCAGCCGATTGCCCAAGAGAAGTGGTTTTAACCAAAGTCTTGTCTACAACCACATCTTTTTTTAAGTTTTCGTTTGGCACCAGTTGTTAACCATGGCTTCGTCTGATGGTACAGTGACCTCTACCAATATTTCGCCATTCCCGTTCAGCGTGGCCCAGTCAAGACGGACAACATGCGACATGTGTCGTGAACGCAAAGTGCGCTGCGATCGAGGGAAACCAGAATGTGGACGGTGCAAGAAAACCCTTAAAGGGGGCCAGAAATGCACATATCCATCTACAGGTGGAGAGGCCGCCAAGTTTAACTCCGCACTGCGGAGCCTCCACGCACGTCTAGGTAAGCAACCCTGTTGAGATGCGAATCGGGACTTTGAAATATAGAATATCTAAGACGACGATGATAGCGCAAGCGGAGTCAATGCTTCAGGAACGAGGAGTTTTGTTTTCAAAAGACACTGAATTAGGGTCCTTATCGGAGTTTTCAAACCTCTCTCGTGGGCTATCAAACGATATCGATCTAGGGGATGTTCCTTTGGACTTTGGATCATGGTATGCCCATGCTTTTATTTGCGGCCTATTATACACCGGCGAGAGACACCAAGACTGAAACTGTTGTAACTATACCACAGGGAGGATGCTACTACTGATTTTGACTCCATGGACGGATTTTTTGATGGCCCATCGCTGCCGGAGCTGAAGACAGATTCGCCATCTACTAGGATGACTGCGCCATACTGCCCAAGCCCTGAGATATTATTGAACGTTGGCCAGATATCTGAAGAGACGATGCAAAGCCTGTAAGTATCACCTATCGATACAGGTTGGAATTCTTTAATCTAACAGGATATAACGAAGCTTCCAAGCATATTATGATCTCGTGCAAAAGCATTTGCAATTGATTGGCCAAATGGAACCTTTACAGTCCACATTGAGCGTAAACACTCACCAAGGTCAGGCGCTGCGGTATGCGGTGGGCATGGCTGGAGCCAATACTTGTGAAAACTCACAACATCTTCAACAGCAGTGCTATGTTGCTGCGAGGTTCCATCTTGAAATGGCCGAAACGCAAACAGACAGCTCTTCATTGTTGAGCCTGGAGACCGTGCAAGCTTTAATACTCGTGGCTCGATTTGAATTTACGCATGCCAGGGAGGCAACGGCACTGATAACCACTGCGCGACTATCGCGCCTGTTAAGTTTACTAGGATATGATAAACTGGGTGGTTACGATGCCCGAACAGACAAGGACGGAGTTCTCAGCCCTGTCAGACTCGAGGAGATGAAGCGTACATTTTGGATCGCATTCCTGATAAAGTGTCACGCATCTACCCGATGCCCTGGCTGGGAACCAATTGCGATAGATGAGGTAAGTCTTTACAATGAGCTCAAGCTGTCACTCTTCATGGGACGTTCTTCGTCGTTGATTCCAGTGCTAGATACATACCGTGCTGCCTTCTAAACTCGCCACGGCAGAATCTGATCAAGGCACTTTTATTAGAGACGCAGCCACACAATCGACGATTGAGAATCTTCAGCCCTTCTCCTTGTTAGTTCTTGCGATGAAACTCCTCTCGTCCGCTCACCAACACCAACGCATGACAGAAGCAAACGTTGCTAGAACCGGTGCAAGAGATTACAATTTCTGCCTCGTCCACGAACGGATCGATACTACAATCAACACTATCCTTACCTACTTATCATCATCCACCTTGCTTAAAGGGCCAGATACCCCACTATGTGTGCTTACTCTTATCATCGTCTTCGGGGTTCGGATTGCCCTCTATAATGCTGCTATACTTAATGTACAGAAGGCATCTTTCCTTGGTCCAATCATTGGCGAAAGTGAAAAGATAGGTATCTCAGCCGCCAACTCTATGTGTGATGTACTTCTACAAGCTGATGTACTAAGTGCAAGCCAGGTAACTTATACAGATATAAAGCACCCTCCCCTGTTTTACTACTAACTAATAACCTTATTCGCACCCTATAGGCCCCGATATACAAAGAAATGAGCCTATTCATTATGCCGCCTCTCGCATTAGCTGCTAATATCCAACTCCGCGTGTTAGAAAACTGGAAAAAAAGCACTGGACTGAATAATCACAACACTAGCCGCGAGATCCGACTTTCTCTTAAAACGATCTATAGCGCTATGAATGCCTTTAAGGACTCGACGAGCCAGTACGAGCCACATATCACTAAATGTCGGGAATTTTTGGATAGTATACAGTTTGGGGAACCGTTTACCCCAGAGTTCGGTGTGCCAATATATGGAAACAGAGGTGGATAGGGAAATAGAAAGAGTCACTGGATGACACCTTTTTGCGAAAACAGTTGCTGAGACACCGCTCTCATTTTTTGAGTTAACTATACACCTAGATTTGTATTGTTAACCCTAAGATAGAAGAACACTTTTTGGATTGCCCAAATACCCCTGTTTCTTGAGTGCCTACATATATCTCTCCTCTCTGCCCTTCTATCTCTTTACATAGATCCCTGCCGTCGAGATACGGGCTGCAGGCGAATACAAGGACTCCAAATGATGCCATCGTCGCCAAACTCTTGGACCAGACTGTGCAGAGTACTACATAGTACAGCACGATGTAGACATACAAGGCTTAGTCTGACAGCGAATCAATGCATCAGCCTTTCGAAACAGGTCTTGGGATACGAATTGATAGACCTCTTGCAATCTTTCTTGATCTTCCTCTTACTCTCCACTCGGCAGTGCAGTGTTCATTGACGACGCATCCTTAGGCTAAACTCGACCTATCGGTGATATTTTTTTAACGGAGGGCTCCGTCTGAGAGGGAAAAAGGTACGATCTCCTTTCCAGTATGTCTTGAGTCGACGTCTTATTACGGCTTGATGCCAAGTCAGATGAATATTCGACCAGGAGGAAAGACCCCCATAAACCTGGCATACAGCCAGCAGCGCCCTGAAAATTATACTTCAGTGATGGTTGGCCTTAACCATCCATTATCTCGCGGTAGTGTCCACATTGGAAGTAGTGGCCCAATGGCTAGCCCTACGATCGATCCTGGTTACTTGTCTCATCCACTAGATATGGAGATTCTCGTCCCTGGGACACAGTTCATTGAGAACATCATCAACCAGCAGGAGATAAAACGACTTTTGAAAGGCGGCCGCCTTCCTTCGCTTGCTTGCAATCTTGCGGACATAGAAATCGCGAAACAGGTTACAAAAGAGAGGCTGTGGACAACTTATCATCCCTCTTGTACCTGCGCGATGATGCCTAAAGATTTGGGAGGGGTGGTGAACGATCGTCTAGTCGTTCATGGTACTAAGAATGTTCGTGTCATTGATGCTAGCGTTCTACCCATGATTACACTACATAGTAGGCAATATTCAGGCAACTGTATATGCCGTGGCAGAGCGTGCAAGCGACTTGATCAAGGAGGACTGGGCCCGCTGTAGCAGTTAACTACTTGTAAGAAACCGCCCACTCGCTGTTCCAGCGAACGATACTCTACGTAAACTTTAGTATGATCCTATCTATCGGGTTTGATATGGAATAACAGACTCAGATTTTACCTAACTACTTGTGTGAGAGAATAGAAAGCACTGTTTTTTAACCTTTTCTAGTCCAAAGTGGGTTGTCGGAGCTTTTGTTAAAGTTATTCTAGAATATGAAAAGGGTTATCGAGGCCTCCAAATGCTACGCATGCACAGTTCCATTCAAAGAGTTTATTTATAGAATAGCTCCTGGCGATGTTCAGTTGATGTTGATGCAGCCTAACAGCATTAACTATTGCAGTAAGTACAAACGTTCGCCAACTGAATAAAAACAAGAAAACATGCCAACCAATATAACTTGGTATTTTCAACTCCCCTGCGTCTGGGCTGCGGCGTCTAGCTTCTCCTGCATAAACTGAAGAATGATAGCCTTACCATCCTCGGCCGCCTTGGTCCCTGCGAAAGCGTTGAATCCGTGAGGGGATCCTGGATAAATCTTTAGAACAGACTCTCCCCCTGCTATTGTCCATTTTATACTCATGAGAAGGGTATCATCCAGCAATGGGTCTTCTGTTCCACACAGGAATAGTGCTGGTGGGAGTGATAAGCTAGGCGATTCTAAAGCCAGACTCTGTATATCCTCGTATAGCGGTGAGAGCTGAGGGTGCCTTCTGTCTTCTATACTCATATTAGGGGCGTAAGCGTCGGCAAATTGCTGCATCGCCGTATAATTGATCACCAGCGGCTTGGTAAATGAGGTCACTTTTGGTAAACCTAGAGAAATATCGAGCCAGGGATACGGAAAGATGAGGCCCGTGAGTTGATGTTTTGGACGTGAGCGCATAAGCGAAAATGCAGTTAATGCCGCTAGACAGCCACCAGATGATTCCCCGCCCATAAGAGTTAGCTTTGCTCCGTAGCCCCTCTCTGCATGGTCAACGAGGTACTCTGCAGCATCAATGCAATCATTTATACCGGCCGGGTAGGGGTCTTCCGGCGCGAGGCGATAACCAACTGAGATGGCAGTAAGCTGGCATTTATTGGCATACATCTTCAAAGGGGTATCCGAACTTGAGTGTAGTATATTAGTTATAAGGACCTTCTCTATATTGGCTTACTATAAAGGGGCTTACTGTTTGTGAGTCCCTAATACGAACCCTCCTCCGTGAAAATGGAGAAAGATGCCCTTGCTTGGAAGACCATTTTCCGGCTTAAACACGCGTAAAGGAATATCACGGCCAGCGTCTCTTGATGGCAAAGTTGCGTCAATAGCATCTGGGAGATAGACTGGTACTGGTAGTGGTGTTTCGCCTGTTTCTCGCATCTGCCGATATTTCTCTACCCCTACTTCATGCCACTTCGGTCCATTCTTAGTCACGGTTTCAATAAATTCATTCACTTTCTTTACTTCCTCGGTGACATTGCTTGGATGAAACTTGGCGGCATCGATGGTGAGGTCGCTCTGGGTTGGCATTTTGATGGTTAACAAGTTAATGGAAGCCCTAGCTATGAGTCTCAAGCGTGTGGAAATCGCGTGAGGAGCAATGAAAATAAAATATGGGTTCAGAAACGCTGTGGTGGTGTCGTCTATTTATAATTCTTTCCATTTCTTTGTTCAATCCGATCACCCTAATTAGTTATGCCACGGCTTCGGCCGAAGTACCGACGTTTAGAGTTATTATGGAGCCGCTAACTCACTCGTTCCCTGCGGTTCGGGTCCCGGCCCGCAACGTAACCTTCTACTTTATTTCTGGTCGCAACACTGGGTTCTTATTGCTTCAGCCCGGAGAGGGATTCGTAGCCTCAATGACCTATGGGGCATATCTCCAGTACTCCGTAACTACACCTACACAAATGTAGTTAGTGGTGTGCGAGTCGTGCGCTGCTCTTAAGAGCAGGGCCCACCCTAACTATTAACCATGGTGTGTGTTCGTCAAACCAAGCAATACCAAGTAGTTTCTCTGAAGCTGCTGCTGTAGAGCCAATGTCGCATTGCGCACCCTACCCTTCAGAAATGAGATCTCTAACGACAGAGATTGACCGGCTCGCAGCCTCGAGACCCGGGGGCCTCTTCGCCAAAATACCTGTATCGTCGGATGCTGAGATAGCGTGGCATAACATAACGTGGTTGCAGCTTGCAAAATATGTCAGCACCATGTCGCACTGGATTGAGGCGCATCTGGGCCCCGCAATGGAGAACGAGCCAGTGGCGTATATGGCCATAAATGATATCAGATACCCGATATTCATATTAGCAGCAATGAAAACGGGATATAACGTAAGCCCTTGAGAAGCAGGAGCCCCTTTCGAGGAATTTTTGTGCTAACTAAATCTTAACTATACAAGGCTCTATTGACGTCCCCACGGAATTCCAATGAAGGCCAATTGTCTTTACTCAGCTCAACCAAATGCCAGGAGTTTTTATATTGTCGGGAATTTCATAAGCAGGTTCATGGTTTGTCCGCTAAATCCACGTCGCTAAAGACATTCCAAGTACCAGATCTCGAATATCTGCAGTCAGACCCCGGAGATACTCTGTATAAGGACCGCTTCCTACACAAGGAGCATAAAACGGCATCAATCCTTCATTCAAGTGGGACAACCGGCTTACCGAAGCCTGTGTACATTAAAGCAGGTGCCCTGGCCGTGATTACAAGTATCAAAGAAATGCCAGCACCAGAAGGCCGGCGTTATATGCACGATGAGCTGTTCACCCCCAAACTCATGGTTTCGATGATGCCCTTCTTCCATATAATGGGGATTATCTCACTCGCCCGTGCGATTTATCATCAGGGACCTTTAGTCCTTCTCCCAGCAGGGCAACCTGTGACTGCGGAGCTCATGATGTTAGCGATAAACGAGACAAAGCCGTCCACCGCAGCGTTTGCGCCCTCTGTGCTCGAAGACATCTCTAATACCCCCAATGGCCTAGAGATTTTGTCGACGCTCGAATACACGTTCTATGGTGGCGCCCCTTTATCTCGCCAATGCGGTGATATAGTTTCGAAGGTGACCAACCTACAGGCTGGTATCGGCAGCACTGAGATGCGTCACGTTCCAAGTTATATTCCACTACTCCCGGAAGACTGGGAGTATTTCGAATGGAGTAACGAATGTGGGATTGCTATGGAAACAGCAATGGATGGTCTTTTTGAGCTAGTCATGAAGCAGACATTTAACCGAGAAAACCAAATGGTTTTCTACAATTATCCCGGACTATCAGAATGGAGAACAAAGGACCTCTTCGAAAAACATCCTACTAAACCTGGGATGTGGAGGTACGCAGGACGGGCTGATAGTATGGTGACATTAAGCAACGGGGAGAAGTTGAACCCTCTGTCCTTTGAGAAATCTATGGAAAGCCATCCGGGGGTTAGAAGTGCCCTTATTATTGGCTCTGAAAGATTTCAGGCTGGCCTTATTATCGAGCCACAACCCAAGCAGCTGACAGTGGGCCCAAGGGAATTCATCGACCATGTCTGGCCGTGGATAGAAAATGCCAATGCACAGTGTCCAACTCACGCAAAGGTTTGGAAATCGATGGTAGTACTGGCAACGCCTGAAAAACCCTTCATATTCACATCAAAGGGCTCAATCATGCGCCAGGCCACCTACCAGCTCTATCAAGCCGAAATTGACCAACTCTATGCGAAGGAAAAGGTTTCTAACGACGTCGGTGTCGCTGAATTCCACGGTCAAGCTAACAGTACAGCGGTCAAATCACTTCTTCGGGAGACTTTCCGAGCCATGTTGCACCCGATTCAGGGGGAACTCCAGGATACGACGGATATCTTCCACCTTGGGGCCAACTCTTTACAGATTCTCCAGCTTAGCAATGAGCTCAATCGTATATTCCACAGAAAGTCAAATGGCAGAAACATATGCCCACCTCGAGTTATTTATGGGAATCCAAGCATCGATCGGCTATGCGAGGTGATCATGCAGGCCCTAAATGGTGGCGACTATCTCGCTCAGGGTATCGCGGAAAGTGCATTGTCTCGGGAAGAGATGATGTCTGCCATGATACACAGACACACGAAATCGCTACGTAAAGCCGATTCGAGCCCAGCTGGAGTACGAAAAATCCAACCACTCAAGCATGTCGCTATTTTAACCGGATCCACGG
This sequence comes from Microsporum canis CBS 113480, assembly GCF_000151145.1. Lineage (NCBI taxonomy): Eukaryota > Fungi > Ascomycota > Eurotiomycetes > Onygenales > Arthrodermataceae > Microsporum > Microsporum canis. The sequence continues at coordinate 1,986,503 of NW_003299164.1, read as the reverse complement.
GCTCTCTAGGCACCTACCTGCTTCACTACCTCCTTTCTAGCCCAAATTTCGTGCGTATTTACTGCCTAAACCGCTCTGCGGACGCGGTGTCAAGCCAGAAACAAAGCTTCCGCAATCGTGGGATGAGTTTGGTTGGCTTTGCTTCTAAGGTTGAGTTCATCACGGCCGACTTCAGCCGCGACCGCTTCGGTATGTCGTCGACAAAATACCAAGAGCTGCAGCAAGTGGTTGATGTATTCATCCACAACGCCTGGCCCGTCAACTTCAACAACAGCCTTGAATACTTCGAAGCTAGTGCTATTGCTGGAACGAGGCACTGTGTAGATTTCGCCATCTCAGCACGGTACAACCCGCACGTCGTATTTGTGTCATCCATCGCAAGTATAGGCAACTGACCGGCTGTGCGCTCTACCGGGGATAAGGGCCATGACTGTCCGAAAGTCCCAGAAGAGTTTCAGGAAGACAACAGTTTGCCCCTGAAGCAGGGTTACGGTGAGTCGAAACATGTGGCGAGCTGTATATTAAGAAAAGCGGCGAGATTGTCTGGCGCTCGATCAGCAATTATCCGTGTTGGACAGCTAAGCGGGCCCATAGAAACGGGAGGAGTGTGGAACAAGCCAGGCAAGTCAATATATACACCCCATATACATGGTACTAGCCGCCGCCAGGGCCTTTCATTATTGACAGTAAGCCACCACTTATAGAATGGGTGCCTTCCCTTATCGCAACATCGAAAGCCTTGGGCAAAATTCCACGGCCACTAGGAACCGAGGATACGATCGACTGGGTTCCAATAGACATAGCAGCGCAAGCAATCCTTGACATCACCGTCTCACTCCTCACTCCGGACGACAGCAGCACGCCACCGGATTGCTTCAACCTCGTTAACCCTCAGGTCGCAGAGTGGAAGGACATGGTCCACGTAATCCGAGGGTTTTATCAAAAACAGCGTGATAACGCCATGGACCTCGAGCCTGTCGAATTCCGCGACTGGGTGCAAGCACTGAGAAACATCGGAGCAACGACACGCGAACAGATCGACCAATATCCATCCGTGAAGCTACTCGAGTTCTTCGAGGAAATGCAGGAGGGGAAAATAAAAGTGCGGTTTGAAACAGCACGCACGATGGAATGTAGCCGGGCCGTGGCGGGTTGCACGCTGTGGATACGGCGTCGATGGAACGTTGGCTTGCTAGATGGCAGTTTTAACGAAGTCTGAAAGGCATCGAAAGTACCCATAGTCCTAATATCATACGATTCCCAAAGCAATGACCCAAGGTCAAAAGATCCAATCCGAGTAAACTAGTTCCACCCGTAAAATGTTATACGGCTAACCTTTACAAAAACCCTTGAGTAAGAGCATAAAACTGCTATAGGTCGTCTTAGAAAATCCCTTAAAGAGATTACTATGTATAGACAATTAGTATCTCGTTTCTCTGTCCGTTATGGACCTTCCGGCGTCAAAGGGCGTGCAATTACATGCCATGGAGACCAAGCAAGCACCAAGCACCGAAGAAGCCGACTAGCTGTCCAACCAACCTGCTAGATCAGCCACCGGGCCAACGCCTTCGGTCTGGCCCCTGATTCTCGTCTTCTCGCCATCAACATCCCGGGTATCTATCCCTTTTCCTCACCGTCTTCTTCGTCGTCTTCACCATCTTCGTCTTTACTATGTGTATGTGAGGCCTTGCGATCTTCCCTTTTTGGTAACTCCGAAACCCGGGCCGGCCATGGATGACATAAGCACGTCTTTATCTACTGCTCTTCCATATCGGGACTAGCGTCTGGCCCCTGATTGGGCGGCTCGGCCGAAGAAAAGCCGGTAACGTCGTCATGCGGGGGAAAGGAAAACAAGAAGCTACGCAAGAAGCTCAACAACAAATGACAACAACAATAATTAAGCCGGCAGGGGAAAGTTTTGTCTCAACACATATAAAACTCCCCTCTTCCGCCGGTACCTCCGCCATTCTCTGCATTTATCTCTTCCAGCGTGTGTGCGTGTGACGACAATGGCTTCGATTCTACGCTCCAGGGTTGGTGTGAGAGCTGCGCAGGTCCAGGGTGCCAGATGCTTCAGCTCAACGCCCCGGTATGCCGCTGCCGCTTTCTTCTCCAACGAGCCGGCTGGCCCTACGGTGAAGACCGCCATTCCAGGACCAAAGAGCAAGGAGGCCATCACACAGCTTGACCGTGTATTCGATACAAGGAGCTTGAACATGCTGGTTGACTACGAAAAGTCCACCGGAAACTAGTACGTCTTGCTATCCGGTCTGTCAATGGCACAGGCCAATGGACCAATTGGATAGTTTTGGCTGACAGATGTACCCGGTTATAGCATTGCAGACCTGGATGGAAACGTCTTGCTTGATGTGTAAGTTAGCGGCCTTTGAAACAGGGGGAATATATAGCTGACGGTTCTGCAGATTTGCCCAAATTGCCTCTATCCCGGTGGGATATAACAATCCAACCTTGCTTGCTGCCACAAAGACTACCGAAATGGCCAGCGCCCTCATCAACCGTCCCGCACTAGGCAACTTTCCCTCTCACAACTGGTCAAATATACTAGAGTCCGGTCTCTTGCGTGTTGCGCCCAAGGGCCTTGACCAGGTCTTCACCTCCACCACCGGCTCGGATGCCAATGAAACTGCCTACAAGGCTGCTTTCATGTATTATGCTCAACGCAAGCGTGGTGGGCCAGACGTGGAGTTCTCCTCTGAAGATATCTCTTCCACCATGGTCAACCAGTCTCCCGGCTCCCCCAACTACTCCATCATGTCATTTACCTCCGCCTTCCACGGTCGCCTGTTCGGCTCTCTCTCCACCACCCGCAGCAAGCCGATCCACAAGCTTGATATCCCGGCCTTTGACTGGCCTCGCGCCCCTTTCCCCAAGCTCAGATACCCACTTGATCAGTTCACCTCTGAAAATGCAGCAGAGGAGAAGCGCTGTCTAGAAGAAGTCGAGAGGCTTATCAAGGAGTTCCACAACCCTGTCGCCGCTTTGGTCGTTGAACCCGTTCAGTCAGAGGGAGGAGACAACCACGCCTCCCCATCCTTCTTCCAGGGTCTCCGCGAGATCACGAAGCGCAACAATGTCATCATGATCGTCGACGAGGTTCAGACCGGTGTTGGTGCAACCGGTAAATTCTGGGCTCACGAACACTGGAACCTCTCCACTCCTCCCGACATCGTCACTTTCTCCAAAAAGGCACAAGCTGCGGGATACTACTTTGGCAACCCAGCTCTAAGACCCAACAAGCCATACAGACAGTTCAACACTTGGATGGGTGACCCTGCCCGCGCGCTCATCTTCCGTGCCATCATCGAGGAGATTGAGCGTTTGGACCTCGTCAAGCATACCGCCCAGACAGGAGACTATCTGTTCGCCGGTCTCGAGAGACTGAGCGAGAAGTACCCTGGACAGTTCCAGAACCTGCGTGGAAAGGGACAGGGTACCTTCATCTCCTGGGACAGCCCCCAGCGTGACACAGTGCTGAAGCGTGGTAAGGAAGTTGGAATCAACATCGGCGGATGCGGTGAGTCTGCTGTGAGATTGAGACCTATGCTCGTGTTCCAGGAGCATCACGCCGATATCCTGCTCGAGTCGTTGGAGAAGATTGTCAAGTCATAGAAAGCGTCACTTATTCGTTCAATTATTTCGCACCAGTCTTTCTTGTCCTGTTGTATTCCTTTGATTTTACGGGCCCTAACCCATGCAAATTGCACGTTTGGTTCAGGCTTCTTAGCCGAGAGATTAGAGATATGTTTTATGAGCCTAATAAGAATGTTTAGCACGTCTGCTTATGTTCTATTCCAAGTAGACCCTGCTCTATGTTTTGTTTTATTCCCACATACTATGCAAGTCCAAACTCCAACAGACAAATGTAGCGTATGCCAGCACAAACATATAATGAACGCCGTCGCCTCGCTACCAGCCAACTGATTAATATTAAAATAGATAGTAACCCCCCAAGAATAAGCCGGTATTAACCATTTCAACCATCGTTATCGGCAGCACTTCCATCCCTCCTAGAAATTAATAGTTAGTTTCCAGTATTCCATAAAACAGACGATATTCCCATCCACATACGGAATGTAAGTTATCCCCGCCTCCTCCAAGTCACTCAGCACTTCTGGCGGTAACTATAATCATTATCCCGTTATTAGCCTAGTTCACCCTCGACCACTCAAATCACCAAGTATGAAAAAGAGAAAGAAGAGTCTGCACCCACCGATCCCACGACCTTCACTGCATATGTACCCGGCACATATCCGTCCAGTCTCTGCCAGCGAGCAACCCACGACGTGCGCTCGTCGGCCAGCGCAACTAATCCTTCAAAGACCTGTGAGGTACAGTCTTGTATCGCCTCAGTGTTTCCGCGCAGGTTCAGCACAGATTCGCAGTTCGGACAGCCTTCGTTCATGAATTTCTAGGTGTCTTGTTAGGGCCGGTTGAGCAGAGCTTGGGGATGGGGTCGGAAGAAGTTACATTGTGTAGCTGGACGATGGAGCAGACCATGCATGCGCGTAGGGAGCGCTGCTGACTCGCCGTGACGTAGAAGGACCCGGATGCCATCTTGCGTATATATGAATGAGCAGTTGACTTCTTCCTTCTTCTGCTTCTTCTTCGTCTTTTCTTGCTTCCGTCAAGCTCCTGCTTATATAAGCCTGCTTATTAATAGGGCCCAAAGCTTATCTGCCTTCCCCCGGTTGCCGCTTTGACTTTTTCTACTCAAATTTCGCCTTTTTTCCTGACGTTTCGACGTTTCGTCTTCGCACTTTCACTCACTCACTCTCTCTATAGCTTTGTCGTTATTCTTGCTGTGGCATATAGGGCAGACAATATATTGACACGTCTTTCATTCTTTGTATAAATCAACCTCGCGCCACCCGCCAGCTGCATATTTATTATATATAACCCCACATTCGTCCCGCTGTCCACATGTCTCAATCTGATATCGAGGCTGCTACAGCCCTCAAGCTACAAGGCAACCAGTCCTTTGCACAACATGACTGGCCTGCAGCCCTGGATTTCTATACTCGTGCCATCGAGCTGTATGATAAAGAGCCGTCATTCTACTGTAACAGAGCACAGGTAATCTATCTCTTATCAGCTTGTAGATGGTGTGTATGTCCTACATATTTAGTAGCATAGGTTAACTCTCTCTCGTCTGATAGGTAAATGTTAAGTTGGAAGCGTTTGGATTTGCAATTGCAGATGCAACCAAAGCTATCGAGCTAGATCCTACATACGTCAAGGTAGGATGATAAATGTACTACTTGATATTACGGTCAACTAACTAGATCTCCAGGCCTACTGGCGCCGAGCAGTTGCCAACACTGCGATCCTCAACTCCCGTGCAGCCCTCAAAGACTTCAAGACGGTGGTGAAAAAGGCCCCACACGACCGTGATGCAAAGCTCAAGCTAGCAGAGTGCGAAAAGCTCGTACGGCGCATCGAATTCGAGAAAGCTATCGAGGTCGCGGATCCTCCGTCAGCGTTCGAGGGACTGAATATTGAATCAATGGTCGTGGATGATAATTACGATGGTGTACGACTAGGAGATGAAATGACCCAGGAGTTTATCGATGATATGATTAAACGATTCAAAAATGGGAAGCAGATACATAAGAAGTATGCCTTCCAGATAGTGAAGGCGGTGCGAGATATTGCATACAATGAGCCTACCATGGTTGAGACTGGCGTTAATGAGGGCTCTAAATTGACTGTCTGCGGCGATACACATGGTAAGTTTGCCGCTTTCCCTTACACCATATGTTCTTTTCACGAGCTTGCTAATCCGTTCAACAGGCCAATTTTTCGATCTCCTCGAAATATTCCGCCTTAACGGCTTCCCCTCCGATACACATTCTTATCTCTTCAACGGTGATTTCGTTGATCGTGGCAGCTGGTCCTGTGAAATCGCCCTTCTTCTCTACGCCTACAAATGGATGCGCCCCAACTCCTTCTTCCTCAACCGTGGCAACCACGAAACCGATGACATGAACCGCGCATACGGCTTTGAGGGTGAATGCAAAGCCAAATATTCCGAACGGCTATTTAAAGTCTTCTCCGAATCCTTCAGTGCACTCGCCCTTGCAACACTGATAGGAGAGAAATACCTTGTTCTCCATGGTGGTCTATTTTCTGACGACAATATCTCTCTAGCCGATATCAGAGCACTGAACAGACACAATCAGCGCCAGCCGGGCCAATCAGGCTTGATGATGGAAATGCTCTGGACTGACCCGCAGGTAGAACCTGGCAGGGGTCCTAGTAAGAGAGGCGTCGGTATGCAGTTTGGTCCTGACGTCACGAAGCGGTTCTGCGAGAAGAACGGCCTTGAAGCTATCATTCGAAGTCATGAGGTCCGCATGGAAGGTTATGAAGTTGAACACGATGGAAGATGTATTACTGGTATGCTTCCTGCTCCACTTGATCTTGAATACTATAGTTAACGCTCCGCTAACTATCGTCACAGTCTTCTCTGCGCCTAAATACTGCGATAGCACAGACAACAAGGGTGCATATATCAACATTGGGCCGGAGCTGAAACTTGATTTCCACAAGTTCGACGCCGTTCCACATCCTGATATCAAGCCAATGGTATGTCTATGGTGCATTCAATACGATCCTTTAACTCCTGCTAACTGTTTCTTCCAGGCCTATGCCAACAACTCGATCATGTCGCTCATGTAACATGTCACTCCTGTAGAATAAAAGCCGAAACTACTCCCCAAACCATCAGGGACTCAGATCCCGTATGCTATAATAGCAGGCTGGGTAGACGGGATATAACCTACCGGCCCTACGGTTGTATTCATTAGTGTCACATTAACACTCTCAGGGCATACTCTCTTCCTACCTACAGTCATCTCCCGCACCACGATGCGAAGCACTTTACCCGAACCCCATGTTTTATTTCAAGATCTACGAGCGATGACCCCATTATCATTAACTGCATGGTAGACCTCAGGCGTTTTAAGAAATTGAATTGAATTGGGATTGATATCTGCAACGAAGATGACACCTTGGTTTACCATATTTCTCTAGCTCTGCATCTGATATTATTGGTAGCCAAATCCCCGTACTATCAATGTAGTCCCAACTCCTAACAATAGCTTTCATATTACCGTTGTAGTAGTGGTAATGAATCTCTAAGCGGGGTTATTTCCGCGCCGGGATGTTCTCCGGTAGCTAACTAACAAAGAGGGGCATCAGATACATAGAAGTTACTCTGGCCAACATTCTCCAAACCTCATGCCGAACATCACAGCTTCTAAGATGGAATTCGATACTAAAACCCGTAAGTTCCCGTCCTATATGTGCTTTAGACACTTTTCTTGAGCTCTGCAAGCCATGGAATCGGACAAAAGCTGCCCTCTAACCCCTTGGTGGGGTTGTCAAGATATACTGAAGCTAACACCTCTGTCCCAATAGCCCCCGTCTGCACTTCAGACAAGAAGACGTTCGCCTATATATCTGCCTTGGAACGATGGCCCATTATCCTAGTGAGATACCCCTGACGGTTCGCACTGCCAATGTGGCCTGTAGCAAGCTAAACGGAGTTGCTCTTAGACGGGCGCTATCGACGACCTTCACCGTTCCGTCATCAAGTCTACTGATGTAGAGAAACAGAAAGATGGGAAGGATATACTGCGTGACTTGGCGGGGTTGAAGTATGAACTTCAACATGGCAGGAAGCTAACGTGAGAGAATCTTGCTCGCCTATAAGAAGGTGGCTGCTAACGAATTTCATACAATCTAAAGCCCTCTACCCGACGATGGAGAGCCAGATATTGCAATTTATAATAAGGAACTTGAAGATCGCGGCAATATCTCGTGGTTTGATGCTCCGTGGCTATTTGCAGAATGTTATCTATGTTCGTGGATGCTCCAGATTCCAGTTCGAGTACCAACACCCGTAGCTAACTTGAAGGCACAATTGTAAAGACAGACGAATGAGTGTATACTTCACCCTTTCAGAATACTGGAAGGAATATGACGTCTTTGCGCAGCAAAAAATGTCAACCTTTAGATCCTCTCGTCCGGCAGTGCTTGAATTGGCGACTCGATACAAGGATTTGTCCCAGGACCTTCAACAGATACACTCCAAGAGAGATGATATGTCACCTGAAAAGCAGCAAGAAGCTGATAAAATGTTATTCATGGAGATGTGTGAAATTTGTTTGTGGGGAAATGCCACGGACCTCTCTCTCCTGACATCCCTTACATATGAGGATATCCAGAAGCTTCAAGGCGCGGAAGCCCGAAAAAAAGCCGAAGCCAATGTCTTGGTGAACGACCTTCCAGCTGCATTCGAAATACTAAACAAGGCCCGCATGGAACGAAAGAACGAAGAGCGCCGTGTAGACATTGTCCTAGACAACGCAGGATTCGAACTCTTCGTAGACCTCATCTTAGCCGGCTATCTCCTCTCCTCCGGTCTAGCTACATGCGTTGTCTTGCACCCCAAGTCCATCCCATGGTTTGTGTCTGATGTTTTGCCACGAGATTTTGGAGACCTCATTGCTCTCCTTTCCGATCCACAGACCTTCTTCACTGACTCTGAGGGGGCGGATGATAAGAAACCAGAACCCCTTACAGAAAAGGAAGTAGATAAGCTGAAGTACCTATTTGAGCAGTGGGGAAATTTCCACGCTGAGGGGCAGCTGATTATAAGACCGAATCGATTCTGGACAACAGGCTCAAGTTATTGGAGGTTACCACATGAAGCTCCCAGTCTCTATGAGGACCTAAAGGAGAGTGAGCTGGTCATCTTCAAGGGAGATCTGAACTATCGAAAGTTGACGGGAGATGTAAGTTATTTCTTGTTGCCCACTTCTTTTCAATCGCCGCTTGAGCAATGGGTATTAATTATATCTTCTAGGCCCATTGGGACCCAACTACTCCATTTAACACAGCAATTGGGCCTCTTGGGCCAGGCTCGGGAGTTAGAGTCCTCGCTCTCCGTACTTGCAAGGCCGATGTTGTCGTTGGCTTGGACAAGGGCGAGGACGAGCGTCTGCGTAATATGCCGGATGGAGGAGGTGACTCTGGTTCGCGGAAATGGGCATGGAGTGGGAAATGGGCCGTGGTTTCACTTTGTGATGGAAAGAGAAAGTAATGAGTAATTCAGAGTTAGATAAACATGGGAGACATTTAGAGAGTGCTTAATAGACATTAATATTCGATCGACCACTTTGAGAATGCAAAAGAAGATATTCGCTCAATGCTGCTTGGACAAGCTAGTACAGAAGTTTAACCAACGAGCAGTTCATGACTCATGAGATACAAAACGCTTTCTACACCGCAAGCATGTTCTCCTTGTCCTCCGCCTCAATCTTTGCATTAAGCTGCCTCTGCTTTAATCTTGCCTTGGCTGCCGCAAGCCGATCCGATGGTATAGAATCTAACTTTGATTGAGCAGGACCCTCTGGCTTGGCCGTTGATTGGCGGTTTAGGTCCGATGAAGAATTAACAGTGCGATGCCGTGAAGGTAGTGACGTTGTCCTTGATTTTGGTCTTTTAGGCAGCGTGTCCACGCGGCCTGAATTCAGATAGGAGAGGGAAGGGCGAGGAGAATGGCCTGGACGATATGAAGTTCGTGGTTTGGAGCCCGGTTTCGAGATGGATGTAGGTTTAATATCACAGGTAGCCGTGGGAGCTGACCCTAGAGTACCGTTGGTCATATCACCGTCTTTCTGACGAAGGGATTCTAGATTTCGGGCCGAACCACCAAGTCTAATGAACAGTTCCTCGGCAAGATTAAGTGGTTCGTCAGAATTTCTAGAATGTTTGTTGGATTTTTGGGTATCAGATTTATGTTGCAGCTTGCGGCGAACACTGGCCGGAAGGAGGCTACTGGTAGCTTCTGTATCATCCAGAACATGCCCGGAGGAGCTGTTTTGCGTATATTGCTTCTTTGGCGGACCTGTTTCCCCTCTAAGGCTCTTAAGAAGGGCGCCAATAGTTTCCTCGTCAAAAGGGCTTTTAGGGGCAGTACTTTGAGCACCCTCACAGCGTTTGGCTGGTGATTGTGTTGGTGAGCTCAATCCTTCCTTATCACTGTGAAGAGTAATATCTAGCTTGTCATTGTCCGAGTCGTATGAATCAACTCTCGCGTGGCGGCTACGCCTTGTATCTTCCTTCAACCGTTCAGATATGTCCCCCGTAGTCTCGTCACGCCGCGACGAGCGAGCATGCGCTTGGAGTTGAGGATTATCAGAACGCAGGGACAATGTTCCTTTGAGTAAATCAATGGTCTCCTGCATTTGTTTCCTCTCAATATCAAAACTCTTCCTAAGCGCATCCTCTGCGGCCTGATGATCCCGTAAAGAGTCTGTTAAGCGCTTACTATATTCTTGGGCGCGAGACTCGAGCCGCTCTTCGCGCTGCTTCGCTCTTTCTTCTTGCGCCTTTCGTCGTTCTCCAACATGTAGAAGCTCAGTTTTGGCTCTGTCAAGATTTCGTTGTAACAATAAGTTTTCTCTTTTGAGCTCAGCAGCCTTCCGTTCCGAGCTTCGGACAAGTTCTTGTAGTTCTTTCAATTTCGCATTTCCGCTACTCTCCCGTAGTTGGGCTTGGGTCTCTCTCAGGGCTTGTTCAACTTCACGAAGTTTCTGTGCAGTCTCCTCCGCCGAGAGCCCCTCTGTTAGAGGGTCTTTACTATTCTCAACAATGCCATGGTCTTCCAGTGTTTTTCTGAAGGTCGCTGCCTTTTGTTTATACTGTAGGGCGGCAGCAGTTTGCCTGGAGAGTTCACGAAACATCTGGTCCTTGTTCTGGTTATCACCATCACCACCACCAACCATACCAGCAGCAAGTTCAGAGACACGTTTCTCCATTTCTGCCACTTTTGACTCTTCTTGTTTCAGTTTTTCGGTTAGACGAAGAGCCTCTGTTTCCTTCTTCTTTGCGTAAGACTTAGCAACAGAGCGGTATTCAATGAGTTTTCGTATTTCTTTTTCGGTTTTGGTACGGTAGTTTTCGAATTCAGATTTCCAATACTTTCCTGACTGGGAGTGCGGTGCCTCGAGGTTGGTTGTAACATCTTCCTCCTCCTCTGATTGGTCTGAATTATGATAGTCATCTTCAAAGTCTTTATGAGAGGTATCTCTGCGCTCTTCTTTCTTCGTATGGTCGATATCATCAAGGTCGTCTATTTTTTGCCCAAATTTCTCTTCTCGGGCTTCAAGCAACGACTGCGTCAATTTGCTCCGGCGCCCTGAGCCACTGGACACGCTCATTGACCATTGGCTGCTGATATTTCCTCCACTTAACTCAAGATCACGCTCATCGTCAAGGAAAACGGGCTTGCGTTCGTTATCCTTCACACCAGCTCCAAATGATACCGTCTTCCGGCGCGTGGTAGCAGTTCCAGGGGTGAGTAGAATACTTTTCGAGGGGGATGCTACCGCATGCGCGGGCTCCTGTGTCTTTGGCTCAAGCTTGGGAATATCCATATTTCTATCCTCGCCTGATGAGAGTTTCTGAGCTGTCTTTTTCAGTTCATCTTTTTTCTTGTTAGAACTTGGATTTAGTGGCCGTATTGGAATGGTCAAGTCCTTGTCCTCGTCTACTTCAGCGACTGGAGTCCCAAGCATCGCGTTTTTGAAGGCTCTGTACGCAAAAACTGGCGCTGGTGTCTCTGGCGCGTCGACTACCATGGACTCGTCTGCTTCAAATCGAGGTTTGCGGTTAACAACAGCGAAGGTGTTTTTTTATCTCAAGGAGAGTGAGCGCCTTACCTCCTGCAACGCCCTGATTGGAGCCTGCCAACCAGCTCAGCATTGTCGATACCTATTGGATGGAATTGGTATCAATAACTGTCCATACCATGAATATCCAGCCGTCAAGGAGGCGAGCTGCTTCAACGTTTTTACTGCTCTCTTCTTCCTCGTTGACGCTTGAAAGGAGAAAGCGCTTTGTTTACCCTCCTGACGTCACGTGGTTGCCGCCTCGACCATACCCGCCACTAGTCCGAATCGGGATAGGCCGTTCACTTTAAAACTTGCCGAGGTACGGGGTGCATGGCAGGTCGACGTTTTCCATGTTTCTCCATATAAAACAGCGAATTCTATGGAAAGTAAAATTGAGAGAGACTGCATATCCCGGGACTGCTGGCAGCGGGGCTTACAGCGCTCTGTATACAGGGGAGTTGTAATATTACTACATAGTACGTTGTATGTATGCGTGTGTTGGGTATGGTCTATATATAGTACTTCTCTCCACCCATGGATGGTTTAAACAGGCCACCTCACAGCAGCACTTGTAATCAGAAACAGATATTATATGAGCACTTAGCTAGAGGAGAAACTCGTATTTACTATCATCATTTACTATTATTTTCCATCATTATTGACCGCATCTATGCATGGAACGGATTGCGTCAACTACAACACGTGACTCGGTGCGACTATTTTCCGCTCACCGCCAGGCAAAATCCTTGTACCTTTTTTGTCTTTGATGTGAATCAGTGAATCATCAATCACTTGTTGGGCACAAAGACAAGAACCGCATTTCCATTCTAACCACCAATTGTTTTCCGTCTGATGATGTTCCAATAGAGGGCTGCAGCTACGGCTGCAATCTCTGTTGCTTGCTTCCTGAGAAGCAACACTCCCACTCGCTGAAGAACCTCTCAATTTGTATGCGATCATGCCGCGCAAACAAAGGAAAGGGAGCACTAAGACCAACGGTTCTCCAGTGGAAGATAAACAGAAGACTGCCTCTAACCAGGCCCTGGCCACTAATTATGAAGAAATACACAAGAATGAGGCAGACGCTCTGCGTTCGATTTACGGCGACGAATTTGAAGATGTAGAGACGAAACCCTCTGCGTGGAATGTAAGTTTGTGGCAGAGCTCTGCACCGCGATCTGCGCACAGTTTATGACGGCTTTCTTTCTTTTTTATTGTGAAATTTTTGATTTAACCTATTATACTTATTTTGTCCGTCCAGCAATCCTCGACAATATCGTTTAAGCTGCAGCTGAAAGCTTCTTCGAATCCTGAGGTTCGAGTTTGCCTTTTGGTTGAACTGCCAACGACTTATCCCAAATCAATCCCGATACTAAAACTGGAAAGTGTCCAGGATGTTAGGCACAGTGCCAGACAACGGCTTGAGGATGTCCTAAAGTCAAAGCCCGTAGAACTTCTGGGATCCGAAATGATTTATGAACTGGCAGTCGCGATTGAAGATGTGCTGGAGGATTCCGCTCAGGCTCAGGCTCAAGACAAGGACTTACCAAGTCTCGAGGAGGAACGTATCGTCCAAGAGGCTGCTGCCCTTCAGCAGGCCGAAAAGCTGAAACAGGAGGAGCTAGCACGGCAGCAGGAAGCATCCGTTGAGGAAGAAAAGTCATTACAGCTGCTGGTGGAAGATAAACTAAAACAACGCCAACGAGAGAATGAACAATTGTCTCGCCGCAAGAGTAGGACTAATGCCGATGATTTCGGCCTTTTAGAGTCGGCTGTCGATGTCCCGGGCTCAATATCGTTTGATCCTCCAATGACAATTACTGACTTGCATGACCGCCCTCTGTTGTTCAAGTCGGTTAGTGGAAAGAATATACTTGGCAAATCTCACTATAAAGAGACGTTCCTTGTTAGGCCCAATGTCTTGGGGAACACACCGCTGGTACCGCTTCTAGTTTTGAAGGAGATATTCATTCACGAGAGCGAGAGTAAGTCAATAGATCTTCGGTTCCAGATCAGCTTGAGTGAGGATAAACTGGAATTTCTGAAGAAGTTGCGACATCCAAACCTGGTGGATTTTATTGGCTTCAAGATTCAACGCCCCATAGAATCATTTACAGGCCAAGCGGGAACATGGCATATATATGCACTTTTTGAGCATGCCAATAAAGGTTCTCTATCTGAACTACTGGATATCGTTGGCGGCGTTCCGGCAGAGAATGTTAGGGCCTGGATGATCCAACTGGTTGAAGCTCTTGAATATTATAACCGCCATGGAGTCGTACATGGAAATATTCACTCTGGCCGTGTTTTGCTCTTCAGGAGCCCTTCAAGTACCACGACGGTGAAATTACTTGGTAATGTGGAGGAAGTACTCCCGCTATCATCCACAGCAAGAAGAAGGAGCCTTACAACTCCAAAATCTCCATTTTGGCTACCTCCGGAACTCGCAGGTGAAGGAATGAAACCAACTATAAAGACCGATGTTTGGGATTTAGGTATCCTATTCTTGCAGATGGGCTTTGGGAAGGATATCTTACAACGATATACATCTGCAGATGCGGTCATCAACTCTATCGACCTATCCCCTCAACTAGAAGATATGCTCGTTGAGATATTCAGATCTGATCCGAAAAAACGTCCGACACCGTTCCAGATTCAGCCATTTGAATTCTTTCGTGTGGATACCCCGTTGGTCATTCCAGTTGGCACGCCCGGTTCTTCTTCTCTTCCAAACCGTACACGGCATGATTCGCAGGGCCACTTGGCAGCCGTGTCTCGCTACAGTCATGATTTCGATGAAGTCGGCCGGCTTGGGCGGGGCGGCTATGGTCTGGTTGTCAAAGCCCGAAATAAGCTGGACGGTAGATTTTACGCTGTCAAGAAGATATCCCAGAAATCACCTGTGGCTTTAAAAGATACGCTGTCCGAAATCATGTTATTGTCAAGGCTTAACCACCCATACGTAGTGCGATATTTCACAGCATGGCTAGAGGAGAATTACGGTGCAGTGGATGATGAGGACGATTCGGATGCGGTTCTCTCATCCGAGGGCTCAAGTTCACATTCCGGAGATAATATTGAGTTTGGCTACAGTACTAGTGGTCTGGATTTTATCAGTTCAAGCGGATATCCGAAAGTTGAATTCGGATATGATACGGATGAGGAGGCGGAAAGTGATACCATTTCAGATGGCACTGGTGTCCAGAAAAAGGGAGGCGATGCTAGCACTACGGAAGAACGCTTATCGCTTCGCCGAATAAGATCAGGCTCGCAGTCGCGTGCCATCCCTACTACCCTTTTCATTCAGATGGAGTATTGTGAGAAACATGTAAGTCATCTCATATAATCAGTAATATCTATACAATTAAATCTAACTAACGTCTTACTCCAGACATTACGTGACTTAATCAGATATGGGTTGCATGAGAATATTGACTCTTCATGGAGGCTTTTCCGGCAAATCCTTGACGGCCTCAATCATATCCATTCTCATGGAATTCTACATCGAGATCTCAAGCCAGATAATATCTTCATCGATATGGCAAATAATCCACGTATCGGAGACTTTGGTCTAGCTACAAGTGGGCAGCTTAGCTCAACCGATCGGTCATCCGCACTGGAGAGCATTGGAGGCGGATTTACTCAGAGTATTGGCACAACATACTATGTAGCTCCAGAGGTTAAAAAGGCCTCTATGGGGCAGTATAACGAAAAAGTTGATGTGAGCTATTTCTTCTCCTATTGCCATTGGCTTTTACTAATAATCTATAGATGTACTCTCTTGGTATCATCTTCTTTGAAATGTGCTACCCTCTTGAGACTGGAATGGAACGCGACCGAACGCTTCAGGACATCAGACAAAAGCAGCACACCCTTCCCGAAGCATTTAATCTTCCAGAGAAAGTGGCCCAGGGAGAAATAATCCTATCTCTCATTAGTCACCGCTCTAGTGAGCGACCAACCACAACTGAGCTACTTCAGAGTGACAAGATACCACTACAAGTTGAAGAAGAGATGTTTAGAAAAGCAGTTATGGGGCTCCTGTCTGATCCCAATTCCCCGGACTACAAAAAGATACTCTCTGCCATCTTTTCCCAGCCTCGAAAGAAATTCGAAGACATCGCATGGGATATGGACTCCCGCACGAGCCCTACAGCTACGGAGCTGTTATTACATGGGATGATAAAAGACAGGTTGACTTCATTGTTTCGAAAGCATGGTGCGGTGGAGACGTCAAGGCAATCCCTATTCCCGCGGTCATCCCATTACGGCCCCGGCGCTGTACGGCTTCTAGACCCGGGAGGAAACTTAGTTCAACTACCCTACGATCTCACTCTTCCAAATGCTCGAGCCCTACCAAAACAAGACTTATCTGTTGAAAAAGCATTTTCATTCGGCACAGTTTACAGGGAGTCTATCCATAGAGGCGAACCCAGGGGCCATAAGGAGGTCGACTTTGACATTGTTTCTTATAACACATTAGATCTACCCTTGAAGGAAGCAGAGGTCATCAAGGTACTAGACGAGATCATTGATGAATTCCCTCCTCTAAAGGCATCTCAGATGTGCTTCCACATCAACCATTCCGACCTCTTGGAGGCTGTGGTCGGATTTTGTCGTATAACGCCTGAACAGCGACCCATTGTAAAAGAGGTGATTAGCAAACTAAACATTGGGCAGTACACAATGCAGAGAATCAGAAGTGAACTCCGCTCACCGAGTATTGGAGTTCCGTCAACATCTATTGACGATCTATCGCGATTCGATTTCCGAGGTTTGCCTCATCCTATTCCCTATTGTTATAACCATAGAGCTATGCATAGCTGACCATTTCTCTAGATACCCCCGAGAAAGCATTAAGCAGGCTTCATGCGATCATGGATGGCACCGAATACGCAGATAGATTGTCACCTATCTTTAATCGATTGAATATGTTGGTGTCTTATTTGGAGAAGTTCAAAGTGAAACGAAAGGTTTACATTAGCCCTTTAAGTAGCCTGAACGACAAATTTTACAATGGCAGCATACTCTTCCAGTGTGTTTTTGATAAGAAGAGGAGGGATGTGTTTGCAGCCGGTGGACGGTACGACAGTCTGATCCAGGAGTTCCAGCCTAGCTTGCGTTCAAACCGTCCTCGGTCTCATGCTGTTGGTTTTAACCTTGGGTTGGATAAATTGAACGGGTCAATGACGAATTATCTTAAAGGGTCTAATAAGGCCTTCCTGAAGCCAGATGCGGAGGTTGGAAATATCTGGCGTAGGAACAAGGTGTGTCGATTGAACAGTGACTAAAATTGGGGCTCTTATGGCTAACAGCAACGAAATTAGTGTGATGTACTGGTTGCTAGTTTTGATCCTTCTGTCCTTCGGACTGTTGGAGTTGGTATCGTCTCAACTCTATGGGCAAACGACATTAGTGCTGAGCTTGCAGCCGATACAACACCTTCATTGGAAGACCTTCTCACCAGATACGTAGACGATAACTACAGCTGGGTGGTTATTGTCAAACAAGACAGTATCGAGAGGGGTCTAAGGGTTAAGAGTGTTCAGCGAAAGGAAGACTTTGATGTGAGAAGCTCAGACTTGGTCCCTTGGCTTCGAAATGAAATGCGCGCCCGCAAGAAGTTCAAACATGACCGTCCTCCCGAGTCTCCAAAGCTCATCAAACATCCTAGCCAGAGTGAAGCAATTCTTTCAAGCAAGGAGAGAGATCCGGAGGTTAGAATCCTGACACCACTTCACAAGAACAAGAAGACAAACAGGAGAAATATAGTTGAATTTGGTAAGCGTCCTTCCTAAACTCGGGATACCGTCTCGTTTTTGTTAACATTCATTCCGTAGCACTTCGTCGCTCTCGTGAGGTGCTTGACAAGGGACTTGATGGACCGATTGCTGCGATTGATATTCGGGATGATGTCCTTGAAAGTATTCGAGATACTCGTCTTTCTGATCCAGATAGTTGGCGAAACGCCATTCAGAGCGCACCGCTGGTCGAACGGAAATATTTAGGGAACATACACGAGCTGCTCATGGACCTCGCGAGTGAGAGTGTCGCCCAAGATGGAACTGTTAAATATAGCAATGCTTTTGTCTACAATTACCGGACCGGAAACTGCATTTATTATGATTTGAAACGAGGAAACTAATCCACAGAACATGAATTCATGTATATATTTTACAAAGTGCCCGTTAGTAATTAGCCAATGAAATCTAGAATACATTAAAGAAACTGAAGTAAAAAGAGGGATAGATAGTTGTTCCCATGGTATCATTCGCTATCATCATCACTACCATAAGCAACCAGAGGCCCACCGGAGCTCTGAGTCGTGGCTGGTTTTGTAGATATACTAGGGCCGCCATAGCTCTTCAGCGCGGCCAATGTAGAACCGGATAATATTCCATTGTCTCCGGCCGGCTGCGCAGGGGGTGCTTCAATCAACTCTTGCTGGGCCGCTGGCTCCAGCTCTTTTGTATCCTTAGTTTGTTCCAATTCCCGGCTTCTCGCATACCATACCTCATCCGGAGGTTCATATCCATCCAGATTAAACCCAGCTTCTATTCTCTTCCTTTTCTTCGCTTCAGGGTCCCTTCCTTCCAACTCAGCCACAAACTCATCAGGTAGTGCTCTCCTCACAGCCTCTGCGGCCTGCTCTTCAATACGCCTTGCCTCCCTCTTCTGCGCCGCCGGGTTTGGATCCACTGTCGCCCATCGAACATTTAGTATTTCATTATTATCCAAGCTCTGATGTGACATTGCCTCTTTTGCGAATTGAGAGTTGGCTTCGTTGGTGTATGTCACGAATGCTACTCCTCTCTGGTTAAGGACGCGTATCCGATCAATTTGGCCCCATTCCGCAAAATGTCTAGCCACCACCTCCTCGATGTCGTCTGTAACGTGTATTCTCCCAACGTATAGAGTCCTGTTCTGCCTCATAAATGTGCCCACTCCGCCCATATCATCTCTGTAATCGCTAAACTTGTCCCTGCCGAAACAGTCTACGTTTGGATTGAATAGATCGTGTATGCCGGGTAGGCGGTGAAGGTATTCACACTCGTGCCCCTTTGGACAGAGTCCCCGAGCAAAGAAAATGCAAAAGAAGGATCCTGTGATTTTATCGGCACGCGTATATCCGCTATCCTTCGCGATGTTGCACCTCGACTCTGCGGGCTGCTGGGAGAGATATTTGTCTTCTCGATCGCCTCCGGACCACTTATTATACCAGATATTGAAGATCGTTCCTGTCTGAGGAGGCGGTTCTGATTTTACGGTGGACGGATCAACCTGTACTCTTGCTGGCCGTCTTTTCCGTCGGATTATCTTTGTCTTCTTCTCCTTGTCTCCTCCATCTGTCGTTGTTAGAGCAGTTTCTGCTGATTCCGTCGCGGTTGTCTTTTGTATTTCAAGCTCTGTAGATGGCTGTCCAGCCATAACTGCATCCTCTTGAGCTGCAACTGAGTCTGTTGAGGTCATCTTGTCGCTGATGCATAGAATGTTCGTCGTCACTTGCAATGAATCGCAGCTTTTGTTGAAGCTTCAACTTTTTCTCCAGAAATCAATGAAAATGACGGAAATGATTATGTAATCAGCCAACCCACATTTGCGCCAATCAAGTCGGCGGGGAGAAAGAAAAGAGAGTCGATATCAAATTAATTCACAAACTCGATCTCTTTGCTGTTGTTTTGTTGGTGAAAGCGAGAGGCTATCAGGCTTGGAGATTCAATATCTCACAATTAGACTATACCAAGATTTTGAAGATAATACCCCTCCAGGCTGCCCATCATGGTGAACATCACAGAAAAGATTAAGGAGTGAGGCTTGTCAAAATGTTACCCCTACAACTGGCGAAGATGGGCTAACTTGTATATCATTTGGTATGCAGGATTGAGGAGGAGATGCGCAGGACGCAAAGTATGAACTCCTGCTATATGATCATCCATATTAGTATAAAAACTAACAGGTTGTGTGTACAGAAAACAAGGCTACCGGTATGTTCAATTATATCAGAAGGTCAAGTTGAAGAAAATCTAACGTCTTATAGAATACCATCTGGGCCTGCTTAAGGGGTGTGTATACCCAGGTTCAAACAAAGTTCAAGATATATAGTCAGTGGCAAGGCCTAACAGATACCAATACAACCTACAGAAAACTTGCAAGACTACGAGCCCAACTTTTAGAGCCTGCTGGCGGATCTGGATCAGGTGGTGGTGCTGGTTTTGACGTTAGCAAGAGCGGAGATGCTCGAATTTCACTAGTCGGGTTCCCTTCGGTTGGGAAGTCGACATTTTTATCAAAGATCACCAAGACCAAGAGCGAGGTTGCTGCGTATTCTTTCACAACTCTCACAGCTATTCCAGGCGTGTTAGAGTATGGTGGTTCAGAGATCCAGATCCTCGATCTGCCAGGTATTATCGAAGGGGCAGCAGAAGGCAAAGGGCGAGGAAGGCAGGTTATTTCTGCAGCCAAGGTACGTCTTTGTGTGGCTCATAGACTGAAGTCCTAGTTAAAACGAGCTAATAAAGTGAAAAGACAAGTGATTTAATTTTGATGGTTCTGGATGCGACCAAACGTGCCGAGCAACGAGCGTTGCTTGAGGCAGAACTAGAAGCTGTTGGGATCCGACTAAACCGAGAAGTGCCGTAGGTCAATACACAACTGGTTTTGGTTGACAAGTTAGCGATCATTAATCCTGAATGTGTGAACAGGAATATCTATCTCAAAGTCAAGAAAGCCGGTGGAATGAAGATCACCTTCCAGTCACCCCCAAAGTACCTCGACGAGAAGATGTTGTACAATATATTACGAGACTACAAGGTGCTCAACTGCGAAGTTTTGGTTCGAGATGAAAATGGTACCCTGAGCCCCCCTCTAATATTTGTCTCTGATACGTGGGAACTGACGATAAGGTAATAGCTACGGTCGATGACTTTATAGACGTGATCATGAAAGACCATAGGAAATATATCAAGTGGTAAGTTAGTCCTAATTGAGTTTCTAGATCATCACATCTCTGACTGGCCAATTCTAGCCTGTACGTGTATAACAAAATCGACAGCGTGAGCCTGGACTTCCTCGACCAGCTTGCCCGGGAGCCACATACCTGTGTGATGAGTTGCGAACTCGATCTGGGCATCAATGACGTCGTAGACCGATGCTGGCAAGAGCTCCAGCTCATCCGCATCTACACAAAGCGGCAAGTATATCGTTCTCCATGTTCATTGTTGATGGAGACTAGCGTCTAGATTGCTAACGGTAGCATCTCCGCTACAGAAAGGGAGTCGACCCCGACTTCAACGAGGCTCTCATTGTAAGAAGCAACTCCACCATCGAGGACGTGTGCGACCAGATTCATCGGACGCTCAAGGAGTCTTTCAAGTACGCCCTAGTCTGGGGCGCCAGTGTGACGCATGTACCGCAGCGAGTTGGCCTGGGACATCTAGTCGCCGACGAGGACGTCGTCCACATCGTGTCCAAGTAGTCATACATATATACATATATATCTAGTGGTTTGTATGTTTTATATCTCCGTTGGCGAACCTTCTCGAAGCTTCGCTCGGCGGGCGCGGGATCGGCCCAGCGCATCACGTCACAGGCGCCCACTTGGTCTGTTAGCCGGCAAGCAGCGCCTCACCAACTACTTTACACCTAAATATAATATATATATATACTACCTGTCGATGCTGCCGTAGCTTGGGAGTGGTATACATCTATGCTAAAGACTCTTTTGCCTGCTGGACAGCGAAATCACCCGGCTTGGCCTCTGTATAAATAGTTTGACCTTGCAGCAAGCAAGGAACTGCACCCTGCTCACCGCATCTATCGTTAACAACCAAATCCGAACGACGCTGAACAACCAGACATTGACACGCTCCAGAGCCAGCAGTCATCATGGTTGCTGAGACGAAGCTCTACGATTCTCTAAACATATCTCCATCCGCCTCTCAGGATGAGATCAAGAAAGCATACAAGTAAGTGCCCCGCTTAGCCCGTCCGCCTGCGTGTGTACATCATACTGATAAGTCGATAGGAAAGCAGCATTGAAGTGGCATCCAGACAAGAACCCAGATAACCCTTCAGCAGCTGAAAAGTTCAAAGGTAAGCCCTGTTAGACCCTGCAGTCGTTTATTTATTTGGTTTTTGTCTAGAAATAGTTGATAGCTGACAAACGGTGTAGACGTCTCCCAGGCTTACGAAGTGCTCTCAGACCCCGAAAAACGCAAAGTCTACGATCAATATGGGTTAGAATTCCTCCTTCGTGGCGGGAACCCAGAACCTCCACCGAATGCCGGGGGTGAGGGCATGCCGTTCGGCGCAGGTGGCATGCCCGGTGGCTACCAAGGATTCTCGAGCATGCCAGGCGCAGGTGGCGCCCGAACCTTCCACTTCTCGACCGGAGGCGGTCCATCAGGATTCTCGTTCAGTTCGCCCGACGACATCTTCTCCAGCTTTGCCCGATCCGGCGGCGCTGGTGACGATGACCTCTTCTCCTTCCTGTCAGGAGGCGGTGGCAGCCGTGGCTTCGGAGGTGGAGGTGGAGGCGGACCACGGTACCGACGAGAAGCAAGGAGGCCTCCGACGCCTGAAGTTACGACTGTCGAAAGACAGCTCCCCCTCTCTCTGGAGGAGTTGTTCCATGGCGTGCACAAGAAGATGAAGATCAAACGGAAGACGTTCGACGAAAGGACGGGGAAGAGAAGCATGGAGGACAAGATTTTGGAATTCGATGTCAAGCGAGGCCTCAAGGCTGGAAGTAAGATCAAGTTCAAGGGCGTTGGTGACCAAGAAGAAGGCGGAACTCAAGATCTACACTTTATCGTCGCCGAGGTAAGTCATCCTCTTCCTCACAGCCATGACTTATAAATGCTAATGGACTGTATAGAAAGAACATCCACACCTGAAGCGCGTCGGGGACAACCTGATAACCACCACCGAAATAAGCCTCAAGGAAGCGCTGACCGGCTGGTCTCGCACAGTCAACACCATCGACGGGAGACAGTTGCGTGTCAGCGGAGCCGGGCCAACACCACCCGGATTCGAAGAGACCTTCCCTTCCCAAGGCATGCCAAAGCCGAAACAGCCAAACTCTCGAGGCGACTTCATCGTCAAAGTGGACGTTAAGTTCCCCACATCTCTGACCCAGGCCCAGAAGGCGAAACTGGCACAGATTCTCTAAGGTGTCACACTCTTTTTCCGGCACGGTCTTCTACCTCATACACATGGGATAGCCTCACTAGATACGAAATAATGAATTCAGTACACTGGGGGTGGAGGGCAGCTGCATTGTTGGAGTTTATTGGTTTTTGTGTGCTATCAGTGGAACAACAGGGGAATGATCGATTTCATGCAACTACTATTACCATATGGGATGGCGTTTTTTTTCTTCTTTTCGTCTTTTACTTCTATGACTCTCTGACAGTGCCCCTGTGTGAACGGTGACTCTTCTTCACCATAAATATATATTATCGAGTGCCATCAACATTGTCTCTTGTATAAAATCTATATATTTGCCCGCTTTTTAGTCTCAAAGCTTATTGGCACACTAAGAAACCTTTTAACCCCAGAAATAGAAACAACTGCGAACTTCAAGAATAAATAAACATCAAGAAAAAAAAAAAGATAGAAGAAGAAGACAGAAGTGGACAGCAGACAAGAGCAGTTCTTCACGATGAAGACTCGCTTGACATATGTCTATGAAGGGGACAGCGAATTCGACCCTGCCCAGACCACCGTGAACGAGACTTCGCTGTCTATCCGAGCCTTGAAAGCTGCTAAGCAGGAGAGGATCTTGTTCGACTACACCGAGCTCCCCCACGAGGTAAGGATAACACTGAGAATAGTCGAGCGATGCAGATAGTCGAGCATCACTGACGATAGGCTGGATATAGATACGACAGGTGCTGAAGAAATGCCGTGACCTGCGCATTCGTTGGGCCTCCGAACGACCATACGCTGCCGTTGCGCCGTTTAGCAGCAGGGTCTCCCCGGGGCTGCATGTCATCTATACGCCAGCTAGCAGTGGCTCATCCGGGTACGTCGTTGGCGTAATATGTTTCATGTCTATTGGTGTAAAGAAGTGGCTGCTCATCTCTTTCCCTTGTTTGAATGTTTATAGTGAATCCCTGTGCCGTCTCCTCCAGAAAAGCTTCAGCAACCAGATCGATTGCACCCTTTCTCCGGTCAGTTCTGCTATCTATTTAGCCATGGAAGTGCATGGCAGGACGTTGAGTATCAATGCGAGAGAATTACTAACTCAATTGCGCCCTTTAGCTATCGTCTTCTCCATCTTCATTTATACCAACCACCGATCCGTCCCCACGGCTAAAGTTCCAAACACTGCTACCATCCCTACACCAGCTTCTCACCTTCCTCGATCGATATATCTGTCAAGAAAACGTCGAGTGTCGTAACCATGTTGCCTCGATTGCCTTGGCTTCCTCGCTGGATATAGACTACAATGATTCCACGGGTCATCTCATGGTAGCTGGATACTGGCCCGAGTCTCCAGACCAGGATGGATGGACGGAAGTAATTGACCAGCCCAAGTATGACGGAGACAGAGTTGAGATTGGAATCTTAGCAGAGCAAACCCCCCTTAAACCGGAGGAAGTGAGAGTGGGTGGGATGCTGGCTGATGTAGGCCGAAAAGCAGAGCTAAGTATGAGCTTGACCTTTCACTCATCGAGCCAAGCACATCGTTACTAACTTATATAGCTCCCACGCTCTTCAGCTTCAACTCTCGACATCATCCTATAACACCAACATATCGTACCCATTTCCCATCGCCAACCGGTCTCCATCCGACTCTCCAGCTTTCCCTGTCGAAATCCTCCCTCTTTCCTCCCACCAATGTACCACCGGACACAGCCTGCTCTTTATACACATACCTCAGCCTCCCGTCAACAATATTCGCAGACAAATATCAGCTCTCCACCAAAGATCCCCTCTTCCTCCAGTCCCACAACCTCGTCTCCCTACATAGTATCCAAGGTGAAACCGACCTCGAAGCCCCAGACTGGGTAACACACCAATGGGGATCCAACCTCCTTCTAGAACTAGCAACTCCCTCGCCAGACACCGCTTCAGAATTTGCACTTGCCAACGATGACTGGAACATAACTGTCCCTCTCCACCTTCGATACCTCCACCCTTCCCCCTCAGGATACCGCGATATATCCGTGCCCTGGCCGGTGGTCTTCTGGGCCTGTGCCCCTGAGGATGAAAGCGCAGATGATAAGCAGAATATTAACCCGTTTGATCGCGTCAGCTTAGGATGGGAATCGAATTTCCCTGCTAGAACAACTTATCATCATCTTCAGCCCTCTCCGCCTCCTTCAACGCCGGGGCGGCCAAGTAACCTGCTAGTCGAAACGATTACTGTTCCCGTATTGAATATGAGCCGTGATACCCAGCGGATGGAGATCCAGGTAGGAACCGCCATGATCATCATCGGTGGTTTCATGTGGGTGCTATGGAAGTTGGGGCTAATAACGAATGCTCCTGATTCGGTGCTGGATGAATCAGAAGAGAGTAAGAAAGACCAATAATACATTAAATAATTTAATAGCTACGTCTTAAAAAGAATGATAATGAAATCGATGAACCTCTTCATGCATCTTCTGGGGTGAATACATGGATAATTAATACGTTTAATAAAAAGGTAGAATTGTCATAAATCAAATGCCTCATGTATAACGCAGTCCAGTATCAAGGGAAAAAGGACTATATACACATCAAAAGAAAGAGCTTCGATCGATCCTATCATAAACATCATCGTCGTCATTAGATCGATAACAGGGGAAAAGTAGCTTTGTGCATGAATAAGAAAACAGTTCCACGGTTCTTGACGATCAGGAATAATAGCATCAATTCCATATCACTTCGTCGACTCACGCAGTCGATTGAACAAATAAGCAGAAAATAGGTAGAAATAGAACAGGGAAATTGAATAGGCAAACGTGGTTTCAGCAGAAGCCAAGTAGGAAATGGGTATGAATAAAGTAGCAAGTTAGCAAACTGAGAACCGCTAGTTGCTTTCAACGTCATACCAATGACAATATTATCGGTGCAAAACCCCCGAAATTAGCCATAGCGGTCCAAGAGTTGTGGTGTAAGTGTTCTCCTTGTGCAGAAGTTTGCATAGAAAGGGTGGTGATAGGGTCGCTGGCGCGAAATGATATGAGACCTCGAATTCGAACAAAAAGGCAACGGCTCTATCCCAGTGACCGCCAAAAAAATGCCAAATCCAAATGACCCAATGAAATATTAGCGCATCGAGGTATGAATGGACGGATCCATTGACAACTCCAACAAGGTAAAATGGCCAAGGTGACGGGAGAGTATTCAAACCCAAGAAATGGTATGCAAAGATGCTGAAATCACAAAAAACAAGGAGAAGGCGTCAATAATAATCGCCCGTCAAAGGGTGGTTGAGAGCTATACGACAATGACATCTCCCTCTGCATCTGCAGGGTCAGACAAGGTCATGTCTGTATACTTGCCAGTTCCAAGCAGAACTGAATCTTCTTCTAGGGCAATAGCACTGTCATCATTATTCATCTGGTTGCCTTCTAGACTCGTATCGACTGCAGGGCGGTTAGGGGCATCTGTAGTATTCGCTTTAGAAGCAGCGTTTGGTATGTCATTATTCATACTTGAAGGTACTTCCTGTGTTGATTGGTCAATCTCTGTTTGCTGGCTAGCGGAGGTGAAGCTTGCAAGCTGCGCAGCAACTGAAGCTGTGGATTTATTCAAAAGGTTTGCGGAATGTTCGCGTAATAATCTTGGTGATGTTGCCATAAAGCCACCTCTTTCCGCTTGCCACTGCATCATCTCAAGGAAGAAAACCTTTGTCATCCACCATGCGTTAAAGCTCTCTGCATTAGAAAGAGTAAGGCGATGAAGGACGGTTGACCATAGAGAATCCGCTTTCTCAATCATGCAAGCTGCAGAGTGGTTAGGAAACATGGCCGGCAGCTGTAGTATAAAAGCAATCCATCGGTCGGGGAAATTGGTGTATTCGTCAGCGCTAGCTGGCGGGAGAGGGAACTTTTGGAAACCAGCTAGCTCGTTGTCCAGGGAGTCAGTTTGAGGGGGCGCACAGTTATCTAATGGGTATAAAAGGGTCTTCATATGGTCCTTTAAGACAGTAATCGCCAATTTCAGGGAGCAGGGCGGTATGTTGGCTTTGACGACTGTCTCTGCCGGGTCGATGAAGTTACTGAATTCTTCCCACATTTTATTGCGATTTTGTAGGTGACATAGCCATGCAGCAGCAGCAATTGCAGACTGGTTGACATCAAGCATGCGTTTTAACAGATGGCAAAACAATCGGCACGGAATGAGCCGTGCTGTGGATACATGTTCTGGTTGTGACTTGAGGGTTTCGGCAATGTGGCTGACAAGCTTGCATGATATTGATCGAAACGCTTTAAGTACGGGGTCCGGGACAACCTGTGTAGTTAGAGGGGAGACGAAGGCAAGCATCTTTTGGTACATCAGCCAGTCACATTCCTCAACCCATGGAGCAACGTTTGGATGAACGAGGAGTTTGTGGACCGGTACAGTGAGGGTGCCCTGGAATGCAGAGAAATGGCGAAAGAGGTTCTTTTCCTTGCAGTATCGGAAACTGTCGATGACTGAGGTGCAGTGAGAACGGTAGAGGGCGGCAAGCGCGTCAGCGGCAGAAGGGTCGGGGTTGTCAGGGAGGTACTGATGTATGTTTGGTAAAGAAAGGGCATCACCGTCTGTGGATGGAGTGTTATCCGTTGGCTCAAAATGAAGTAGGTGCTGGATCTTAAGCTGAGTTTTGACTGCCATGGAATCGACTCCTACGTTGGTTTCAGACATGTTAGAGTGTGTGTAAGAACAATTGTGCGCTGAACCAGATGGCTGCTGTTGCTGAAGTATATTTAAGGCTGGCGATGTAGCATCCTCAGTGTCCATAAATGATTTCTGTGATTGCTGGGAAACAAAGCTAGGATTAAGCTGGGAAGTAGAGCCGTCTCTGCTCAGTTGGAAGTCGGGTGCCTGTGATTTATCTGTCTTATCATCAAAGTCGGGTTTGGCCTCTTGACCAATAAGGGATAAATCAACGTAGTGATACTTCGATTCTCCACGTACTCCAAGTCGACGGGTCTGTACGTTTGGGAATATTATCCGGACGAGTTTCCCGAATGAGGCGGGATTAAGTACCGATACACGGTCGTTTCCGCATTTTTCGGCGTAGCAACAATAAACACGGTCTCGACGGACTGATCCGTTTCCTCTTTGACAGTTTTCACGTAGCCTTTACCAAAGTCAGCGGATAACTTCAACATACGCCTAAATAAAAGGATTCCATCCATACCATATCATAGCAAACACCTGCTTTACCTTCTCTGACTTGCCGCCTGCGCCTTCATTCTTTCTGACCTCCGCAGCCATGTCCTGCAGACTATATCCATCATACTGACGAAGAAGCCTCCGTAGCTCGTTATCATTGGCTATAGATGATGACGTCCCTCTTCTCTTGCGAGGGCCAACCTCTGATCCCTCATTATCTTCCAACATGCGATCTGGGGTATGGTTTTCAGTAGACTCGAACATCTGGGGGAAATGACTGGAGGCGAATTCAGCCGGGATAATACCCGACGGCGACGGCTGTGATGGCTGCACACTTATAGTACGGTTTCGAAGAAGATGTTCTTGAAGCTGCAGATCCGGACGCTGACGGACTGCGTTATTGTGATTCTCCTGTAAAGCGTGATCGTCCAACCTGGCGGGGGGAGCATGCCCAAACTGTTCGCCGTACCGTAGTATCATCTCTTCCGGGTTTGGGTGATATGTAACTTGGGAAGGAGCATACTGAGGACGCATATATGCTGCATAAAGATCTTGTGTTTGTGGTTGAACGTCTGGATGATACTGCGTAGTAACGGAGTGAATGCTTGCCGTCGACCCTCGTGACCGCGACAGACGGGCACTCTTAGTAGATCCTGTGTTTGACCTCGACCGCATTGGCTCAATGGTGCTCTGTCGGCTTCGCGGCCTCTTCTGTGCTGTCTGACCCGGCAAACATGAAGTATCTGCCATAGCAACATGCCGAATCAGTCATGATGAAGTTAACCCAAAAGGGAAAAACCCCGAGTACAACCAGCGGGAGGTCAGGGAAAAAGCGTTTACCAATATCAGGAGTCATGATTTCGAGCATTCAATGGGCCGGTAAAATATATTATAAAAATAAGAGCTTCCTCTTTTTTTTTTCTATCGCTCTCGCCAGCCGTCCCTTGCTGGACTCGAGATTTTATCACCGCCACGAAGCCAGGCTGTTGTTACCTGCCAACTTGTTATGGCTTATTCAGAGATGCGAGAACGACGTCTAGGTAAAGTCGACCCCTTGATCCCGTCGTGGCTGCGGCCGTCGTGGTCGTTCTGCTCGTCGTTCGCGCAGAAACTAAAAAAAAAAAAACGAGTGAGAGCCTGGGAGGGAAAAAGCTGGGTGTTCGTTTTTCTTTGAAGTTGATGTAAACAAGATGTTGTCGACGGGGAAACGCCGCTTCCGGGTTGTTTTTGTTTTTCTTTTCGCTCTTTTCGCCTTCCTAAGCGACGGTCACGTGTCAAGGCGTCAGTCACATGATATCATATTACATAATGAAGATATAGGTCACATGACAGGCTTTTCGGGTAGGCGGTGGAAGTCGGCAGAACGTCCCAAACAGGGAAGTGGCAAACACGTGCAAATAGTCACGTGACAGTAGCTGCACACAAGCCCAAAACAGAAACCCGACTTGTTTTGTATTTTATTTCCCAAGCAAAGAAGAAGAAGAGAGACATCAGTCCAGACCACAAGAAGAGAGACATAACCTCGATAACAGTGTACTTACTGCCACTCTACGTCTACCGTGCTTCTGAACAACGCAAAGAAAAGAGAGATATCAGCAAAGATGTCGTTCCAAGATCGTGTACAGCACCAAATCGCCCAGATCGATAAGGAAGTATGGAAGCTCGCCCTTATCAAGACATCCCACTTTCTCTCTCGGATGCGGTGCTAACGGACTATATCGCTGGCAGCTCTCCAAGTATCCGGTCCTCAATAACCTCGAGAGACAGACGTCCGTTCCCAAGGTGTATGCTTTCCTAGGCATCGCTGGTATCTACGTCTTCCTCGTTTTCTTCAACATCGCCGGAGCTCTCCTCGTCAACATCGCAGGATTCGCCATTCCCGGATACTACTCTCTCAATGCCCTCTTCACATCCTCTACCGCTGATGACACTCAGGTACGTCCATGACCCTATTCTCTTCTGTTAACTACACTGTCTGTGATCATGCTGACCCTTGTTTATTTGTAGTGGTTGACGGTTGGTCTCCCGAATGACCCACCATGTGTACCGAGAACCCAGGTGATCGATGGCTAACCACGTGAAAACGTATACTATAGTACTGGGTCGTCTTCTCTCTATTCAGCGTCGTTGAGAGTGCTATCAGTGCTGCATACTGGTTCCGTACGTACATTGGCCTCGTCATTAATGCTGCTGCCTTGCTAACCTTTATTTTCTTCTCTTTGCGTCTACAGCATTCTACTACCTATTCAAGTTCTTCTTCGTCCTCTGGATGGCCCTTCCGCAGACCAGGTAGGCAACCAACCCAGTTGGACAGAAACCCCCTTTTCTTTTATTGCGCTCCCATGTAGCTAACAGGCAGAGTAGTGGTGCCCAAATCGTCTTCCACTCCTTCATCCAACCCGTGTTCTCTCGCTACTTCCAGAGCGCACCCACCTCCGCCAACCTCAGAGCTCAAGCCGAGCAGGCCGCCAAGGAGCATTCCTCTTGATTGCCTTACTCTTGATAAAACCAAAGCGACGGGAGGGGAGAAATATCATGTATCAATTCCTACTCTGCAGCTGGCTCTGAGCTGTGCATGATATTGCTTCTTTCTTTATTCCGATGAGATATAAATACCTCTCCAGATGCGCATACTAATGAACAAAGAGGTGACGTATTCGGTATGAATATGGGCAACGGATGGGATTTTAAATCGTCACAGAAGGTCTTCGCAGCGTCCTCGACAACGAACAGCAGCGAAACCTCAGCTTGTTTATTTACTCCGCACGTTGCTTCTTTTTATCCATCATATTATTCTTTTTTTCGCCCCTTTGAAATTATTGTTATTGTTCCTTCCGTTGGCATGCAGGAAGCTTGGCCATGCAATAATAAAAAAAAAAACCCTGTTGCGTGGCCCCGCGCCATTGTCCTATTTGATTTATTCTTCCTCCCTATGCTTTCGGTACACGCGGTCGCTTGGGGAGAGAAGGTGGTGCAGCGGTTGGGCTTAATTGGCTGTGTATAGTGACCCGGATTGCCACTGTCTCTCTTTTACCCCAAGGTTGCTTTTTTCCCCCCCCTTTCTTGATAGAAGCAACCCGAAAAATGGGAGCAGCAATAGCAATACGAATAGTAGCCTCAGTCGAGAGCACGACCATTCGTCAAACCCACCCCCCAAGGCATTCAGTAGAGACCCAGTCGATTCCCCCAGTTGTCCAGCTTCGGGTTCAGTATGATCTGGTAAGGGAACGGGTTCGACTCGCTCGTAATCGGCGGTATATGGTCTTTGTTCTTGTTCACAATGGCAACGATCTTGAAGGCGGCTTTATGCAGCATCTTCTCCATCGCCTTCCGCACCTTCGCTCGATCTATAGTTTCGAAACCCCCAATGGTTAGAATCGTAGCCCCCATAAGCTGTCAAAGGAGTAATACACTTACCCAGATCCGTCCGTGGAGTCGCAATGGTAATATCCAGCGTCCATATCTCCCAGCATATCTCCTCTTCGCCGTTTCCCGTCAACCCTGTAAACCAAGCGCCAGACTTTTTCCGCTTCTTTTCAAAGAACTGCACTGCAATGCGTGCCCGTACCCCGCCATTCGCCGAGTTAGACGCCGTCGAGAGATGCTGCTGTATCAACGCATTCACCCGCGCATCAATCAGCGTCTCGACCTCCAGATCATCGATGACCGGCAACGTCAGGTCGAGAACGTCTATGGAATCCGGTCTGACACAGGGGAAGTACCGGTGGAAGAAGATCGCGTGTATGATTCCTGTCTCTCTGTCCCGTCAGTTCCGGAGATTCCAAGCCAAACTGCCGACTTTTTTGTCTGCACGTACCCTTCACGATCTCCTTGACAGACGCACGATCTGCAAAGATCTCGAGGATATGCTCTGGCGGCTTGCGAGGGTCCATGTCTTTTCTTATTGTGAGCGCAAACGCAAACAAACGTGGTGCGCTGAGCGATGTACTTGACTCCGCCGCGGACCCGACCGGCTGGGATGTATACGTATGTATGGGATGTATTTGTATGTACGTGTGTGCGTGCGTGTGTCTTGTGTGTATATGTAAGGGGGAGGTTAAGGAACGCCACTTGATGCTGTCCTATGGCATGCGCGAGGACGAGGTCACCATTTCGCTGGTGGCAGGGGGAGGAGGAGCACTCTCAACGTTTTTCATCGGGGCTTTTACGGTGAAGCAGAAGATGGAAGCTGATTGCGGGGAGTTTTTTTTTTTTTCCTTTTCCTCAACTCTCCATTTGCCCCTCTGGACTAGAGGAAGGCTTGGGACCTTTTTTGGTTTCTCCCCTAGCGTTCCTTTTTTCGATATATTTATATCTGTTTTGTATATATCAGATTTCCTCCTTAGCTTTCGTCTACAGTTGCGATGGACAAGGAAGAAGAAGTTGAAGAGTGAGAAAAAGACGATCGGGGTCGGCCGAAGAGGCGATAGCGGGGTCACGGGTTAGAGGTGACGACATAGCCTGCACGACATGGCTTGGCAACTAGACCAGATACAGATGGATATCCCGTGACCCCGATAAAAGATACACAAGGTCACCTGCCTCGCGGTAAGCCGAGGTTTCTTTTTTTTTTTTTTAGAGCTTTCGTTGTTTGATGGAAGAAGAGCGAAGAAGTTATTTACTCCTGCT
Organism: Microsporum canis CBS 113480; assembly: GCF_000151145.1. Classification (NCBI taxonomy): domain Eukaryota; kingdom Fungi; phylum Ascomycota; class Eurotiomycetes; order Onygenales; family Arthrodermataceae; genus Microsporum; species Microsporum canis. The sequence goes on along the minus strand of NW_003299164.1, from coordinate 1,953,855 downwards.
TTTATATACTGGGCAGAACAGCTTGTGTTTGGTGTATATAGCGAGTGTTGGCGTCTTATTCTCCTGTACTCGCGGTTTGGACGTGAGATACTACGATAATGCACGCCACTTAAAGCCCGTTCGACCATGATCAACGCAACGAAGCAGTGGTTACGCCGGCACCGCAACGGAATCGCCATTGGTGCCGGTGTTGTTGGAGTTGGCTACTTGGCCGGTCAGTACGTGCTGGGAAAGATATCAGAAGCCAGAGAGCGGATGAGCAGCGAGCGGATTGCGCGGGAGAAGTATGACCTCCTGAACACCGAGCCAGAGCAAGACCAAATAGCTAACAGCACCAAGCCTACGACGACGGTTTGAACAGAACCAGACGGACTGTACCTTTACCGTGCTTGCCCTGCTTCCGACAGCCACAGAAAACATACTTGCTGCGCTCCCGGTCGAGGAACTGACGAATGAGCTACAGCAGAAGCGCGCGGAGAGGCTGGCGAAGCAGCTGAACGGGGGAGAGCTTGGGGCCTCAGAGATAAGTTCGGAGCCTCCAAGCGCGGTAGACGATGATGGGAAGAGTCTATCGAGTCTTAAGAGCCATGAATACCTGCACGCCAGCCAGATGGGGGATTCTGTTGTCGGTGATGGAACACCGCGGAAGAAGAGCAGGACACAGCTGTGGAACGAGCTCAAGGTCAACTGTATGTGGCTTCTTCCATTTGAATCTGTAACGGCTGTGAAAGGTGCTCCGAGCTAACTTGAATTACAGCTCTAACAAGATCATTCACCCTGCTATACACCCTCTCCCTCTTGACCTTACTCACTCGCATCCAACTCAACCTGCTCGGCAGACGAAACTATCTGTCCAGCGTGATATCGCTTGCTTCCCCCCAGGCTGATCCCGCCATAATAAGTCTGGAGGAGAATGACGGTGACAATGCGTTTGGAAACGACTTTGAGACGAACCGTCGATACCTCACATTCAGCTGGTGGCTTCTACATCGTGGGTGGAAAGACTTGATGGAAAAGGTAGAAGAGGCGGTCGTTGAAGTCTTTGGACCACTCAACCCGCGCGAAGATATAACACAGGACAGGCTCTCGGAGCTGACTCTACAGGTCCGGATAAAAGTCGAGGGCGGTACCACCAGCGAGGAGAGGCGGACGAGAAAGTGGCTCCCATACCTACTACCGGCCGTGGAACAGGAAGACTACGTCCTTCGCGAGTCCGAGGTCTTGTCTTCTGAAGAAGTCTCTCCACAGACAGCCTCTAACCTCCGACACCTACTCGACGAGACCTCCGACCTGATAGAATCCCCCCAGTTCACGCACATACTCTCCCTCCTCAACAACGAGGCCTTCTCCTACCTTATAGACCACAAGTGCGCCATCGATGCCTTTAAGAGGCCACCTAGCGTGCCCGCAACACAGGCCCCGGAGTCGAGCCCAGCAAACATGTTCTCATCTTCAGCTACCGTCATCCCGTCCGACTCTCAACCACCAAACCCAAAGGTGAAGCTGGCCACGATATTAGCAGTGGTCTCTCGTCAGTCACATACCATCGGCCAGGGCTCGAATCCACCCAACGAGTACCTCTCCGCGATGGAAGAAGGGGTGCGGGAACTCGAGGCTTTTGCTGCCGTTGTGTATAGCAGCAACTTTGGCCTCGAGGTACCATCGCCAGGAGGTTCTGTAGGCGGTTCCTTCGTGGTCGTTCCTCCATCTGTAGAGAAACAGGCGCCGACTCCGGAAGAAACCAAGGATGCAGGTTCTGTCGGTATAGCTGAGGCGCAGGAGGAGGAGATCAACTTTGAGTCTGCCTGGGGCAAGGCGACTGATGCGATGTAGAAGACCCATGTTATAACATTATAAAGTCAACGAATATCCCATCCATCATCACCTAGTTATCTCTGTCATCAGTAGTAATGTCAACCACCCACAGGTATAACTCCACAGCCTCCACACAAGACCGGAGAAATAATGCAAAGGGACGCTGATCTGAAGCCACCATCTCTCTGTCGTCACCGTCCATGTCCATCTGACGTCCTTATCTTGCTCACTGTTCAAAGGCGTGTTCAAATGTGTTCATGAGCTGGTTCAAAGAGTGACCATCTTCGGCTTCCGCTACCACACTGGTGCTAGGGTCTCTCGTATCCCTGGCCATACCAAGACGACCCAAGACCACACTAAGTGGCGAGAAAGGTCGACGATAAAGGTCTCTTGACGGCGGTTCCTTTGGCTGGCCATAGAAAAGGCCTCAAGAGCTACGAGATGCTCTGGCGGATGCGCAGCTCTTCTTCCCCGTCGACCCAACAGCCACAAACCTGAAACCGCCAGCAGGCCAAATGACACGGAATAAAGACAGAGCTTCGACCGTTAAGAACAAGAACCAAGAGCCCAAGGCCATGCTGTGAGACCTTGAAGTCGCCTCTGCCATGCGGACAGTCGAACCACATGGGACGCTACAGCAGCTCAAACCCTTTAGCCTGGCATGTTTTAATCGGACTAGAGCATGGAACACACTATAACCCCTTGGCAGAGCATGCTTGCTTTGGTAGCAAGGGACCCTTTGACCGGAATATAATAAGCACTTCTAGCTCGAAAAGAAGACCCAAGGATGAGCCGTCCTAAACCCTGGGCAAGGCTGGTTCTGTCGTCATGACGTTGGGTGCTAAGATAGCTACGCGGGAACCTCACGGCAGCTGAAAGAGACGCCTCATCCAGTCGGTAGAGAGAGAGCAAGAGAGCGCGCTCTTATTAAAAGGCTGGGGGATACCGTCTCATTCTCTTCAGCTGTTTTGGTTGTTCCAGCTGTTCTCGTCTTCATAGAGGTTGAGATGGCTTCGATGACTGCTTCACTGGTGGCGGCGGCAGCGGTGGCTTCACCAACATCTACACACAGAGCATCGCCGCAGGGAGGCATCTTCGACAAGGCGAATCCGACTCACTATGACCCGAAGAACCCTCTTGTCCTCTTCATCATCCAGGTAGACTCCGGCCCCTAGGAGATCCACGAGATGTTGGAAGAATGTACAGCTAACTAACGAGCGTAGGCTGGCCTGATTATCATCTTCTGCCGACTGATACACATCCCCCTATCTCGAATGCGACAGCCTAGGGTCATCTCAGAGGTGCTAGGCGGCATCCTGCTCGGTCCGTCTGTGATGGGACGCATTCCGGGTTTCCGTGAGACCATCTTCCCGGATGCCTCTATCCCCAATCTCAACCTGGTGGCCAATCTCGGGCTGGTGCTCTACCTGTTCATGATTGGCGTTGAGACCGACCTAAGGTCGCTGGTGAGCAACTGGAGAGTCGCTGCCAGCGTGTCTGCAGCCGGTATGGTGCTACCGTTTGCTCTGGGCTGTGCAATCGCATACGGACTGTATCACGAGTTTCGGCAAGAGCCTGGCCTGGCGCCCATCGGGTTTGGGACTTATTTGCTATTCATCGGCATTGCCATGGCCATCACCGTACGTTCCCTTCCGCTTGTTATACAAGACCGATTAGTGTGGCTGTTACGGACCGCTGTTATGGACTACGGCTGACTACGTTGTTACAGGCATTCCCGGTGCTATGTCGTATCTTGACTGAGCTGGAGCTACTCAGCACCAGAGTCGGAGTCATCGTGCTGTCTGCCGGGGTGGGCAACGATGTAGTAGGCTGGATCCTGCTTGCACTCTGTGTTGCCCTAGTCAATGCCAGCACCGGACTCACGGCCCTGTGGGTGCTGTTGACCTGCGTCGGCTTCGTCCTACTCCTGGTGTTTGTCGTCCGTCCGCTATTCCTATGGTATCTGAGACGGACCGGCAGTCTCCATGATGGGCCCGATCAGTCGGTCGTCACTCTCACCCTGCTGCTTGTCCTTTCAGCCGCATTCTTTACCCAGGTCATCGGCGTCCATGCCATCTTCGGTGGGTTCATGATCGGTCTCATCTGCCCACACGATGGAGGGTTTGCCATCAAGTTGACAGAGAAGATCGAGGATGTGATTGGTGCTCTCTTCTTGCCCTTGTACTTTGCACTCTCTGGTCTCAACACTAATATCGGCCTGTTGGATTCGGGCACGGTCTGGGGATATGTCTTTGGGGTCATCTTCATCGCTCTTATCGCGAAGGTTGTCGGCGGGATGGTGGCATCGAGGCTGAATGGCCTGCTATGGAGAGAGAGCTTGACCATTGGCGTGCTGATGAGCTGTAAAGGTTTGGTCGAGCTCATTGTCCTGGTAAGTTGAATACCATCCTCCCCTCGGGTACCATATACTGACTGCCGGGGTTAGAACATTGGACTGCAGGCAAAGATCCTGAGCCCCCGTACGTTCACCATCTTCGTCGTGATGGCTCTCGTGACCACCTTCGTCACCACGCCGGTAGTGTCCTACCTCTACCCTCAGTGGTACCAGGTCAAGGTCGAGCGCTGGAGACGCGGGGAAATCGACTGGGATGGCAACGCTCTCGACTCTGAACCCCACAGTGGTTCTGATATTACCCGACAGAAGTCACAGGGCGCCTCTGTTCGCAAGCTCATGATCTACTTGAGACTGGACAGCCTGCCAAGCCTCTTCACATTCGTATCCTTGCTTGGGGCTGGAGATGGTCGGGATACGGACGCCTCCCGAGCGCACCATGCCCACGACGACGGTGAGCCAGACCGACGTCCGGACAGCACTAGGACGGGCAGGCCGATCGAGGTACACGCGCTGCGCCTGGTCGAGCTCACGGACCGAGACTCCAGTGTGATGAAGGTGTCGGAGGTGCAGGACTACAGCTTCAGCGACCCGATCCTGAATGCGTTCCGGACGTTTGGCCGGCTGTACAAAGTCGCAGTATCCGGCGGTGTGGTCATCGCACCGGAGCACGCCTACGCAGAGACGGTGGTGAACAAGGCCCGCGACTGCGCGTCGGACCTGGTGCTGGTACCCTGGAGCGAGACCGGGGGGATGAGCGAGAGACAGATCCCGCTGCTGGACGACAAGAGCGAGAAGTTCTCTACCGGCCCGCACAGCTCGTTCATCTCCAACATCCTGAAGAACTCGAGGAGCAACGTCGGCATCTTCATCAACAAGGGGTTTGGCGGGTCACCCCTGAGCCTGCCCAAGCCAGGCCAGCTCTCCAGGACGTTCAGCGGCCACAACACCTACCGCACAAACGACCTGGCGCTGACCCCTTCTCCGGACAGAGGCCACCACGTCTTCATGCCTTACTTTGGCGGGCCTGACGACCAGTTTGCCCTCAGGCTCGTGCTCCAGCTGGCGAACAACTCGTCCATCACCGCGACCATCGTCCGCATAGATGTTGCTGCTGCCGCCACAACTACCGACTCTGGCAGTGTACCGGCGCAACAGCACAAGGTAGCCCTCTCCGTAGAGGAAAAAGAAGCCGACGAGACGTTCTACAGGTCGATCCGTGACTCTGTACCGTCCGAGCTTCGCGCCCGGGTGGTCTTCCAGGCCATCGACTGTGCTGCCAGCGCCGTGCTGGCCGCCACGCGCGACGCCGCCGCCCACGACCTGGCCCAGTGCCAGAACAGCAGCAGCGGCAACCTGGTCGTCGTCGGCCGTAATAGCCTCGCGCTGGATGCAGCTGCAGCGCCACCGTCCTCGTCCCCGGAGTTTGGCCCGGAGGCAAAGAAGGCGATCGGGGTGCTGGGCGAGGCTATGGCAGGCAAGTCCTACGGCATACAGGCCAGCGTCCTCATCGTCCAGGCCAGTCCTTGACCCTTCCCTATATCAGTGTCTATATATATACATACTCCGTTATACGAATATGAACTCCCATTTTAACCCTCCGGCAAGATCGTACCCATGGAACAAACACGCGGAGTACAAAGTTAGATCGTTTGCCACCTGCATCGGGCGAGATCCTCGTCCCTTAGCAGGTTCGTATTAATGTATTAATGTCCATGGTAAGCATCAGCCATTCCTCCGGCCATCCGTCTGTACATGTCCTGGCTGCATCTTGAACCACCGGACATGCCTGCGCCTGTTCCACACACATGCATATACATGCATAACAGTGTAGCATATCCGACAGGCATCAAGGTATCCTCCGTACGAGAAAAAAGGACGCTGCATGCTGCCCTCCGAAAGACTGTCCGACTGTACTCCGTACCAGTTAACTGTATCAGATGGAGTCTGTCTCCCCCAGTATCCACGCCGACGACCAGCCAATGGCATATACGCCGAAATCGAAGCAGGCAGCTTGGCTTATTTCTTCCCTTCCAGAAAATGTGGAGAGAGCAATGAAAGGTCCCTTGGCTCTCTTGTCCGTCCTTTGGTCGGGGGTGAAATTACTCTCATCGCCCTCTTTTTTCACTGGAGCAGGTCGAGCTAGTTACATGCGTTGGGAAGAGTTGCGGCTTTTTCTCCTTTTCCCTTGCGCATTTTTTCCCGTGCGACTGGGGTTGATGCAGCTCGTACAGGGCCAGTGAAAGGGAGACAGTGAAAGGGAGAGCGAGCGAAAGAGAGGTACATTAATAGAAGACTGTCCTTTGAGGAGTCTAACCTCTTCATCTTGTACGGGAAAGCGGCTTGTCTTGTCCGGGGACGTTCCGTCGCCAAACATCGACATCTACGACACACACACACACACACGGCAAAGACGGTCACGGCTGTGGTATAAGAGATAGAAAGCTTGCCAGGGACTCCCTTGCGCCCTGCGACTCTTATATCAAGCTGAGTCTCCAGAGTCTCCGGCTATAACTGACCACCACTGCTTCTCTACTCTGCTTCTCTACTTCTCTACCTCTGCTTCCTACAGCAAGAAAGCCGTCATGGGCGTCAAGTCAGGTCAGTCTCCTGCTTGCTATATACACATACAGACATACACAGCTACTGACAGCCATCGCAGAAGCAGACGTGTCTCCGGACCTGTCCATCGAGCAGGATGGCTACAACGAACTCCCCCAGCTGAGGAACACTACAGAGCGCAAGTTGATGGCCAAGATCGATCTCTACATCCTGCCAATGCTTAGCATCCTCTACCTGCTCGCCTTTTTAGACAGGTAACATTCTCTTATTTTTTTTGCTTCTTCTTTTCTTGCGGGGCAAGAGGCTGACAGCGAGACGGGCGCAGAGTAAACATCGGAAACGCGGTCATCTTCGGGCTCAAGAAGGATCTGGGAATCACCTCGGGGACTCAGTACAACACAGCCTTGACCATCTTCTTCGTCCCTTACGTCTTGTTCGAGGTATGTGGTCAGACAAGCTGCATGGAGCGCATACGACTAACGGCGACGACCTAGATTCCGTCGAATTTGCTGCTCAAGAAGTTCAAGCCGCACGTATGGCGTATGTACATTCGCGCACCTCCATATGTTGTCTGCATGACTGACGTGAACTCACAGTGTCGCTATGCATGTTCGCCTTCGGACTCATTACCTGCCTGCAGGGAATCACCACCAACTATGCTGGCATTCTCGCGACTCGCTTCTTCCTCGGCCTCGCTGAGACCGGCATGTTCCCCGGATGTAAGTGCTTGCCCAGGTACGCTTGCTACAAGTTCCGTTGGCTGACTGGCGGCAGGCTTCTACCTGATGGGCATGTGGTATAAGCGATCTGAAGCCCAGAAGCGATTCTCCTTCTTTTTCAGCTCCACCACCCTCGCCGGTGCCTTTGGCGGCCTGCTCGCGAGTGGTATCGGCAAGATGGGCGGCCTTCGCGGCTACAACGGCTGGAGATGGCTGTTCATCCTTGAGGGCGCCTTCACCTGCGTCGTAGCCGCCATCTGGTTCTTCCTCATCCCAGATTTCCCAGAGGACGTCAAGTGGTTGACCGAGGAGGAGCGTGAGTTCATCAAAGCGAAGCTGGCCAAGGACGTCGGCAAGGCTGGACACGACCAGAGGGTCACATTCAAGGACGTCGTCTCCATCGTCGCTGATCGTGAGTTATCTGTTCTCGTATATTAATCCATAACCGTTCTAACTCTGTCGTAGCAAAGGTCTTGATCGGTGGATTCATGTATCTCGGCATGATCGTCCCAGCTTACAGTATGTTCGCTCTGTACTATACAACTCCTGCCTCCCACGACTAACAATCATATAGGCTATGCCTACTTTGCTCCCACAATCATCAAGAACTACGGATACGGACGTGAGTCGACCATGTATACACTATACCTATACTCCTCCAAGCTAACCCTCATCCTAGCGATTGAAACCCAGCTGTACTCCATTCCACCATGGGCCGTGGCATTCGTCTTCGCCATGCTGATGGCCTACGTCTCCGATCGCATCGGACATCGAGCCTCCTTCGCCACGCTGCCCATCGCACTCGCAATCGCCGGTTTCTCCATGCTGCTCACCATTCACGGCAAGGAAAATAGACATGCCCAGTACGGCGCCCTCTTCCTCATCACCTGCGGCACCTACAGCGCCATGCCAATCATAATATGCTGGTACGCAATGAACCTGAGTGGCCATAAGCGTCGTGCCATCGGTACCGGGTGGCAGATCGGCTTTGGAAACAGTACGTTAACCTCTCAACTCTTACTCACCACATATGTACACCTGCTAACTTTTCCCTCGTAGTCGGTGGGATCATCGCTACCTACAGCTTCCTTGAGAAAGATGCCCCTCAATACAAGCCCGGACATAGTATCTCCATTGCCTTCCTCTGCGTGGCAGTCCTCTCTTCGTGCTTGTACCTTGTCCTTGTTCTGAACCGCAACAAGAAGAGGGATGCCGTAGGTCCTCCGACACAGTCTCTTGACCAGGAAGACGGAGACCTCGGTGACCTCAGCCCCAACTACAGATACCAGATCTAATTGATTTACCCGAAGGTAATAGAAACGGACAGACAGAAACTAGACACAAATAACAGGGGGAACGGGAGAAATAACGGGAATGGCGGATAGTATGGAATAATTTTTTTACTCATGTTTCCTTTCAAGCAGCGGCTTGTACGACAAAATTAATTCCGTTTCTCTTATTAATTGCATTCTCTAGAGGTAGAATTTATCTCTTTATCTCTTATTTACTTGTTTAGTATCATGGTCTATCTTTGAAGCAATTCAATCTGATAAGAGAAAAAAAGACAACAGAGGGTATGGGTAATAACATAAATTAGAGGAAAAAAAACAAGCCATAATTTCCAGTTCTAAGAAAATGCTTTACGCCAGTAAGTGCGTCGCTAAAATGTATAATAACAAACAACGGATATTCTAAACAGAACGCAAACAACAAGACGAGTAGAAATGCAGGAGAAACGAAACCTTGGTATCAAGTTCATTTTCCAAGAGCTGCGGAAGAAAAGAGTCATCGAGGCTCCTGGGAAGGGAAGAATCGTGGCCCGGCAAAGCCATGGGCGATGATACTTTCGATATCCATACGGCCTGGGTTGAAGGGAGCCCACATCTTGATAAGAATGTATCGGGCAGATCTGTGTCGGTATTGAATGTTAGTCGTAAAAGGATATCATTTAGATGGGAGAAAGGAAGAAGCTTACACAGGAGGATTAAATCTTATTTGTACTGCGGCTCTCTCGTGTTCGATAGAGAATCTGGCGACGGGTGGCATGGTGTCCGAATCTTGGTTCTGGGCTGTCTCGCTGATCGGACGGGCAAAGACGGTCGTCGGTGAGAGCGCTCTATGCCGCTGTGATCTCGACTGCAGATATGAGGGGACACGAACGCCCAGAGCCTCCAGCAGTCGGCGTTGTCGTGTATCCAGGTTCTGGGCAAGAGCCTCAGCGACACCAGAGATACCGTCACTGCTCTCGCTGTCACTGGTATCGTTGTTCGGAGAACTGTCGCGCGAATTCGAGGGTTCCGGGTCGGAAATGGAAAGTTGATCACGGGCTGCGTCGTGTTGCGTCGATTCATCGTCCGATTTGTCCTCTTGCTCGGTGCCGAACTGGAAATCTGGGTGTTGGTTGGCGCGTGAGCGTAGCATGCGTGCACGAAGGATTGCAGCTGAAGTCTCTGGTCTCCTACCATTTCCAGGCGGCGCCATGGTCCCGGAGAACGGTGGTGACGGTTCGTTCCGACGACGGGAGCGACGAGAGGGGAACTCTGAGGCAAAGCTGGCGACGGTACGAAGGAATCGTGGATCCGAAACCATAGAAATACTTACGGTCCCTTCTCGGACACTGTATTTATATCAGGTTAGTATGTCAGAGTAGAAGCAAGGAAAATGGTATTTTACTTACTTCATCTCATCGTGGCATCCACTCTTGGGGGTCTTGATGATCAGCTTCTTCAAGGAGAATGGGATTTCCCCACGGTGCTTCAAGACGATGTTGCAGCAACCGCCCTGTGCTCTGTAGACCGCGCCGTCGTTGACGAGTATATGATCTGGGGAGTTACCGCGTCGATCTGGCTCAGTGCTGGCTCCTTTGCAGCTGTGGACTTCCATCTCCAACGGCACGGAAGAGACCTGGCCATAGTGGCTGTAGCTGAACCCTTTGGCACCCTCTCGGTTATCATCCGCATCCACCTTTCGCCGTTTCGACTGGCGGTGGTCTGACATGGAGTCCGCGGGAGGGGACCTGGCCGGTGGCCGTTCAGGCTGCCGTGATGCTCCCTCTCCGGCCCCAATGCTGGCGACTGCCTGCCGGAACTGCTGTTCTGCACGCTGCAGCGAGGCCAGCGAGGCCAGGGACTCTTGTCTCTGCTGGGGTTGACGCTGCGAGGGCTGTCTTTGTGGAGGCTGTCTCGGCGGGCTGGTGATGATGGCCTGGGGGTTCACAGTCGAGTCGACGGTATTGTACTCCTGGAGAGAGCGGTCCAGTGCGTGTAAGAAGAAACTCCGGTCCTCGTCCATCTCAGAGATGATGTCCCTCAGCTGTCGGATTCTAGCCGCGATGGTCTGGAAATTGGACACGTCGTGAGTAGAATCTCGGTCGAACGACGGCGGCTGAGCGTTGTTTGACTAAATGGCAATAATAGCAACCTGTTTAGTAGTGCTAACAAGACACGGAGTACATACACACACTCTCTCTGTAGGAAAAAGAATGAGAGAGAAACCGGCGGAGAGGGGGGGGCTTCGTTGCTCACCATGGTTCGGGATATATAACAGCAACCCTGCCCGCTCCCACAGATTGTATATTGAAGCAGGCTATACCCGCACCAAACCTCTCCCTCACGTACTGCCACTATCCTTTCTCCGTTAGACGCGGGAACCGAAGGACGACTTCGCCGCTGGTGCTGCTCTAAAAGTGACAAGCCAAGCCCGCTGCCTCTGTCTTCCTCTATATTAAGCCTTAAAAAGCGTGTCCCTTATCGCTGCAAAGCAAAGAAAAAGAAAAGAAAAGAGTGTGGTTGTTCTTCTTCCACCTTCGAACACGAAAGAGAGAGAAAAAAAAGGTGAAACTTTTTTCCTGTTTCGGCGATGGAGAAAGCCGGGAAAAGGTGGGTCATTAGTCAGCACTGCCGTTCTTGTTTAGGACTAGCGCATGAGTTAAAAAGACGCACGGTTCAGGGGACCCGCTTATGTCACGTGATAGTATTATATAATCAGAATATGACATAAGCGGGAGCTTCCCAAACTTTCTTCTTTTCTTTTGCTTCTTCTTACTTCATAGCTTCTTCCTCTCACTCTTAGCGGATGAACTTGGGGATTACCTGCTGCTGTTTGCTAGAGCAGATTGACTGAGATGGCTACGGATGGTAAAACGACCACCAATGGGGCGAGTGGGGTCAGCGGAATCAGCGCAGGTAAGTCTTTGCTATGCAAGACGACAGCTCATACGGACGAATCTAATAACGATGTTGACCAGATGAAATTGCGCTTTATGATAGACAGATCAGGCTATGGGGTGTAAAGGCTCAGGAGAGGTAATATGATAGCTGAGCTCCCGTATCAGAGACCAACTGCTAATCTTCATGTTATCCAAAGAATACGCAATGCCAATATCCTTTTGGTAACGCTCAAGGGCCTTGGAAACGAGATCGCAAAGAACCTCGTATTGGCCGGAATTGGCACTCTGACCATCGTTGACGACGGAATGGTGCGTGAGGAGGATCTTGGGGCTCAGTTCCTCATCACAGAGGAGAATCTCAAGCAAAGCGTACGGCACCTACTGCGTCGAAAAAGTCGAAAACAGCACACTAACAACAACATGACAGAGGGTTGAAGCTGCGGCACCACATATACGCCAGCTGAATCCCAGAGTGAAACTACATGCAGACCCGTCTAGCATCAAATCGAAACCTCCAGTATACTTTGAACAGTTCGACCTTGTCATAGCCACCGACCTGGACTTTGAAACATTCGCAACGATCAATGCAGCCTGCCGCGTTGCAAACCGCCCTTCATACATAGCCGGTGTCCATGGCTTCTACGGGTTCATCTTTGCCGACCTTATTAGCCACACTTTCGTCATCGAGCGCGAGAAGTCCAACGTGCCTCCACAGACGAACGAGACACCAACACGGACAGTACTAGGCGTCACTACCAAGGTCGAAAATGATAAGGTCATTGAGATGGTCACGAAGCGAGAGACATACACACCTTTACTACTGGCAAATACCTCCCCCTTGCCAGAGGAGTTTACGCGGCTGCCACGGAAACGAAAGCAGGTCACCCCACTGCTCACCTGTCTCCGTGCCTTGTGGGATTTTGAACGCCAACACGGTGTCCCCCCCTCCTTCTCCCGGCAGGATTTGGAAAACTACACGCGTTTAGCAAACGAACGCCATCTGGAGCTTCAATTAGACCCCTCCACACTTACCGCCTCATTCCTACGATCATTCCTGCAAAACGTCGGCAGCGAAATTAACCCTGTAGCTGCGTTTTTGGGTGGCAGCCTAGCTCAGGATGCTATCAACGTGCTCAGCCAGAGAGAGCAGCCACTCCAAAACTTTCTGATCTTTGACTCTGAAAAGAGCGTTGCTCCGGTTTATTCCCTACACCCGTTTTTCCCCGATACTACTAATGGCCTATGATTTCCTTTCTTGGTTCAGTTTTGGGAACGGGTACGGATTGGGACGGGTGGTTTAAAGGCAGGTTAAAGGCTTTCTTTTACATGTGTTTCTCCTTCAGCCTGTAAAATAATACAGCAATCTCACGAGTGTCAGAAGGACAAATTTATACCCTCTTTCTTTTTTAATAGTAGATACTCCTATTGAATAATAGATAGGCAGATAAGCCTATCAGCAACCCTTTTTCCATTATTTGATCTCCTAATTCAACTCCCAAACCCTTATCCTTTAATGACCTAGTGAAATAACAGACGAAAAGACAGAAAATACAAGGGAAAGGGCAAAACAAACAATAAAATACAAGAAGAGTCTAGTTGGTAGGTTTAGCCATGAGAAAAGTGAGCAATCAACCAAGACTCTGCTTGCTCTCGCTAATATGGACAGGTGATATTCCGAAGGGCCGGGGAAATAGGTACAAAGAAGGAGAATAAGGGCTGTTTCCTTGAGGCCATTTCCATCAGGGTGCATGTGAAAAAACCCCAAGTCTGAGATGGAAGTCATGACACGACACCTTGAGAGAAAGTTGATCCCTAATGTTTACGAGCGGGAAAAAGGCTTATAGCTTGACAGCTTCTCCTGCAACTGGGGAATCTTCCTCGTCACGGTCTTTATCAGCAGAACCAATGAGTCCCTCGAGCTCGAATTCCTGTGCGTCCCGGATATTTCGAGCCTGAGCAGCAGTGGTCATGCCACCGTTCGCGTTGCCATTCATGCCGCGATTCATATCTGCAGCCGGGGATGCTCCATCGAGGCCATAGAAAGTTGGAGCTCTGGCATGCTGGGGGTATCGGCCAGGCAGATGGCTGGGGCCGCCGCGGCGAGAATAAACGGCACTCTCTGGCCAGACATGCACTGCGTAAATGTGCAGAAGAATGTTCACAACTATTGAGATTAGGTGGTGGTTAGAGAGGATGGATGCTGATGCTGCCCTGGAAAACTGTAGAAACTTACACAGGAATAAGAGGCAAGCCAAACTGTAGAGAACGAGAAGGTACGATACATGGCCAACTCCAGCATCGTGTAGTAGCTGCATTTGTTCTTCTGTGGCACCCATGAAAATGAAGCCAGAGGCAAAGAGAAGCTAAAACAGTCATTACGTTAATTGATACCAATTCGAATGCATGTTTGTAGAATAGGTAAACTTACATATGGCGTAAGGTACTGGAAGCTGTTTGGGTCAGAGCCATCTGGGCTAAGGGTGCTACGGTCCTTGAGTATGAAGGATATCTCAATGATTCTTGCGGCACCAGCAGCCATTAAAGTGTATCCAAACACTGAGTGAATCATGGTACTGAGCATAAGATGCTGCGCGTGGGAGGACATGGCATATCCTGTGAGCAAGATGACCACACCTGGGAAAATGTTTCTCTTTGGTCGTCCATTTCGCTTTCTACTCAACCACATTCCCAGTAGACCGGCACACCACCAGATGATACCCATGGTTGTGTGTTGCATATCACTATGACTCCACGCTGAGCCCCAGCGATGTTCAGTGAAAGTGTTGACAAAGCCCCATGCAGTAATGACAGCCGAGTCGAAAAATTCTTGGCTCCGTCCAGTCCGGCGTAGCCAGAACTGCCCGACAAGAAGCAGGATAGTGAGAAGAATTCCGTATGCGATGAAGGCGCTTCCCATGATGAAATGAGCAAGGCATTGACCAAGATGATCTGCCCGGCAGAACCCTAGAGCCGTAATCCCACCAAATAGCATCTGGATCCAGCTCACAAGCGGCATTATCTTGCCAACAACTCCGTGGGTCACGACCATGTATTTGCGAATCCGACCGTGGAATCCTTTCTCAAGGTGAAGTTTCAGATACACGCCCAAAACAACTTGGACGACAAGCATGAGCATTAGAGAGTTTGCAAAGGAGGCATGAATGTTTGGGGCAAACTGGCGACCCTTGTGAAGATGTCCGAGGAAGTAAGCGACAATGGCCACAGCGGTACCGACGACTTGGACCGGGACGTGATAACGAGACCGGATGATCTGGATACGTCAAAGAGCGTCAGAACAGCCAAAGCAACGCGTATACGTGATAATTTGACAAAACTTACACCAAGAACCATGCCAGTCGGAAAGATGAGCCCAAAGGCCAGAGTCATCAGCAGGATGTGAACCCATAGAGTAGAATCCTATCGATATGAAGTTAGCAACCATAGCGCTCAAATATACGCCCTCCAGCTCTCGAGCCCTGGAAGACAGCCTACCAGAGGATCTCCTGATATCACTTTCCCATCCGCTATCTTGTGATGGTCCCCATGGGCTACCACCACTGCAGGGAGGACCAAGCCCAAGATCACAGATTCCACCAACCTGCTCATCTTCCCCAGCTGAGATATATTGAAAGACCGGATTGCTGCAATGATAGTGATGGAAGCAGCAGTTGAATGAAACAGAGATCTGGCTCTGGCTTGGTTGCTGTGATGCGATGTGAAAGACAGAATGTGTGCAGATATCCGGGAGGCGGCTGTATGAAATATGTCTATATATAGTAGTGTGAACGCCGAGCTATATAGACAATATGGCCATAGCCAGTTTATTAGTAAGTAAGTCCTGGCGACTGCTAGAGAGCAGACAGAGTCTAGGGCATCTTCCAATAAATAGGCTCTGGAATAATAGGTATCTCACAGGTTGGTGAACAAATCCTTTGGTGTCTGAAAACGAAGCAAGAGAGGTTTCAATCCCCTTTCGGCTTATGTCATCCTCCCTTATCTCCGCAAAATCTCCTTGACCAACCAACTGCCAGATATATAACAACGCGGCTACAGAGCAGAAACTACACTACAGAGAGTCCTGAAGGACAGCCTACCCTTGTCAGATAGCTGGTGCGCCCTCCAGTTGCCCAAAGGATACTTTTACAGCCTAGAGTAGTTGAACAAAGACTGCTCTAGCCTGAAGTTCGAAATAAAGAAGAGTCAAGACAGATACCCAGCATGACTGTCTCTTGCGATACCCCTTCTGGAAATATATCCCCTACGCCTCAGCAGGCGAAGAAGATTGTGTGTGGAGCCTTCGCATTCAAAGTCTACTTGAAGCTACGAAAGCCCGTGCTAATTGATTCTTAAAGGAGTCTCTGAAGGCATCTATACCCAAGCTTCAAGAGCAAGTTGAGAAGACAGAGTTGTCCATAGTCAATGCAAGAGAGAAGCTAAAGTACCGACCTCCCACACCTCGCATACCTACACAATGGGGAATCTAACAGTTTGAGTTTCATCCGCTTTCCAGTGAATTGGCCAAAGGACTTAACGAGCCTCCAGATGCCAACGGGATCGTAAAGAAACATATTCGACTTCTTCATGATTACAATGAGATCAAAGATATCGGGCAAGGATTAATAGGACTCATAGCTCAGAGCCGTGGAGAGAGGCACATTGATGTACAAAACGAGTTCGGAATAGCAACTGCAGATTAGGCTCCCAGAGTGACTGAGGATGACGCCGTGTGGCGAGTATACTATTTGATTTATCTATATCTATTAAAGTGAAATTGAAGGGCCAGCTTTCGTTCCATCCTAAATCGTCACAAATGAGATTCATATATCAAAATATTGCATAGGTGAAACACGACAAAAGAAAGGGGTAATAAATATGTAGATCAAATATGCCAATATAAAAAACAACAATTCACAGCTATCCTCCAACAAGAGAAATACATTCTTCAACTGCACTTTCAAGATCTGTTATCCGTTTTTTAAGATATCTATTCTCTTCTCTTAGGATACTGGTGACCGTTGAAGCATCTGATGAACCATTCGCGCGGCAATCTGGGCATTTTAATCTCGATGATGTTAAAGCGTTAAACGACGAGCCGAGGGTTGATGATGATATACCCTTTAGAACCCTTCCATATGCACTCTCGCGTTGCGGTGCTGGCGGGGCAGCTTTCGGAGTGCTTGGTCTTGACGTTGTTCCAGATGCAGCCGGGGCTGGTTGGGGAGTCGACGGGCTCGTCATGGACACAGTGGAAAGCCGGGTGTTGACTGATGAGCCATCGTCATTTTCCCGTGAGAACACGCTTTCCGCAACGCTCTCGTCTCCGGAATCAAAGCCAGAATCGCTAGTAAATGTGCCGCCGCTTGACTTCTTCGAATGGTGTTCTCGAAGGTCCCGAGTCGGCGTAGCAGCATCCTCTGGTTGCTGTTTAGCCTTGATTTCATCTTGGTACTTTTGTCTCTCAGCTTTGAGTTCCTCCGTCAAAGCTTTCAACGCTTTGTCTTGTTCAAGCACCCTTGCTGCCATCCCATCAAGCTGTGACTTGATATTTTTAATCCGTGATTGGGCATCCTCCAATTCGTCTGCCTGCGCATCTTTATCCCCTACTGCTCTATGTAACGCAAATGTTCGTAACTTGTAAGCTTCTTGGAATTCGCGTAAAATGTTTTCGGCGTTGGCTCGGAAGGAATGGATGGCTTCTTCGGGAGATAGTTCGGCAAAAGACGGGTTGTTTAATATGGATTTAATATCAAGGTTTAGCAGCTTGTCATCGGCAGGTTCTGGGAGTGGCTCTTTTTGGACTTGCTGGGATTTTGACGTAAAAAAAGAGAAAGGGTTTCCTGAAGCAACCTGCCTCAGCGAGGCCGGGACGTTCATATTTATGGACAGCTTGGTCGGTGACGGTGATGAGGTATGGCTCGATCGATCGGTCGACGGCGAAGCGTCATGCATCACGTCGTCAACTCCCCTATCCGGGCGTGGGGAAGAAATTAGGCCCAATCGCATAGAAGGAGATTCCCCCTGGAACAGCCCAGAGAAAAGTCGACTTGTGCAGTTAGATTTAGGCTCGTTGGCTTTCTCCGTTGAGGCGCCCAGATCCACGTCCTCTAGCTTAGATGGGTCCGTGTCAGTATAGTGGCTGGCTGTTTTCATTCCATCTATAGGGAATGCTGGCCCATTCCAAAGCCCTGAAAGGTCGGTTCTAGATCGACGGTGTCGTCCTGCAGTGTTCTGTGAAGAACAATCAAGTCGCTCCTCGTGAGGCCGTAGCCGTGTCGGTTTCGTAGGTGAGCTGGGTAGAGACCGTCCAACTTCGCGAGATGTGTGCGAGGCAGCACGAGCAGACCATGTTGACTCTTGTTGACCTCTCAGTATCTGGTTGTTGTTCGTCCTTGATTCGTCAAAAATCCTGTTTAAGCGTTGCTGCAGCCGGTCTGGCGACGGATTCCTTGACGGTTCAGGCGTCCTCTCGCCAACCTGCTTATTCCACGTATCCATACTTCACTGCGCTGCCTAATGGTTCATAATGATCTTCCCACTTGCTGGATTGTTTTGAGAGGGTGCTAGCCAATATATAGGACAACGGCGTTTATGTTCGTGCGAAAGCTTTAGGCGCTGCCTAAAGACTGGAAGAAGACACACCGACGCCGGAAAATTATCGGCTCCTAAAAAGCAAATCTGCCTGAGACGTGCCATGACGAATTTCACTTGCTGGGCTGGCCCTTGTGGATCCTGCTGGCCCTTATCGATAAAGTATGGCGCGTTGCCCTGGTAATGAAGGACCGCGCTCTGCACCCAATCTCTTCGTGGACGAGTCTCGCCATCCAGCACTCCACGAATGTCAACGCAACCAAGCCGTTGAAGTATGCTTTTTGGATGCTAAGTATGCAGCTTAACTAGTGGCTGTACGGTAGGTGCTAGTTGTATACTTTCATGATACCGGTTGCCACAGCATCGCGTGGAGCTCGCGGCCTTAGCTGTGATAAGCTGGCAGGCGACAAAAATATGATGACAGATTCTCTGTCATCATCCTGGAATATCCGGGAGTAATGATTGCAATGAAAATGCATGATAGACGTTGTAAACAAAAGAAGAATATATCTACCAGCGAGGAAGTGGAGCAGCGCGGCTAATCCGCGGAACCGGGCGCTTATTAACCAGCCCTGGCGAGCTTAACCTCAAGTTGTCTCTCGGAACCAGAAGGACACAGTGGCAGGTCCGCCGACGAAATTCCCACGCACACAGCCTGATTAGTTGCCGGTGACTGTGACCATTATACTGCATCACTCGATGGTGACCTGATATTATATTTTGTTCATTTTTCTCCGCCCAAGTTCTGGTCAATTGGCCGGGACAAGCAGCTCCCCGCCTGCAGCAATGACAACACTCGGTCTGGGTCCGCTTTGTGCAGAATGCATAAGCATTGTCAAGGAAATTCCACCTATGCTGCTGTTTGGGCTTTTATTCTCTTGTCTATTAGGACTACTTAGTCTAGTAAGCAAATTTTCCCGTCGAATAAAGCAGCGTCGTGCTAACTAGCCGGGCTTCTGCTAGGCCTATATTCTCCTCCTGATCATAGCACCGGCTCCGCGAGCACCGTTCCCCGAAGAGAAGCAGTACAAAGCCATTTTGGAAGATGGGTCTGTTGCAAAAGAGCAACAGCTACCCTGCTGGCGAGATAAGATCAATCTTGACACGTACAAGCGGTCGGATCTCGAGGAACCAACACTTTTCATGTCCGTTGTTATACCAGCGTATAACGAAGAGAAGCGACTCCCTGGCATGTTGGAGGAGGCTGTCAATTATTTAGAGCGTACATATGGGACATCACAACTATCAAGCCAAGCAGAGAAAGTAAAAGCTAGTGCGCTACAGTCGTTAGAGAACGAAGATCAAAATGGTACCCGGCTTCGGCAAAAGGTAAACGGCAAGACGGGATCTCTTACCGATAAACATGCAAATTCACCGTTAACAGGCTGGGAGATATTGATTGTCTCTGATGGTTCAACTGATAAAACCGTGGAAACGGCGTTGGGCTTTGCTAAAGATCACCAGCTCTCGGTTCATCCAAAGGGCCATGCAGGGCCATGGACCCCGAAATCGAAAGAAGGCGTAAAAATCCCTGCTGGAAGTATACGGGTCATTGAATTGACGCAAAACAGGGGAAAGGGAGGAGCGGTGACGCATGGCATGCGTCATGTTCGAGGACAATATGCCATCTTTGCCGATGCGGATGGGGCAAGCAACTTCAACGATCTCGGTAAATTGGTGGAAGCGTGCCAGAAAATAGAAGATTCTGATCACCGTGTCGTGGCCGTGGGGTCAAGAGCACATCTTGTAGGAAGTGATGTTGTTGTTAAGGTATGTAGTAAGCAAGCAATACACCTCCACATCCTCATGGTAATAACCTGGGCTAACGTTCAAACTTGCAGCGCTCTAAGCTCCGAAACTTTCTAATGCACTCCTTCCACCTAGCACTCCGCCTTCTCACACCCCCGGCAACTGCTAGAATTAACGACACCCAGTGCGGCTTCAAACTGTTCTCTCGGGCAAGTCTACCATATATTATACCCTACATGCATTCAGAAGGCTGGATCTTCGATGTTGAAATGCTCATGTTGGCCGAGTTCGCCAACATTCCCGTCGCTGAGGTACCTATCGGATGGAAGGAGGTGTCCGGTAGCAAGCTGAGTGTTGTCTGGGATAGCTTGGGTATGGCCTATGGATTGGCTATACTTCGAGCTGCATGGGGCTTTGGCGTTTATACACGCGCTGGAGCTTAAACCTTCCCTAATTTCTAAGATATACTTTTAGACTGTACATCATTTACAATTACATGTTAAATTCTTTGGTTAATTGCGGAGGACATAGAAATGCTGTGTTCATACTGAGTATAAAGCGGAATTGCTGTACGTAATTGATAAAATCATCGAAGTTCGCTTTAGTTTATAAGTCTTAGCCATATCTTCCCTATACCATAACCATCCTATACACTTCCCAACAAATTCCTCCAAAACCCAACAACCAGATATAAGCCAGAAAACCCGGTATAAACTCAATGAAAATAGAGCAGAAGTATGGCTAGCTGCGTTGCTCTGGGTATATACAAATATATGTTCTTCCAATCATGCCTGTGGTCGGAAATGCCGTGAAATAAAGCCATAAAGCCGGCCAAAGTCAAAGCATTGGTAGAGAAGTCGTGGATTTTCTCGAAAGGATTTAATGTACGAAGCGATTACTGAAGATGATACAGCAGTGTAAACTAGGGTATTCCAAAACCCCTGTAGGGGAAGGACAAGTGATGCTAAATAGGTTAACACACGATTTGGTTCTTCTGGGTGCGCGAATGAGTAGACGCGATTAATTGATGCCGGTACCTGCGTATATTTGTTAGAATACAGAGAAAATGAGCAGTAAATGGTGTAACTTACCCAAGTGATAAGTAAGGAGCAAAAGAACAGAATAGCAAATTTTGAATACGCCCAGGTCGCGCTCTGCCGTTCCCAAGATGACTTGTGCATACGATATCCCTCCCCGGGCAAAGAACGTCTTCTGTTTGATCTTATCTGGAAGCTATCGTGCCCTGCTGCATGTTCAACGTCAATCGTGTCTTCCACCCCCTCAGCTTCCGGCCCATGTGTCGTATGTCTGGGCGTGGATGGTGGGAAATAGGCTGGCTCTATGTCGTCGCCGAGATATTCCTGTCGGAGTTCTGGTCCTGCCCAGTTATCCAAATGATGTGCCTGCTGCTCCCTCTGTTGGGGATCTTGCTGGATATGCTGCTGTAGCCCTGGATGGGTATCATGGTCCATATAGCTAGAAACATCAGTCGCAACGGGGAGAGTCGAGTCGACTGTCGAAGTCAAGGTAAGACTGATATTGCGTAGGCGTTTGATATCTCTTCGGCTGGCGAGGATAAACTTAGCGCTGTATATGTAGATGCCGAGAGTAACCGCTATTATGGACCAGATGGGGCCGTAGACGCCTGCAACGCGGAGAATCGACCACTGCGGCCTGATCCAACACCAAAGCTAAGGTTGAAAAGCATGAGCAGGGGCGTAATAGTTATTAGATTTACTCTAGAGTAGTACTCACAGTTGCTCCGCCGTATACCTTCCCTCTCTCGTTATTTTTGATAAAGAGAAAGGTAAGGGCAGGTATAGATGGAAGTACGTAACAGATGCAAATGTATTTCCATTCTATCTTCCTTAGCTCTGCGGTGCTATAACGGTGGAAGAGAGTTAAGTATACATTGCATGCCATAGAAAATGCCCAAAAAGCGTCGGCGACATGGAACCTAATACACTTAAGATACAAGTCAGAATGCTTTTCCGTATAAGACAAGAACATAGACAAAACGTACCATTGAATGAAGACCGCCTGCCACTGACATAGAGCGGTATTCTCACCAGCAATAATCCCCGAGCGAGAGGTTGCCGTCGCGCAGATACCAAGTATGTTGCCCCAGGTAGCGAAGAAAATCAGCCGGTTGACGGGTGTCCTGAAGCGGCAACTGGCCATGAAAGTGAGGACAACGAACATGCAGCCCACGAAAGAGATTGCCGAGCTCACCCTCTCAGTGATGGCCAACACCTGGAGTTCTCTATCGGTAAATGGCATCTGTCCCGCTCATGGTCATCAGGCCTGGAAGATCGTGGGTTTCGCCATCAACGTCAATCCGGTGTATATCAACCTCTTCCTTTTTTCTCTCTCGCTCTCTTTTTTTTCTCTTTGCTTGTAGGCGGACACCTTCAGACATGCAAGGCTTGCGCGGTGTGACAAGGCGCCCGGAGAGATCTCTCAGCCGTACGGGTATCTGCACCCTGATATGTACGCACACATATACATATAGAAGCCCACTGGCCATGCTGCCTGCCAGCCCGTTCCTTTTTTTTCCCTCCATTTGGTGCAAGGCTCTGTCACGTGTCGAGCTTTCTGACATCAGAAGCTGTTATTATTCATCTGAAGTAGTTGTAAAAATCGGTTGCAGGCCAGACGTGTCACCTCCAGCGCCAGCCGAGCCGAAGAAAAAAAAAGGACCCATCGTCGAATGGTTGGTATCAAATAGCGCGATCCGCTGTGGCGTCTCTTGTTGATCGCGATGCAAGACATTTACCGGGCAAAAGAGGACCTAGAGAGCAGTCACATAGGATTATTTACTATGTACACTGGACTGCTAAGCCTCAACAGGCGGGACTTTTGATAGTTGCTGGAGTACCTGGTCGAAAGTAACCGGGTATGCCCCTGTCAAGTATACGTATAATATCCGGGGAGAAGAAGCCGTTCGCCATCAATGGATCTAGCCATGTAACTATCATATGCAGGGTGAGATGGATTATTCTGCATCCCTTTTTTCTTCTTCATCTCTTTTTCGTCTTTTGATGCCGAGGTTGACGGATGTCTCGTGACTCCGGCCGGAAGAACAAAAACCCGCTTATCTTGAATGCGGTAATTCCGAACTTCAAGTTTACATCTCCTTGCTAGAAGATGTCATAGAAAGAGAAATCAAGGGATCGGTTTTTTTTTGTGCCTGAGGAGATACGTGGGGGAATCCAGAGGTGGTTCTGAGACTATATGCCGTCGATGACTTTGGGTACGAGGGATTGTGTTGTCTGTTTGGTCTGTGGACGTTGGAATAAACCGTTCACGCGCCTAATCCTTCGGCCATCTATATCTACGCCTTTTGGTGGAATATTCGACGCCGCGGCCTGAAGTCACCGGGGATCAAGCCACCGCGCTTAGCAAGGCTACAGTCAATAGTTTATAATTCTCTGGCTGGTGCTTGATCGTACCCCCTCCCAAAAAAAAATATCAACCTACCCTTTCCTACTACACCTAATGTGCGCAAGGCCCGTTAAAAGCCGTTAACCTATCCAAGCGAGAACGAGAGAGACGGAACACTGTCTCCGGACTGTCGACAAATAATACTCGAACGTCCTTTGCACTAATTATATAATTTCTGCTCAAGGTCACCCATGAACCTAGCCCCAGCGGATCGGTCTCCTATACGATATCATCACACCGTCCCCCCGCTACCAGACGACAACAGCGGTCTACAAGAGTATATCGAGCAATCACGAGAGGCTCTTCAAAGCCAACGTGCGAGTTTCGAATGTGAGCGCTTCGCATTCGGCGAGGAACGTAAACTGTGGAGCCAGGAGCGGGAGATATTGAAGTCGAGAATTGCCAGTCTGGAGAAGCATATTGTCAGCTGCACGTATGTGGGCATGTCTGCCGCTGTACCTCTAACCCAAGCTGGAGACCCGTCTTCCAGCAGTTTACGGGTGTGGGAAGGCTCAAAACCGACAGGCAAGCCAACAAGGAGGTTTCTCGATGGGGCATATGATCAATCTCCTCGCTTGGACGATCACTTCGCTTCTGGCAGATCGCCCTCCCTGGACGAGGCGCTGTCGCCCACAACCCAACCAGTTGACAGAGCACACCATGTCGCCATTCCCGTGGAGCTGGTCGACAGTAGCTTGGACGGCATCACCCTCAAATCAACTGGACTGCCTCCCATTGTTGCCGCCAAACTAACTTCACCTCTTCCATCAAACGTATCCTCTCCGCCACAGCAAAACACAGTTGCATTCGCTGCTGCAGAAATGAACGAATCGCGACCCCATTATCAGACACACGATGGGTGCGATTTGGCAGCTCCCCTTCAGACCGCTCCTCCTCTTATCGGGGACAGAGTCCAAGCGCCCCCCGAGCGCCCCCGACTAACGACACATACTACAGACGAGCCGAACGACCAGCAACCTAAATTCACTCCAGAGGCTGATTCACCTGATAGGAACTATGCAGAAGTGGACGAAGACCCTGAGCTTAGTGGCCCACTTATGCTTCGGAACGACGAAGAGCAGGATTTAGACTTCCTCGAAGCGCTCGACAAGAAGCTTCTCATGGAGGCCAAGAGAGTGGTGTCTAAACCCGCATTATCAGATTCTGATGCCCTGTCTGATATAGCCAACCCGCAGCCAGAGCCAGAGCCAGAGATCCGGTTCAAAAACAGTACAAACTTCGGCACTGCATTTGGCTCGACTCAACGCATATAAGATGAAACTACGGTCCGAGCGTTCGTGCATATTTTTTTTTACTAAGCTAATTGAATATGGAGTCTATATTCCTCGGACCCTCAACACCCCTCTCTGCTTCCGTCCGTTCCTTTCCCTTGATTGGATATGTTGATCATGTTCCAGACTGTGTGAGCATCCATATTAACCACGTATTCCCTTTTTTTTTTCTTTTTCGTTTTAATTTATCCATTCTCATTCTTCCAGCGGCTTGTGCATTGGAGTTTACCAGGACGGGACAAACAAATTATCTATCATGAAGGGCAGGGGTACCGGCGAATGTACATATCATATGGCGTGAAGGCGCATCTACTAAATAGTACTTTTTCCTGTTTGACAGGCCAATTTCCATAACTTTAGTCAGGTTCTCTGCTTAATATCATATTATCCGTATTGTAGCATATCCAGGTATGCGAGGCTCCCCACTTTATACAACGCCCGAAAGCGGTATGAACATGGAGGTAAAGTATGCTTAAACTGAAGGCCAAAGCGTGTTTGCGGTAACCAAGTCAAGCATTTATCCCGTGTTGTTGAGAGGGGCGAGCAAATAGCAGCTATTACTATTTACCCCAACCGTGCCGCCTGTAACAACTAAATAGTATCCCGGTTCGTAGCCTTTGAAGATAACCGTAAATGTAGTGTAGGAGACAACGTAGACGCCTCGAGACGCCCACCGGAGTGTTCTCACGTGATACAAGATTAGATAATGCTTGCTTCTGTGTCAGCCAATCATTTGCTTGTATTGGAGCTGGCGTTTGGCCAGCGTATCGGATAAGCGATACGCCGCTGCCGCCACCCCCTGTCTCACACCGCTTAGGCTTCTGCTCTGTATAGATAAATAGCCGTAGTATAACCTCTGGTCCCTCTGGCTATCATCATTCTACGCCTATTTATCTATACAGAGCAGAGGGCCGTCGGCCAGCAGGTGCCTATAGACAGGGGGTGGCGGCAGCGGCATATCGCTTATCCGATACGCTGGCCAAACGCCAGCTCCAACAACTTTTGATATATATCAACAAAATAGCCAGTAAGCTGACATGGACGAGATCATGGCTCTATTCATGGTATTACATTATTTAACGCCGATATCATATGCTGTTATACCAGATACCTTAGAGGAAGCTCGGACAAGTACTTGGCAATCTGAATAACCCCGATTCAATCACGGTTAACTAGGCCAGGATGAGCGAGTATATCTAGCCCTCCATACCTGATCAATTCTGTACCCACCGAGCCCATAGCTCTCCTAATGATGGTTGGATATTAAGGCCGCCGGTTACGAGCAATATATTCTTTGAAAAGAAGTCCTTAGGCCTGCTTATGTTCTAACGGAAGAGAACAAGTATGACGCAGCCTGGCTAATATGTTCAACTCTGGTTCAAGAATACCATGTTGTGGTTTTAGATAAGAAGTTCTTAAGTGCTCCTGAGTGTAGGATTACGTTAGTCCTTCTATATTTTTTCACGATAACTAGATGTCCTCGACCACCATCTCTGTGAACATATGGGCAATACGATGCAAAGATACGGGCATATGTGTGGAAGAAACCCCCACAGCCAGGAACAAGAATTATCGCAAATACCAGACTCAGAGTGCAGTTCTCTAAAAGTTCTGCGCATGATGCTTCAAACCCCTTGGCTCTGAGCGGGCATCAGTGATTCTTCGGTTACTGTGGGGAACAAGAGCCTGCGATAAACGCCAATCCAGGTTCAAGTTCCTGTTATGGGGTCCTCTAATGAACGCAATTTGATCATGCACAAAGCCCGTTTGTTTGGTGCTCAGTTAAGGCCAGAAGACCAGGGGCCACGAATCACTAAGGAACTGGAGGACTCAAGCTCTAATGAGGCAAAGGATGATGATAGTCAGTTCTCAGCAGGATGTTAATGGCTTTTAGGGTGTACTATACTACTTTGTGTAATTCGTTGCTTGCCAAATCGAATATCACAAAGCCTTTCCGTGATGAAGTACACTAGTTAACAGTTGTTCTTTACTAAGAGCGTTTGGGGATGTGGAAGAGTACACGTACACATATTGATATTCAGTTATAATATTGTGGCGGTCGAGAGAGTATCAATTAAATCTAAAGGATGTTTAATCATTTACGCCACCGTGAATACACGTCAGATGGTAGATAGGCACAGTGCGGCCAGCCCTCACATTCTAGAAACAGCAGCTCAAGCTACATAAAACCAACCGCTCGTATTCAAAAGAACCAAGTAAGGAAAGAAAGAATCTAAACTCCCATCGTGAAATCATGCTCGATGCCTGGGGTAACGCTTGCAATGAACTTTAGGAAAACAACAAGGTACTGATCAACCCGAATAGCAACCTGTTGATCATCCTCATCGTCCTCTTCATGCTGCAGCATCTCCCACTCGTCTCCTGCGCCAGCACTACTACCACTACTTCCAGCTTTCGCCTTGTCATCCGATATCTTCAGCTTGGACTCCGTATCGCTGACAAGACCTTCGAGTCCTGCTTCGACTTTCTCCTTGTCCTTGGTGCGTTTCGACTGCTTCTCACGCCGGATTTTCAGGGCAGCATCGGCTCGGTCGAGAAGGACTTTCATGACGCTTGCATGTTTGCATGGGTGGACGCTGGCCATCTTGACGCCGCCTTCAAAAAAGGGGAAGTCCTCTAGGGTGACGGTCTTGTCCTTGTAGTCGCCTACTATGTCTTCCATCATCAGATGAGGCGGTAGAGGTTCTGATACGGCCACGTAGCCTGATAGATAGAGACGAGGGGTCTTGTAGTAGGGGGTATAAGTTATGTAAAGCGAATAGGTACGTAGTGGTCTGGCCATCCTCCGTTAGTACTGATGTATATACGTATGTGTAAGATGACGGTAACTCACGCATTCTTCCCACTCTTCAGAGCCGGCTCTCGAATGATAGCCTCCTCGTCGTCCTCTTCATCATCCATATCAGGAATCTCTTCATCTTCGTCTTCCTTCTCCCCTATATTCCCAGACTCATCGACAGTCCTGACTTCTTTGGGATCAGTCTCACCCACCCTCTCGTCGCCACCGGCATTCAACCACCCGTCATCATCATCGTCTCCGGACGAACCCTTCAGCCCATCCTGTACCATAACATCTGCGCCCTTACCCGCACTACCGGCGAAGTTCTCGTCCAGCCGGCGGTTACAGGGTACCCCACGGGTAACCAGAAACTGCTTCCCCTCCGGCAGATAGGAGACACGCTTTGACGGAGACGCAGCGGCGGACCATGACCAGGTAGGGAACTTGTAGACGAGATAGTCTCCTGCAAGCACAAATTCTTCAGGTGTTACCTGTCCTGTATTCCGAAAGGTAGAGACGTGTGAGATGGGCGCAAGGCGATCGCGGATATCGTTCAGTTTGGAACGGATAACGTTCATCTTGAATAATCTGTTGTTCTTGCTGCGCAACTCGCTGTCAAGGTGTAAATGTGTATATCTTTACACCGCAGCAGCCTGGCGGTTGAGGTTAGAGTATAGATCGATATCAACCTTGGGGGCCCGTTTATTGGTGATGTGTGATGGTTGTTGGTGCCTGGAAAGCCCGCTTGACAGGGTGGGATGATGATCTCTATGACGTTTTCACGTGCTTGGCGCCTCCTTTATATCTACGTACAAGCAGCGGGAAGTTAGGAGATGGGTTGGTCTTGCGGATGGATGTCTGACGGTCATTTCTTTATTATAAATGACGCCGTTGTCGGCTAGTGGCCTTGTCTGCTCTAAGCTATGCTGTTCTTTATCAAGATAGTCTGGGTCCTGAGACAGGATGAGAGACCCTCCTTTTAAGTGAATTACGATGTAGGCTGTAGCGGATGGTCTGGATGTCTCGCGTGGATGCTAGTCGTGACTCATGTGGGTGAAGGGGTCAGAAGGGGAGAAAGGGAGAAAGGGAATATTATGACTCTCCAGTGGCAGTGGCCTGCCGACGCCGGGAGACCTCCTGTTCAACAGCACCAACGGTCAGAGGAACCGTCCTTCCCTGCCAGAAATCATGTTCAGCCTTAGCAAACCCTTCCATACTCCTCATGGCAACAACTAGAAAGCCCAGCTCCTCTCGATCGACATCAAACACCTCCCACCACTCACTGTCGACTACCTTAACCCCTTGTTCTCTTGCTGCGAGATAGATGGCAGAGACGGCTAGCGCGTTCGGCTGGTGAGTGAGATATAGTAGCTGGGGCGAGAATAACGCAGCGTTGAGATGTGCAAAGGTACGCGCCGCGACGGACGAAGAAGAGACCTTGAGTGTCTGCAGGTAGGTGAGGGCGATGGTATGGGGGAGGACAACCTGAATGTGAAAGGAGGAAGCTCGTAAGATGGCTGACTCAATCTTCATCAGGTTCTGTCGTTCGACCTGGTATGTGCCTTCGGACAGGTAGAAGGTCTCTGGGTTGGGGTGTTCGGGAGGCCCATCTGGATTGACAAAGGACAGAGGAGACGCTGTGGGAGAGAGCAGGTAGGTATACACATTCAGAACCGAGCGAGGAGAGACGGGAAACATCGATATCTTTGCCGTCATGTAGAGAGCTGCCGCAGAGATGTCCTTGAGTAATTGTTAGCACCTACCCAACAACAATAATACGTGAACTGATAGAGTTGCGCACCTTCGCTGAATAGACGGCTAGACTACCGCCTTCGGGGCCGACCCAGAACCTGGTGAAGACCACTATCGCCTGGGCGATGACATCCTGCGGAAGCTGGACCAGGACTCCGGCCGCCTGTGTGAGCTTCACGCCAGCATATCGAACAGACCTCTCGAGCTCCTCTGGCACGCCGTCCAGCGACGACGAGGAGTGCTCAAGCTGTGCCGGAGTGGCCAGGGAGTTCGACAGGTGGGCCAACTCGCTTACTGCAGCCGGCATAACTTCCTAGTGATGTCTACACACGAGAAACCATCACCATCATCATGGAGGTTGAGAAGTCGTGAAGTGCGCTCGCCTTAACAAGGTCTACTTCTCCTCATTAGGCGCTCTTGCTCTTCCGCCCTCCAGTAGACAGTCCTTGATGGTCTAGTGGTCATGATTTCCGCTTGTCAATTCTTTACTTTGAGGATAACAAGCGCGGGAGACCGGGGTTCGATTCCCCGTCAGGGAGTCCTTTTTTTTTTTTCTTCCCCCTATTTTTTTTTTTAGTATTAATGGATAGTATTATTATAATATTCTTATTAGTTGCTGACGATGCTCTCATGATTTTCGTCAAGGCCGGAGATAATAGAGAGAGACTCGTCCGATCATCCGGTGGGCGCCTGCAAGGCGGCCAGAATCAGTTTTTAGCAACGTTTGATGCCTGCGCACGGTAGGGCAGCTGGTTGGCGGCTGCTTGCATATGTGGAAGATCTGAGTATATTAGTCCTACTATGGCACCATAACTAATATTTAGTATCACTGGGACTGGCGTATCATGTGTACTAACTCCCGATATGCATGCTACTATATGCACAAGTAGGCCCTTCACTGCTTATACATAGTACAGCCTCGGATGAGCATGGATGCATACATCGTAACCAACGCCCTTCCCATGGGTTTCACCGGTTTCACCTACATAAGCTTCCAAGGGGTCGATAGGATGGATAGCTGAATACCTAGATCGTGGCAAAACACGGCATGAGAAAAATCTGAGAGGCGACTCAGCCGTTCTATTGTTAGGAAGACAAAGATACCAGGTACTTCTGCGCCATAGGTGGGCATATTGCCATATTTCAAGTGGCGACGGCGGCAAAGGCCAGATGGACAGGATGAAAAAGGGGGGAAGAGAGAAACAAAAAAAGGAAAGAGAAGAGGAAACAGCCTGGTTGTACATAGTATGTTGCTGTGAATGTGCATACTCCAATGACTATGCAGCCCCGTTGCATGAGCGAAGAGAAAGCCGTGAAGACAAGGGCTGGACTGGACGGGAGGGAAACGCCTGTAGCTAGTGGTTGGTTTCATATGCGGGTGCCCGTTCGGAAATTGTGTGCAGGCAGGAATATAATATGCAGTCCACTTTACAAGCAGAGAACCCGAACATGACTTCTCATATACTATGTACAAATTTAGATCCTATTTACAAGCAGGTTGCCGAGAGGGAATAGTAACGAGAACAAGTCCTGGAAGAAATATAGACGTTGATGAGTTAGACTAGCTGAGAGACGTAGTGTTAAATAATAAGCCAGGAAGAGATAAATTATCGGTGTAGAGGTACCGTCCAAAAACCACCCTAAAAAGAAGACGAGAAACAGATATAGAAAATAAGAGGATAGAGTAGGCTGAGGAAAATCAAGTGGTCAAATACGTTAGCTGTTAGCATGGGTAAGTGAACGTTAGTGTTTTTTGTATATTTTTGACGATTTCTCTTTTTTTTTTTTCGGTTTGTTTGTCTTTTGTGTTTTGATCCCCTCAGAGTGAAGGTATCAAGAAGTCGACTAGGTAGACGACTCCGTCCCGGTAAGCACCTCTGCAGCTTTCTTGAAGAAGGCAGCACGCTCCGAGCACCGTTCAAGCTGGGGTACAAGGTCCTTGATCTTGAACCTTCGCAGGGAAGGGTCATACGTAAACCATCGATCCATCTATACATCGTATACGTGTTACCGGGGTGCATCAAAAGGGGGAACGAGAGAAGAAGCGGGAAGAGGGGGAGAAAATAACTTACAGAGGCGAGACGGTATCCAAGCCACAGACACCTCTCAGTTCTGACGAGGGCGGTACTAGGGAGCTCAAGCATCCGCTCCTCATCTTCTGCCAGTTCCTGGTTCACAAAGTGCCCATCAGGGAAATACAGTCTTGCCCAGTCCAGTCCCCTGAGGGCAAAATCTTCAGGTAAATGATACCGCACACGCACGTCTTGGCACTCCGGCAAGGGGAACTCGTCACTAGCAATTTTCGACTCGCTTACACGCTGGCGGTTAAGCGTGTTGAGGAAGGTAACTATGTCACGGAAGGGGATAAGGGGTTCAAACGTATGCATTGCCTCTGGGGTGAGAGAGAGAGTAAGAAGGAAGGCCAGAGAGACATGCACGGCAGGCAGAACGTTTTTATCACCTATTTGGCGGAGGATAAGGGCGAACGTATGCATTGACAGGTAAACCTTGTAGTAGAAGGGACAGAGGGAGGAGCTGAATCTGGTAGTGGAGGAATCCGGTATGGTATCGAGTAGTGACAGGAAAGTGGGAGTTTGATCGCAGCGGCCCCAGTAGGTTCTTGCAGAGGTGACTCTGGATTCAGCTGGTGTTGCGATAGCAGCTGTATATGTGGCAGTCAGCGTGTTTGTTGCGGGGGCAAGAGTATCGTCGTTTATAAAGAGCGTTGCAAAGTTGGAACATGACATATAGACGCCCTGCTCACGGAACTTCTCCCCCGTGCGGCCGATGTGCTGCGGCAGGGAGTAGAAGAACTGGAGAGAGTACCGGAGGAACGAGAGGACAGACTCCTTCTTGAACATGATGCCGTGAGCTTTGACAAAGGAGGTCAGGGCCGGTGGATGACGGGGCTGCTTGGGGTTTGTCTGTTTTTGTTTTTGCTCATCTTCCAAAAGAGGATTGAAGAGAAGCAAGATGCTCTCCTTTGAGCTGGGAAAGGGCTCGACACAGACCAGAGACTTGGTGTAATAGAACAGCTGAGAGAGGATATGCGGTCTAGCCAGGACGGCAGAGTGGTGCTGTATTCTCCCTACATTAGGGCCCTTATCCGCAGCGGTTCGGTACCAGTGTCTGGCCACTTCGGCCCAGTTCTCTCGGTCGTACATGTCAACCTCTTCGACCGCCATGCGGTACCGAGCCAGGTCACCGAGACACTCAATCCAGATATTGACAAAAGCAGGCACGCTCTCGAGCAAAAGGGTCATCATCGAGTAAGCAGTGTAAATGAACGATATCATATGTTCCAGGGAGCCCGGCAGTCGATGCCTGAGCAGTTCCAGGAACGAGTGCACCCCATGCCTCCACATCCGGGCGGGCATGCCGTACTCCGTAGCCAGCTTCCGCAGCCTGTCGGTGGCAGAGGGATGCTGAGACGCGAGGAAGAAGTCGTGGTGTTCATGGAGGAGGGTCCTGTGAATAGCAATCAGGGCCTTCCACTGGTCGTTGCTCAGCTCTGATCGGCTGTTGAGCTGCTGCATGTCGACCTCCACGCACTTCTTCTCCACGACGACGAGCCCAGAGTAGATGCCCTGCACCTCGACTATGAGCTGGTCTTCGGCAATCTGCCTGGTTTCCGGCTGCAAGAAGAGATCCGGCGAGCACGGAATGCTGTGCGGGAGGAAGTCAACGGATTGACCATCGTCTATAGCTTCGCCCAGGAGCCCGTCAGCGACGGCGGGTCTGGTGTGGAAAACGACACCTCCCCGCTCGACGGTACGCGAGTGAGAGTGCGAGCACCGCTTCGACCGCAGCCCGGCCTGGAAGTCCAGCTCGTCATCGTCATCTCGCTGGGAGGCCGGACGTTTCCTCGGTGTGGCGTTCTTCTGCTGTTCAAGCGGACTGGACCGGCCTGACCTGGACTGCTCCCGGCTGACCGTCTTGGGCGTGAGTTCCTGGAGATTCAGATTCCGCAACCCCGACGTGTCTGGGGAGCGAGTCCGGCCCGTCTCGGAGTCCTGTCTGCTGGTCCGCGAGACAGACACGGAGACAGACGCTGACGGTGTTGGCGATGGAGACGGGGAGGAGGACGGAGACCTAGGGGGGAAAAGTGGCCCTGGAGTTAACCCAAGCAGAACCATCAACTACAAGAGGACAGCAGCAACGCTTACTGTTCAATTTGGTCGAAGCTGGACCACGACGTCCCATGTCGACGATGGCCGTCGCCCCCAGGACAGGCGGCTGTGTCGTTAACGTGGTTTACACGCAGCATGATGCGAGAGGATCGGAGCATGCCATACAGAGAACACACACACACACACACACACACACACAGGGGGGCGGTAGACTTCTTCAGCCACGGGCTAACCAGAGCTCAGCATTGAGAAGGGTGGGAAGAAGACGTCTTGCATCGTCGGTTCATGGTTGATATTTATTGATCGAATGTTGAATTGCTCTGCATCAACTTTGGGAGGGTTTCATGGAGCTCATGCTTGACGCCTGCGAACCAGTTGCGGAAAAAGAAAACACAGCGCCATCTACAGGCTATCCGCACAAGCAGGGGGGGGGGGTTGGTTCTTTTTCGTACTGTGTGTCTTCTCTCGAGTGTCTCTTTTCTCCGTTCATGCATACCGATACTTGGTGGCAGACGACGTGGTGATGATGATTATGGTGATGCTTATGGTGATGATGCTACAGTCCTAGGCATAAGCACATCTCTACGAGAGCCTTTCTCATACCGACTCTTAACTCTCCGTTCTGTGAAGCTGTCACACCAATAGCGGATGCAGCCTCTCAACCCTAGCCTTGCAAAGGGGGCTGTGCAAGAGTAGGGCTGATGTATCCAGTAGCTTTTCTCAACTGTCGCTGTGTCATGCAATGCTGGCAGCCGGCCGTGACCAGGCCTCCTCTCAATATCAGACACATAGTGCGGTTAGCCGACCATAAGATCCGCGCATTTCTGGTTAGTTATTTATAGAGAACTGGCTCGCAGGCATACTACGCACATCTTCTATCCGCAGACCGGAGGATTGCTTGGTCAGAACAACCCATGCGGTTACTCAGCCGTCTTGGGTGCCTTTGAAGTGCCGTCTCTGCTACAGCTGTTCCACTAATCAGGAATATACTCTTGGACATGCTCCTTTGAGGCATATTTGCTGACCAGAAACAAGGAGCATGACGGGTATCTACATGACGCCCTTATGATACAGGCAGATGATATTCTATTTCGACCTGCCAACTGACTTGGCCGCAACTTCATCCTTCTTCTCCCGACGCTGTACCACGTGGGAAACAAACGGGAATGGTCGATGCGGCAGCTTCGTTTGCTCGGGCGAAGGGCGGATTCCGGATGACAAGGTTATACAAGGCAGAAGACGAGAATGTCGTGCATGCAGTAACTTGATTTGGTTGCTCTAGATGATCACGTACATGAGAGAAGACGGCGCCCATTCATGTTGACGCCCGTTGAGATGGAGATAAGAGACGGGGGGGGGAAAAAAAAAAGGAAGAACAAAGAGAGGAGGCGGAAGAGATACGCCGCCAACCATTGCAAAACAAACCAGCTCGAGTCGGCAGGATGCCGGATGGGGAATATGTAGGTCTTCAAAAGGGGTTGTTCTAGAGTGAAGTCGGATACGGAAAGGTACATGACCGCAGAGAAGAAACAGGAGTACGAAGCTGGGTCCAGTAGATAGATATGAACCAATTAACCGACTCCATATGGTGATGAGCTGTTTAGCGGTCTGAAAGTGTAAAAAAGAGGAGGGGGAAGAAAGGTAGATTCATCGGAAATTATCAGCCTGGTTGTGTCTAGACTGGGTAGTTGAATAGGTGAGTTGGTATTAAGAGATGGGTGCCATGAGGCCCATTAAGTCAATGTTCTATGAGATAAATATCCGAACCTAGGCTGAAAGTTAGTAAGATGCACTCAATAGTATCGAGAAGAGATGGAGAGAAGGGTGAGATGGTAATATATTACCTTCTGTCTGACAGGTTTACGACATATCGGGCACGACGCCGGCAGCCTCCGCATCGTCCCTGGCCTAGGACCATGAAGATGCTGTTCCGCACACCACCGACACAAGACGGCATGTCCACATGGTATCAAGACCGTGTCTACAAGCTGGCTCATGCACACCTTGCACTCCATATTGATTACCAGGCTCTCTGAATCTTTAGGCTCCGGTCTGGCGTCCAGTTTGGTATCCAGTCCAGTCTCCTTTGGACGCAGCAGATCTTCGGCTATCATTCGTCTTCTGGCCTCGCGCTCTTGTCGTGTCAAGTACACTCGGTTCGGATAGTCTGTTGTCTCCATGGTACGGTTAATGGTATCCATATATGTGTCCGCTGTTAGGTTGGTGAGATATCCCTCCCCATAACTGGGCCGGGCTGGAGGCGGAGCGGGTGGGGAAGTGGTACGGTTGGTAGTAGCAGAAGAAGCCGTAGAAGTAGGGGGCTGGAGTTGGCGAGAGCTGGTCTCTGGTTGCCGGGTGGAAGAAGATGCAGGAGATACGCGGAGTGGTCTCATACGGACCCGACGGCGGGTAACTCCATCACTGCCTACCCGGTATTCACGAGCAGGGAGGTCTAGGTTCTCCAAGGACATGACGTGCGCGCTGCGGCGGCGCTGGAGCAACGACGGAGGAGTGGCAACGGAGGGAACAGATGGATGGCTCCCTTGAGTGCTCGTCTGGACTGATGATAGAGGATCAGTCGCTGAGCTGGTTGTAGGCAGAGATGTATGGTTCAGGTCATTCTCGGCATTGCCATTGTGGATCCATGGTATGTTCTGTAGCTGGGCTTGATGGATCGGTGGGCTCAGTTCCATTGGATACTCAGAAGGCCCTACAGTTATATGGCCCTGGTGCATGTAGGCGTTGTATCCAGGTCTTGCTGGTGCCTGGCTGCCAGCATGGGGAAATCCAAACTGATTATCCTCACTAGGGTGAGCATGGTCCTGCTGAGGTGATGTGAATCCAGACATAGGGTATGAATCAAGGAAAGGTGAGGATGCACCGGTAGATCCATCCTGGTCTCCTCCTTGCTGGTGCTGCTGGTTTGAACTATTGTTGTTACTATTGCTAGCATTGTGGCTGTTAAGACCAGAATTCTCCTGTCGTGAGGAGAGAGGCAGAAGGTAACCCCCTTTTTCATCGGTTAGCACAAAACATGTAACATCTGAAGAAAGAATATATGCCCATACTCGTTACTTGAGGGTTTGCACGGTTTCTAGTGTCAGGGACAGGCAAGCCATTATGGAAATGAATCGAGTACGGATCGTTGAGAGGTGAAAGTATGCCTGGTTGATTCAGGGCCTGGTTCAAACTCGAAGTCATGTCCATCATCGAACGAACCGGCTGTCCTGTGGCCATATATCGAAGCCGCTGAAGATGGTCAGCTTCCTCCAAGGCAGGGCCTGTCTGGCGAGTGACTATGGGAATAGGCCAGTTTAGCAGTGGATCAAGAAGGCGTCTATCAGGCGGCATCACTACTGCTCTCTCTGGCGGGGAAGAACGCAGTAAACCAGAAGATAGCTAGAAGGGAAGACGGGGAAGTCCGGAACAAGTCAAAGGAATGCACGACTTTGTAGGAGGAAGTTCTTAGGAAATAGGAAGAGAGTGAAAAAAGAGAAGAGCAAAGAAGGGAGATGTTGGTGAGAAAAAAGGGGTAAAGGTGAGAATGTGATGATAAAACTAGGAAGAGACTTAGGGCAGCATAGGACATGATATCAACACTTAAAAACTGGCTGAAGAGTTTTATAGAAAGCCAGTGAATCAAGGTAGGACATTAAATGATACCATGGACAACACTCCATTTTAGCGCCATTTACAGGGGAATAAAGTGAGGTGAAGATATATCTACCGTCACTTGCTTTCTTCTATAAAGTAACAAGAGAAGAGAAATGTAGAGAAGGATATAGAAAAATGTAGATAGAAACCAAATCAGGGGCAGAACTGACCACTAGAGTCTGGTGGATGGTTTATATCACTATTTGGTTCCAGAGCCTTACACCAGTAGCATCCAGAGGGAGTGGAAGCAGTCGTCTGGGATGGTATACTGGGATAATGTTGGTTGCAAGGAGTGAAGCTCATATGGGATCCCGGAGAGGTCTCATGAACACAAAAGGTAGAACGGCCAAACTGTCTGTTTAGACAGGACATGACTGGTAACCGGGACCTGAGATAGTGCACATCTGTAGGAACCTCCAGTCCCCTTAGGAAGACTTCTTGGCTTCTTTTTTTTCCACCTTTATATCAGGCTCGAGATGGCGGAATCTAGATATTCAAAATACTGTGCTCCTTAGTTAACTGGTCAGCCCAAAATAACGAACGACATATAGCATATATAGTTATGGAGCTTCCTCCAAGGTCCCTTGCAGACGGGAAGAGCGTATATCCCGAGTCCACGGATCACAGTTTTGACAGGCCGGCAAGAGGAAGAGAAACAGAAAGGGGAGGGGAAGACAAGGCCACCAACCGATCCTGACGAGATAATACTGTTCTGTGGCAACGGTCTCATTTATCATCACTTATTTGGCCTCAGGGAGGGGAGAGGAAGGATTAGGAGATGAGAATATGAAAAGAAATGGGTATAACTATTCCTTCTGGAATAGCAGTCTATGAAGAGAAAAAGATACAAATATCGGCAGACGGACAGAGTATGGCATTAGATCCCTTGAATGGTGGTTTTATTCCCAGCCCGGGGCTGATGCTTCACGGCGACGGCAACATATACCAACAACCAAACCGCAACCAGACCAGAGGAAAGGAAGAGAGAAAAGGGGGGAAAGGAAAAGGAAAACCGGAGAAAAGAGGAAGAAGAGAGAAGGGAAGAAATCGAGAATCGAGGGACGAAGAGGCTTTTTAAACGATGTTCAGGCGAAAAATAAAAAATGGAAGATCCTCACATGACGGCAGAGGGTGCTCGAGAAGAATAAGAAGAAACCACCGTCTGACATCAAGGAAGAAAAACTTGCCCGACCCAAGGAGAACGGCGGAAGAGGAAGACCAAGAGGCGGGCTAACTCACAAGAGAGAAAGCTGACCAAGATACCGTCTGGCTAACGCAGGCAAAGGGCGGGGAGAGTAACAAGCTACCAACCAGAGAAATACGGCCGCTTAACATCCATGACTTAATAACGGACTAAAATGTCTGTTGGTCGCTTTTTACTCTCTGCTTTGGCAACTGGAGATGAACCCCGAATCCCAGTTGACGCCAGGTTTGACGAGAAGAGTGGATGTTGCATCGGCCTTGCAGGAGGATCCGATTTGACCAAGGGAATGTGAGTGTGGCTGGGATCAACCACAACCACATCTACAGTAACTACTCCGTACCTGTCTACTACCGTGATCCCCCTAATAAGAGGGAAGAAGTCGAGAACGCAGGGGGAGGGACACATCACAATCATACAAAACCAGGCTTGATCGATCAAGAGGGAAACCGAACTCCTTGCCGGCGGCCATCCGTCCCTCTCCGTTGCCACGATGATATCATGCATATATCAAACAAGACCATTACCTTCATACTGAGTAACAGCCACTCGCTAGTTAACGGCAGAAGAAGAGACGGGGGGGAAAAAAAGAAAAAGACAAACCTGCAATAA
The DNA here is from genome assembly GCF_000151145.1 of Microsporum canis CBS 113480. Taxonomy (NCBI): domain Eukaryota; kingdom Fungi; phylum Ascomycota; class Eurotiomycetes; order Onygenales; family Arthrodermataceae; genus Microsporum; species Microsporum canis. Next base: position 1,915,016 of record NW_003299164.1, on the reverse strand, counting down.
AAACACCGAAAAGAAGGTGTCTACCGGTTCGTCAACCTCGGTGGACATTCTAGTTATGGAATGAAAAATCTAGGCCTACTCAAAGATCAACCAACTTCTTCCCATTATAACTACCGCCTAACCCTCGTTTGGGGGCCGGACTTTAACCACCGTTGAAGAACACTCACGATTGAGTTGGTAGAGTTTGTATTTTGGTTGTTTAATAATCTGCTGCTTACCAGATGCAACCTGGCCGGCTTTTCCTGCAGTCTTTCATCTTCCGTGCTATGAGGAACATGTCAACCTTTACGCTTCCCGCCTCTGAGCCACCGGTGCCTGTCCAGTTGACATCAGACATATCTCAATCCCAGCTGCTTTCCTTCCCAGCGTTTAAAATATGGCTGTCGACCCTACGTCATTCTCTGTCTAGACAACAGGACCCTTCTCATGAGTTCCATGCAAAGCCGTACGTGCTGCGAAGCATCAGCGTACAGGCTGTCGACCACTTTGGGGCAAACAGGCTTGGTTTTGTCAAATTCAAAGCGGATGTCTCTACTGATGACGGAGACAGGTTGCCGGGTAGCGTCTTCTTGAGAGGCGGCAGCGTTGGCATGCTCGTAGGTCTTCTCAGATATGTACAAACCACCAATTATACTGAAGACAACCCGATTGACAGCTACCATAAACCAGCTCATTCTCCAACCCGACGATGCATCGAACGGTGATAAACATGTCGTCCTTACTGTCCAGCCTCGCATTCCAGCGGGCTCACTTTCTTTTACTGAACTACCGGCCGGCATGATCGATGAAAACGGCTCCTTTGCCGGAGCCGCTGCCAAAGAGATACATGAAGAAACAGGCCTTGATATCAAGCAAGATGAGCTAATTGACATGAGCTCACTTGCTCTACTTGGCTCTCCTAGCGACAACAGTTACGATGAACTTGACAAGAAGGAAACTTTACAGAATGCAGTGTACCCTTCGCCTGGAGGATGTGATGAATTCATTCCTCTTTTCTTGTGCGAAAAACGCTTGCCCAGGGCGAATATGCAGCAGATGCAGGGACAGCTCACAGGGCTGAGGGAAGAAGGTGAAAAGATCACCCTTAAGCTGGTGCCTCTAGACAAACTGTGGAAGGAGGCAGCTCGGGATGCGAAGGCATTGTCGGCATGGGCTTTATACCATGGTCTAAAGAAGGATGGGCTTCTATGAACTTCACCAGCGATGTTGAAGTGTTAAGCATAACCTATCACTATCTATGCAAAATTAAAATACCCACACACTATAAAAGCCATTTAAGAGGTTTACCTGGAGGATTCCAATCTAAACTGCTGGGGATTGGCTTAAGAGGACGGGCATTACCTCCTACAAGTGTTGTACATCTGCAAACAAACCTGAGTTGGCACAGACATCTGAGACTGCAGAAGCCAATTGATAGCTGTGGCTGGTATTCTATATATCTAAAAGAAATATACACCACATTTTCAGATGACATGTTCGTGAATCTAGCCCGGTAACAAAAGCAGCCATAACGTCCCCGGGAGAACCCGTTGGCTTCCGATGTGCTTCTCTTCATCCGCCTAGGCCCCATTTCCGTGCTATTTCTATTCCCTCCGCCAGAGTACCGACACGCGCATCTATAGCGTATCCTTCTTCCTCCATTCGCTTAGTCTCCTCAAAGAGCTTTGCAAGCGGAACGCTGAAACACTCAATAAACTCATCGTCCTCGAGTTTCGGTTTTGGATTCTGGTTTTCAGGCAACGACATGTCAACATGTACGTGGACCATATTCAAATTCGTGTTGCAAAATCCTGGATCTGTTTGATTTATGTTTTCTTCTCTTAGTACTTATTTCTTTTTACATCACATCAAAATCCCACAACATGGCCTTCTTGAAACCGTACTCCCATGCTCTCGCAGCTTATGCATAATCAAACGGTTGGATTCGCAATTGCATATGATTTCTCCCCGCCAATTCCGGACGGAGTGTTTTACACCCGCTTTGCTTCCCTAATCCAGGAAACACACTACCGCCGAACAGGCCGGAACAAAATATATAAAAAAAATAAAAAAAAACCTTCCACATACCGTTATATAAAATAGGACCTTTCTGTTCGACAACTCCGACATATCCGGTTTCTTCTCTCAGTTCGCGCACAGCACACTCCTCCGCTAGTTCGCCTGCGTCAAGTAGACCGGCGGGGATCTCAATGGTGACCAAATTGATAGGTGGCCGATACTGCCTTTGGAGCAGAATCTCTGGACCCGAAGGCTTGGAGAGGATCGCAACGATTCCTACGCCATCTATCAGGGAGTTCGAGCGAGTCTGACAGCTATCAGCGTCTATTATTACGTATTGGTATTGAAAAGCTGGCATGGATCAATGAACTTCCCAGCAGTCGGGTCGGAACGAAAGGAACGAATAGGCAATGGACGGGAAATGAATTTCGTTGTATACATGTATAGCCATGGCTGCACTATGCATGCATGCATGCATGCATGTATTGTGCTGTAATGTGCTGGATGATAGAAGTGGATTGATATGTGCTGACCTGTCTCTCTGCTGCTTCCCATGTTCTGGCGACTCCATTGGGGTCCGTGTATGTCCGCTTCACAAGCCTGATCCAGCGTGCTTCGGACGAGTCCTATATGGCAACGTATTAGCAAGTTAGGGTACCATCAAGGAGGTGGTGTATAGCATAATAAAGAGTATAAATTGTGACGTTCTAAGCAGGGTGTATAGCAGTTAGGAAGTCGACCCAACTTGGTGGCTGTCTACATACCAAAGGTTCGACCGAGAGCAGAGCCGGCTTTTGAGGAATCGATGGCTGGTCTGACATGGCTATATACACTCAATTACGAGAAACAGTGTCGGAGAAGAACCAAACCTGTAAACTGTTGACTTGTTACTATGTTGGGGGTTTAGCTGTCGTTTATGAGGGTGGGATATAGTTATCATGTGACTGAAGGTGGGCAAGATGAACGCGAGTTTGAGAAAGCTGCCTTGATTTTATCTGGGGTCTATTCTGGCCATGGGGATTTGTGATCGCCTGGCATTACATATGCGTGTTCCCCATCTTCGGGTAATATTGGAAACAGGGAAAAAAAGAAAACATCCGGTAAAAAGGCAAGAAGTGGGATATGAGAGGGTCGTTGCTCGTCAACCATATCTAGCTACCTGGAGGAGAAAAGGTGAAAAAGGAAAAAACGACCGTAAGTCTTAGAGAGAGGAAGGGGTGTCCATCTTCTCGATCTTCTCGATGCACTCATCCCACTCGGACCAATTCCTCATGACGACTTTGGCTCCAAGGGCGAGCAGAGCTTTGGCCATCTCCTCCTGTTTCTCGGTGGTGGGGTAGCTGCCAACATACGCGATGACAGGGATGCCGGCGTTAATAGCACTCTGGGCACCACTCCTGCTGTCCTCGACGGCAACACACTCTGATGGCCCCTTTCCGATGACCTTGAGAGAGTGAAGGTAGATGGCTGGGTCGGGCTTGGTGGTAGGCTTGGGAAGAGAAGTGGCAGCAGAGAAGATGTGGTCTTCAGGGAAGAACTTGGCCTGATCGACCTTCTTAATTGAAGCCTTGACGCGTCGAAGGGCGGAGGACGAGACGACAGCCATGCCGTACTTCTTCTCGGAAAACATCTTGACGAGGACTTCAGTGACACCAACGCATGGCTGAGCCTTGGCCTCGAGTTTGGCAATGACACGGTCCTCTTCCTCCTTGACGTAGGACTCGAGTTCTTCAGGGGTAAGGGTGATGCCAAACTTGGACTGGATCGAGACCATCATGCCGCGGAAGTTCTGGCCAACAAACTCGCCGATGAGCTGTTCGCCAGTGTAACGCTTTTCAATGTTATTCTTCTCAAGGATCTCGTTGGCAATGTCGGCACAGGCCTCGAAGGCAAGCTCTTCAGACAGGACAAGGGTGTTGTCACAGTCGAAGAGAATGTGGGTGATCTGTATACTAATTAGCTATGAATTGTCCTGTAAAGCATCACATAGAGCAGCGTGGTATATCCTACCTTAGGCATGATGACGGCTAACCTCGAAGGTTGAAGAGTGTGTAAGTAGAATTAGTAGAGAGCTGGTCGATGAGAAGAAGAGAGGAAGAGGAAGAGGAAGAGGAAGAGGAAAGGAAGAAGTAGGAAGCGGAAGAAGAAGAATAAGAGAGCCTGGGTTTGTCCTGCTCGGTGGGGCCCCGCGGCGGGCAGGTGGGATGAGTGAGAGGGCAAGGAAAGGCAGGGCCTTGTCACAGCAACACGCAGAAAAGACCGGCCACTCGTCTCTTCTACCACAAGGCACAAGCGATAACCTGCCTCGGGCACCAACAAGGAAGCCTAAGAGTGTGTCCCATGGACATGCAGAGATGCCCCTGGTTGGTTGATTTTGGCCTGGTTATGATGGTCTTTTGACCAGGTCGTTTCTCTGGCACTGCATGTTTGTACAGTGGTACACCATGTAGGTTGCACCTACGGCGAGACGGGCACCACTGTATCATTAGTATCAGTTACTATACGTATATTTGTTATTAGCAGAGCGTATGGTCCAGGTCTGTAAATGTTGATATATCTTCTTGACCATGATAAAACTGGAATAGCAGTTCAAGTCTTTAGGATAGGGCCTAAAAGAGTCGTACCACTAGGCACAATCTCACTGTACGGAATAGACATATCTAGATATGATATCCTCGTCCTTGTTCCTGATTCTGCAGAGTGGCCTAGCTGGTCCTGTTTGCAACATGTCCACCTTGCCCCTTGAAAGTGCAGACAGATAATATATCGATGTAGCGTCTGGAGATGCGGCATCCCTGGAGAGATACCTTAGATACTTTGTCTGACACAAAGATAGGTGCTGTAACTGTAGTGTACATAACGAAAACAGTGCCCAAATCAAATCAACTGTAACATCGTCAGTCGCCTTCGGGTTCTCTCGCTATTTATCTGTCAACGTTCGCAAATCTGTTCATCTGGTGGTTCCTTGAAATCTGCAGCTAAAAAAGAAACTCGGTGGAGCCGGCCTTTTTTATATCACGTGACTTGATAACCGTAAATTTTAGACGAAACAAGCTGCAACATACAATCTACAGCCACAGCCATCAGGTTGAACAGTTTTGTTTAGAGGTACGGGTATTTTGTCCCGTTAGGATAGAGAGTTATTTATTATTATTTATTTATCCATATATTTACTATTGGTTTATATATACATATATTACATGGAGAAGCCAATATCTCTATCAGATATCCAATTCCCATCCGCATCCCAGAGCATATCCCACCTCCTTTCAGATCTCCGGAGATCAGCTCTATCAATTACAAATAGGCTAAAGTCTATAGAGACTGACGCCATCTTCGTCCAAGAAACGTCGGATCACTACGGTCTGCCGCTTGTTGCCAACGAGAGATGTGGAAGCTGGTATATCCCACCGGACAGGAAGGTCGGCAGCTCCTATTTTAAAAGCACGGATGGCCACATGGGACAGTGGGATTTTAGTCTCAGACGGCTGAATATGCAGGTTTTGGATGTCTTGAAGTGTCATGGCGGGTGGGTTCGGGGTGCCCTGATGAAGTTACTGACTGAGCTAATAGACAGGGCCTCTTTAGATGTGTGATTGTTGATTCGACTAGAAGGGGTAAAAGTACGGTATTTTCTCTCGATTTTATATAGGATGGGATGTACCTGTACTAATGACATATATTCTTAACTGTCCAGCCATGCCAGATGCGCTGTCAAAAACGATCCCCATCTGGTGCGCCGTTCTTAACAGGACCCTGTTTCCTGACAAGCCTGCTTACCATGCAGTTCAATTTCCGTCTTCATATCTTGGAGAATCAGAAGAATCTCAGATTGAAAACAAAATAAACGATTTTGTAGAGTCGTTTAAAGTGAGTCAGAGTCAAGATCTTTCAACCGCTATACCCACACAGCTAACTCCCCTCTAGACATTAAATTTGGATGTTGAAAGTGTAAAATATAGATTGGGAAAACCCATTCGTCTCGTCTGGGCAGCCAGGGATTATTTTGCAGATGATGAAGAACATGCCGAGTCGCATTTACTAGTTCTCTGCTCGGCATCTAGATGCGTTCGTGGAGCCGAAATGTCAGAAGGCGGATACATCCAGGGTGCTGGTGATGATAGCGAAGGGTGGGCCCATGGTCTTACACCTCCTATATTTTGGAAGTATAAAGCTGAACTGATGGCGGCGGGGGAGTCAGCCCTTCCTGACCTTATTAAGCAACTGATTGAAAAAGAGCGCAATTCACCTTCTGCTAATAGAAGATACTTGGTAAAACCGACGAATAATATATATATTGGGAAAAGAGGTGGGACTGGTGATGAGCTCTCGCCCTTCGATCTGGTTATCGATTGTGCAGGCAGCGTTGGTTCCACTGAATCGCCCAAATTGCTGAATCTCAACTGTCCACCTGGAAAATTAGGAAGTCGACAGCTTAGAAAGGTCCTTGGAAAGGTTGAGAGCTTCGTATCTCGCCATCTAGCCGCTAATTCATCGATACCCATCCTTATCATGTGTGCAGATGGTAAAGATATATCTGTCGGAACAGCCTTGATGGTACTTTGTTCTTTTTTTGATGACGAAGGTACTGCCTACCCATGACTGTACATAATCTATACGGCTTGAGATCTAACCGTCTATTAGGGAAATATAGCGGACCTTGCGACAAGTCCCGAATAAACAAGCAGTTTATTCGCCAGCGCCTAGCGTGGATCGTCATGTCAAAGGAAGATATCAACCCTTCAAGACCGACACTTCAATCAGTTAACTCGTATCTCATGGACAACAGATAGGAGGCCGCTTTATTCTTATCATCTATATCTTGAAAGAAAATCTGGTTGAAATTTCAATCTATCAATGTCTTTCTGCGGTATATATAACTCTTTCTCAAGCATCCTTACTCGTTTTGTACGAACCGCACAAGGGCACCGCCCGCTTCTTCATCCAACCCATCAAGGACAGCCATATCATCGTCAGTAATCTCAAAGTCGAAAACGTCGGCATTAGCCTTGATACGGTCCGGGTTATCACTTTTGGGCAATGGCACCCAGTCCTTCTGAAGGGAGTACCGTACCAATATCTGGCATGTGGTTTTGTTATATTTTTCCGCCAAGTTGGCCAGTACGGTATTGGTAGCTTTCTTATTCCTAACCAGCGGGCAGAAGGCTTCAACCACTATGCCGTTCTCCTTGCAGTATGCCACAGCCGTCTTTTGCTGACACCAGGGATGGAGCTAGTGATCATCTTAGCTATCAATTGCAGCCTCTGGGTTATGACATAAAGCTCACCTCTATTTGGTTGACGTGCGGCGGCCATATCTTTGCGTACGGTTTCATTTCCTCAATGTGCTTGACGCCGTAGTTGCTCACGCCGATGGCTCTCGTCTTTCCCTCAGCCAGCAACCTCTCCAACGCAAGCCACATAGTCTTCCGCCCTTCGGCACCAGCGCCAGTGCTGTGTATCAAGAACAAGTCGACATAGCCCCCTTCACCGTCAATCTTCTTAACACTCTCCAATACCTTCTGGTAGGTCTCGTCCGCAGTCGCTCCTGGGGATAGGATTTTGGTGGTCAGAAATAGATCCTTTCGATCAACACCGCAGCTCCGTACGGCCTGACCGACCTCTGCTTCGTTGCCATACAGCTGCGCAGTATCTATATGACGGTATCCGGCTTGAATGGCGCTTATACAGGACGCTTCGCACCGGTTTGCAGGGGATTTATAGACACCAAAACCGAGTCGTGGTATCCGCACCGTCGACTTGCAGAGAGTGAGGGTGTCTGCGATCGATAGTTTAGGAGACATTCTTGTCAGCGCTTTCACAGTTCAGTTCTTAAGCCAGCAACCTGTGTGTTTTCTTTTTTTGAGAGAAGCCGCACGCTCTCGACCTTTGCATCTTTGCTTCACTCAACTACGTGGGGTCGGGAAACTCGATGACGTCGTTAAGAAGCCAAAACGACTTTGTAGCGACGACATATAAAAATGAATATCAAGCATCAAAGGGCAATTCTCAAGATAGAGAAGCCAAGGAAGAACCTGTTACAAGATAAACAATGGATATCTATCCACAAAGACGTTTGACCGTTCACGGAAGAGTTCGCATGCGAATGCGATGGAGGAGCGTCTTTCTCTCCCACCAACCAGTCCAGCTCGCAGTCATTTTCCACACAAAATTTACAAGCAGTGATGCGTTGCTACGTCGCTGGTCAGACAGGATTCTCGAGCGTCTCCCTATCTTCAGGACGCTCTGAACGTCACTCCTGATCAGCCTTGGGGCTCCGCCTGAGTCAAACATCCCCAGCTCTTTACTCCTTCAGGACTCCGCAGCTTGCAAGACATACCAGGGAACTTGCCCGCTGGTGTGGAGCGATGCATCGCACCAAATCTGCTTGCTGCAGGATCTAAAAACTTCAGGAAAAATTTGTCCGTGGCCGTCGGGCAGACTTATTCCGAGTAGCTTGGTGTTGATCCTTGTGTGGTGGAACCTTTTTTACCTCTTCGAAGGATTCGGATGCACAGCCTAGTTACTGTGTACGCAGAGATTCAAGGGATACGTCGCGCATTTGACAAGGCCCAGCACCATGCTCTTCGTGTCACTTAACATGGAGCGGATAATAGCACCCGAAAGCAAAAGGGTTTCTTGTCAGGTTACACCTTTGACACTTCTTTGATGCAGCGTTTTATGCATCTGAACAGGATATATAAAGGTGGAGGATGCGGAAGACTTTCTCTCTTCATCATTGACATTATCTCACCAACATCATGCTTACCCTTCCCCTTTCGTTAAGTATATTCTCTCTCGCCGCAGGCTTTGGTTCTGCGGCGTCACTCCAGAGCCGTACAGACTCACGCTGTGCTTCTATACCACCTCCTCATGTTCCAGGGGCCGAAGTCCTGTCTGTAGTAGGCCGTGAACGATTGATTGAGGCCGCTCCATTCCCGCCATCACCATTACAGCACAACAAGACAGTCAGCATCTGCAGCGTCGATGTCACCCTCACACATAAAGGGGTTAATGACAAAGTCCTGGTCTCGGTTTGGCTGCCTCTCCCTGATAAGTGGAACGGGCGCTTCCAGGCCACGGGAGGAGGTGGATGGGCTGCCGGGGAATTTGAAGTCTTCCTAGGCCCAGCTGCCCTTGAAGGATATTCCTCTGCCTCGACTGATGCCGGTGTCACACTTGATCCTGGGTCCGCCGATAAATGGGCCCTCAATAAGGATGGCACGGTCAATTATGGCCTTTTGGAGAACTTTAGCAGTCGCTCAGTCCACGATATGGCCGTCGTTGGAAAAGCAGTGACAAAGAGCTATTACGGGAAACCCGCCAACTATTCTTACTTCTACGGTTGCTCCAATGGCGGTCGACAGGGAATGGTGGAGGCACAAAAATACCCAGGTGATTTTGATGGTATTCTAGCGGGGGCACCAGCCATTTACTGGCCACAATTACTGGTTGCAACCGAATGGCCACAAGTCGTTATGCAGAGTGAGAAGACCTTCCCATCCCAATGCGTCTTTGAGGCTTTCAGAAAAGCTGGTATCGCTGCTTGTGACAAGCTAGACGGGGTAGAGGACGGGGTTGTCTCAAACCTTGACGACTGCGAATTCAATCCATTCGCCCTGGTTGGAAAAAAGGTAGAATGTGGTGGGAAATCGGCCACCATCACACTTGCTGAGGCGTGGGTCGCAAAGAAGATCTATGACGGGCCCAAGGCGACCTCAAAACAGGTTCTATGGGATGTACTGCCCGTAGGAGCCTTTTATGACGGCCTTGCCAACAGCACCATCGAAAACGGGGTCCCGAAAATCGCCCCATTTACAATAGGTGCCTCCTGGATCAGATCTTTCTTGAAAAAGGACGTCAACTTCGACCTGTCCACCATCACTTACGCCGACATGCCCGAGCTTTTCCAACAAAGCATCGACGAGTATGGTGAGATTGCCGGCGGAAGTGACCCTGATCTCTCTGCCCTCAAGAAGAATGGAGCCAAGCTCCTTACCTGGCACGGCCTGGAAGATCAACTCATCCACCCTAAGGTTTCGATCAGGTATCGCAAGGAAGTTGAACGTCGAATGGGAGGCGCCGCCAAAGTTGATGAATTCTACCGCCTGTTTTTGGCTCCAGGAGTAAATCACTGTGGCATTCTTGGGCATAACGACGGAGCGGTTCCCACTAGTACCCTTGATGTATTGGAGAGATGGGTTGAGAAAGGCGAGGCTCCAGAGACGATGCCTGCAACGGCTACCAACCTTGCTGGTGCCCCCATCTTCACACGAAACCTTTGCCGTTATCCCCTTGTCGCTCGCTACAAGGGCAAAGGCGACCAGAACTCGGCAGAAAGCTATGAATGTGCTAGGGATTTCGGATCTCACCACTAGTTGGTAGGTCGTTAGGTTCAATATACATGGAATAATGAAGAACAGACCTGATAGTTTATGTAGTAACAACTCTTTTATATTCTATATCCTTCAATCATTCATTCCCTACGGCTTTGATTCTAACCCTTGGAACAACTTCGCCAACGGTGTGCCCGAAGAACAGAGGTAACCCTCAGAGGAATACACCTCTTTACACGAGAGTTTTCAGCCATGTGGAGCGTCTGGCGTCTTCCTCCTTGGTATTCGTTCTAGTATTTGTCACTAATTTGATAGCCTGCCAGTACGGAGTAGTTATTTGTCATTTTACGGGCTGAGAATATCGCGAGCTTTCAACTCAAATGATTCCAAAAAGGCTCCTTCAGCCCTGCGAGGGTTATGAGAGTCAAGCAATAACTCTCAGAGCCTTAACTGGGGGCCCCAGTCTTAGCCATGCTTGACTCTTACGGGTGGATGCCCTAACTACGGCGCTGTGAGGCGTCGCGATCTTCGACTCTGGACCTTCAGCTGCACCGCCGGCCGCTCCTCAAGGCCACAATCTGGTTATCTATTAACGAGCCAATTGGAACATACTATGCATTGCTCTGGCACTTGTATTTGCATCACGATTGTTTGCCCGAGCGGGCGGATGAATTATTTGGCTGTCTTTTCCTCTCTCCCTCAAGCCTCATGATCCCGTCGGGCCCGCAAAACATCAAGTTATTTAATAACTATAACTTTGCCCAGCCGAAGATAGTATAAATAGCAAAGGAGTCAGCCGGTTATTGTATCTGGTTCATCGAATATTTCGCCTTTTCCTCACTATATATTTTGAGCCGAGTGATACATTGCAGCCTCCGGATGGACTCCAGCGACTCCGACCAGCCAACTCGAGCTCTGAATGCATGTGAGCCTTGTAGAAGAAGAAAGAAGAAGTGTGATAGATTATCACCGACATGTAGCTCATGCCAGAAGTATGTCGTGATGGCAGTTTTGTTGATATTGGTTCCAATATCCCGTTTTATGTTTTGAATATACTGACGGATCAACGACAGACATCTCCTTCAATGCTCATATCCCAGAGTCGGTCGAAAGTCTCAGCTTCGAGCTCTACGTGAACGTCTCCAGATACTTGAAAGTGCCATTGCAACCCAGACAAATGCCGTATCCGCGGAGCAGCATGACATGCAGCTTGCTGCAGTCCTGACCAATGCCTCAGCCCTTCAGGAGATCGAACCTCCTCAGATATACCCGATTGAGTCACAATGGTATATACCAGAGCTCCTGCGATTCTGTAAGTCTGATACTAGTTTTCCATGCTGATATACTTGTCTCAAAACATGTGTATCTAATTTTTATGCATAGACAGTGAATCAATTGCACTGCAGTCCCAGAAAAATGACTCATTTGGCAGACTGCGTAATATATGGATGACAACTGCTCTAGCAGACGCATGCATGTTTCATGCCACACTATTTGCTGCATCTGCATATCTAGATCTACTTCGAGGCGAAAGCAGTAACATTATCACATTATACCATCAGACGGAAACCCTTAGACTACTTACCAGCCAACTTTCTGCCTCCAACATGGAGGTTACAGATGCCTTGATTGCGGTTACGATGACCCTGGCACAGACAGAGGTATTTGACCGCCGTTTTAAGCTGAGAAGTTCTCGCTGGAAGAGTTTGCTAATATATCACATAGGCTCTTTCTGGTAACGCATGTGTCTCTAGTGCCCATAGCGCTGGGTTACATAAAATGGTGAACATAAAGGGAGGTCTCGAAAATTTGGGAATGGACGGTTTACTTGCGGAGTTGATATATGTGTAAGTGTTAGGTTAAAAAGGGTTTATAGATTCTATCATTTGGTCCTAACGGCATCCTCTTTTAATATCCTAGCGGCGATGTTATGGAATCTTTTCTCTCCGATACAGAGCAATCATTTCGATATGCTACTGCCCCTACGCCTCCTCCCATGGCACTCATATCAAATATAATATCATGGGAAGTTTCTACACAAAGCCCCCCATCCTTTGGCCAAAGTTCAGCCTATATACTTGGGTTAGTGCAGCAATCAATGTTATTAATCGATAGTTTTCCTGGGGGCCCTATGGAAGCGGAACTTGGAGTCTCTTCGTTTTTCCAAAAGTTCATCTACTTACAGGATGAATTTACTTCGCTACATGGGGATAATGCCATCGATTTATATTCGGACTCTTCGACCGAAGCTCGCATAAACGAATGCTGCCATCAAACAGCCTTGCTACATTGGAACCTTGTTAATGATAAGTTTGTCTTCCCTATAGCAAGCAGTCTACCAGCCGATAATCAAGGCCTTAAAATAGCTATGGAGAAGATGGACATCCAGACATGGTCTAAGGTTGCCCCGAATGTGTTTATCTGGGCTGGGGTAACTGGGGTGGCAGCCTCGCACGATTATGCAGAACGGGCATGGTTTACAGCTCGCCTAGGCCCGGTGGTGATGGCACAAGGGGCCAGCGGGGTTCTCACACTCACCCAGGGGATGGCTCTTTACCGATGGCTGAAGACTCTGGTCGTGGTGTAGTATGCTATGGTTTTATGATGGAATGACATGAACGAACCATTTAAGACAGCATAATAGAAACTTATTTGTACGATAAATAGCCTGACTAATACCTAATATTATCAATCCAGCTCCGTACCAAAACTAAATCTAGCAAGTATATGTACACAAGAAGGCCAAAGGGGCAATAAATTCGTTAGAGTGTAGCTTAAACGTCCCACATAACCTCACTCAACCTCAGTAACGAATCATCAAGCCCACGCTTAGCAGCCATGAACTCTTCTCTCGACTCGGGCCCCTGAGGGCCCTTGAGTGCAGCAGAGAAACATAACTCAATCAGAACTTTCAGTTCGTCATAGGTGAATGGTTCCCCGTTGCCTTCCCTCAAGGCCTGGATACCCATCTCTTTGAACGTATCTCTCTCTTCTTTCGCATGTTGTAACGTCTTTCCCGGTCCTTCGAGGAACCAGTCCAAGAACTTGGCACTTTGGGGAAGTGCAACGACTTCAGGTAAGGAGGCAGAGGCATCTTTATCCAACGATAAACTGCTCTTGGAAGATGTAGAAGTCGGGGACACAACTATGATATTCTTCAGGTTCTGTTGAAGCACAAGGACATCAAGCTGAAGTCTTAGGGCTCCATAACTATTCATTGCCCCTATGAAACGGGAGCTGGAAACCAGTGCACGGTCTATGAGCCTTGCAAGACAAGATGTGATATACCGACATTCATTCGGCCCTAGATATGTCGACATTCTAGCGCCAAAAGAAATAAGGTCATTGTTCAGCTCGAGAACAATAGGTGAAGCAGATGTTGGCTCAACCGTTAGAATATAGGCCCAGCTATTCCCAGTTGACGAGCTCCTATCAGACTTTGGCTGCCGCCCGTCGTTTTTGCCTTTCAAGGCCCGTGATATCATGTAAATTGATCCACAGCGGATATCAAGATGGAGCGTAAAGATAGCCGTAAAGGCTAGATTCTGGATTGACTTGATAGCACCGTCAAAACCTACTACAGACTCTTTTGTCATAGGAAGACGAAGAGGCCGCTCCAAGTCGCCGCGTTTTGGCCTCATCGATGCCTCTAGCGTCCATCGCCGAGTTGGTGCTACTTGTCTTGACTGGGTATGACTTGAATCCGTTTGATGGGGAGTAATGTGACGCAATTTAGAGAGGTTACTTGATAGCCAATTCTAGAGTGACGTGTTAGATATATCCAAAACATAGGGGACACGGGGCATATTTACCATGCTATTATAGAGTAATGACAATGAACCAACTATCTTCGGATCAGATATCATATCGTATCCCTTGAGTGAGGTTTCATTGGTCGCAGTAATAAGAAGCTCGATTTCCTGCATAAAATCAGACTCTCCACCTCTAGATATATCTACTTAGGGAAATACACACCTTGTTAATTAATGCTTGTTTCTCAACTTCAGAGCTTTCCCAGAGTTTTCGTCCGACTTCACGGATTTCTTTTGACTCCGCAAAGGCCGCTGAAGTCTTTAGAGCTACACCACCAGGATGGTTAGGTGATATTCGGGTCATAAGAGCTGCAGAAACATCATTAGCATATATACCTAGTATAAAAGAGAAAAATATTTGCTTACCCTTGTACCACCCACTACATTTCTCATAGTAAGTAACGATTTGATCAATTATTAGTTGAGTGAAGGCTTGGTCATGAGGTATGCTATCCAACATTCGGCTAAAGGTTTTTATTAGATTCATAAAGTTTATAGTTCCCTGTATGTGTTGAAAATAGTTAGATTCACCATCCAGTCAATTAATATCCACGGTGGGTTGGGGTTCCCTACTCTAAATATTGGCCTTGTAGAGTGTAAGGCCCATTGAGGGTCCTCAGTGTAGGCGTCCACAGAGATAAAATTAATGGTGCAGAGTTCGCTCACTGCCTCATCAAGCTGCGGCTGGAAAACATTTATCAAAAATTCATCCAGGAAGGATGTAAGCGTGCTAGCCACAATGTCCGAACTTGGAGGGACTATTTCCTTAAGTCGATGGATAAACGAAAGGGCAGGAGGTAAAAGCAAGCTGATATTGAATACACTGGGCTCGATGAGTAGTTTATGCCCAGTTCCCGAGCTTTGCTGGTTAGAATTATTAGTATCACTGGTCGAAAACATCTGGCGTGATTTTGGCACAAGTCCAGGAACTGAAGCTCTCAAAATTTCAGCTAGCTCGTCCTGCTCTGCCTTCAAATCAGAGGCGGTTTGATCTACTTCAGACATTTTGAAAAGTTTCTTATTATTTGATTAGCCTGGTGCTCTAAAGCCAGTAGAGCATGCACTGGGACTCACCTTTGTCTTATCACGCTTGACAGAAGACTGAGCGTATCCGTCATCTGCCGCTCTGGTGGTGGTTCTGAAAGACTCCGCTCCATCTGTAGAGAGATAATCATGAAGTAGAGATCGCATCTAAATAGTAATTAGAGCCATAGCTGCCCAATTGGTGTGGCTTATACATACCTCACTTTGATATAGCTTCCACAATTCCTGGAAGCTGCTTGTTAAGTGAATTTCATTTGGAAGTTTATCCCGTTTTACGATGCCATTGATAACTTCATACAAGACTCGGTGGCCTTCCGCAATCGTCTCAAATTTGGCATACAAATTCCACAGGAATTCAGATAAAAGAGGTCCCCGTTCTGATGTAGGATCAGGAACCGTACCCGGTATTCGCGCACCTTTCTGAATATCCGGATGTCTATTATTCACCTCGGCACCTGTTTTATCAACAACACTATATAGCTCAACTGGAAGACGTTGTTCAATCCGGTCAACTACAACATCCAAGTTTCCCATCTTATGAAGGGCTTCCAAGACAAGGTGGATATAATAAAATGTGTCAGACTCCGGGTTGCGGGATACATCTTCCACAAATGGCGTGGCAGCATCCAGCGACGCCAGGTATTGGTAAAACGGTTTCTCCCAGGAGGCAGTTGCAGCTCCGCCGGTTGACGGCCCATCTCTATCGGACAAGGGTTTCCACCGGTCACAACAGTATGGGGATTTCAAGTATAGATGATCATGCAGTTCTTCAACAAGGATATCAGTCAAGGATGTTTCCTGGTTGCTGAAATATGTCCGGAGGTCCCCAAGGGAGCCTATACCCGCAAGTTCAGGGCGACGAAGCAGCGCTGTCCCTTCTTTGAGTATATCAACTGCAGCAATGAATTTCTTGTCCGACATCCGCGCTTCAAGCTGCTCCGGAAGGGACTGAGCATGCTCAATAAGTTCAAAAAGCTGTAAAATTTCATCGTATGACTGTGATGCTATCGCCTGGTCCTTCAATTCCGGCTTCATCGTAAGCAATCCGGCCTTAGCTTCTAAAAGGGCGGCTTCAGAGCTCGAATCTGGTGCTGGGAGCTTTGCAAGTTCGTTTGGATGTTATGTACGTCCCGAGAAGACTGTGAAGCCATGGTGATGCTCTGCAAGATTGATCAGTATAGCTGCCTGATCAAAGATTCCATAGAAGGTACCACTCACCATTTACCACTGACCGCAACGCTTGCTGAATCCGCTGATATATCTGTATAAATTCCGGCTCCCTATCTGCGCGGCCAAGCGTGCTTGTGTCCATCAACTGTAAGCCAACCTGAACAGGGATGCATTCACTGTTCGCCATAAAGTCCCATTCGTCTTCGATGATTTGAACAACGCCTAGTAACCAAGTCGAAACCGGTAATTAGCAACCTATAATTTATTCTTCAAAATCTATCAAACAATTCATGGGGGGAATTACCATCGATCTCTTCAGCTCCCTTAATCTCTGGCCCTCGTCCGCTGCGACTGACACTCCTCTGCCTTGCATTCTCCTCCCGCCTCTGCCTTTCGCTGCTTCGAAACCGACTTTCGTCTCTATGGCCGCCCCATGAAGGTCCATCGTCTATATCCCGACCGCGAGACCGCATGGATACCTGGGGAGACAGCTGTTCCATTGAGTCACCGGGCGAGGGCGATTCCAGGTAGGAGGTCCCTCCGTACCCTCCCGCGCGCCCCTCGCGCGGCCGGCCATATCCATTTACAGACGAATTCATTGATCCATTATCCGATGCGCCGTAGTCGTGGTCGTGGGCTCGTCCGGAAGAATGTGAAGTCGTGAAATAGTCGTTAATGTTGCTTGCGTTGCTTGTGTTCATAGTGATGGTGTTAGTATAACTCGGAGAAAGCCACAACCATGCTAGCTAGTGGGCCAAGTCACAAAGGGATGAAAAGCCAACGGAATTATATACAGAGATAAATACTGACATATAGAGTAGACACTGCAGTAGACGATCATGAAGTAGAGCCGATATTTAAAAGTTATATGTTTCTTAGTTTAACATTTATATCTACCACGGAACTTCCGCCACTTCAGTTTGTAGATAAAACAAGGACTAGTTGCACATATTATAGTACAAGCATTCCGGGTGAGATAGAGCAGTATAACAAATGAGATATCCATCATTATATCGTATCAGGGCAGCAAGACGGCATGATCCAATGCTGCCTTTACAAATGGCCTCCCCGAAGCCATGAAGAGAGCCACATCCATAAAAGAAAGGGACAGTAATACACAAGAGAGCCGAATGGAAGACTGGAGCTTCTAATAATCTCTCAAGACAGCAACAAGTTCATCTAACCTTGCTACTTCACCCAGGAGCAAGGCCTCCTTGGCTTCCCATTCCTGTAAAGTAGCCATATCAGAAGCAGATAGATACCGTTCCATATTGCGCTTCACATCAGAGCGTTCGGCCTTTTCAATCAGTGCTTTTAGCTTGCCTCGCTCGTAGGCAAGGCGCTGGAGGCATCGTGCCATGCATTTATATGCGTCCTCAACAAGCATCATGACCACTCGATCAGCGTCGTAGAACCAAAGGTATATTGTTCTAGAAGGCTGACGCTGGGCATCACGGGGCACTTCTTGCAGGTCTATAAACCCGCCAGACTGTAGCCGTGCTAATATCTGTCTTAGGTCCTTTGATGGCATGAGACTTATTTCTTGTAGTCGTTTCTCATCCAATCTCCCCTTATCCGCCAAGACACGGAGAACACGCACTGCAACGGTACCATACCGTGCTTCAACCAGCCGTTCAATCTCAAGATGTCGAAGTTGCCGAACAAGGTGTCTAAATTCAACCGCCCATGTGATGATTCCCGACTCCATTCTCCGCGTCGAAAAGTGGTAGGGTTCTGATGAGAGTAGAGAAAGATGCTGCACCACTTGGAAAACACGGCTTTGAGCCTTGGCCTGGGGACTATCTTCCCCATCTTCGTCGTCAAAGTCATCTTCATCCTCGTCTTCATCCTCGCCATGACCGGTTCCTAGGCCATTCTGTTTTGGCTTTGCTGAAGATATCCCAGCAACGCTGCCGACAAGATCCAGATTAGGGTCGAGATCATCGACTATAGTATGCAGCGGAATAGGGGCAGAGTAGTGTTGGCCTTCCTCGCCTTCCAGTACAGGCTCCTCCTGCTGACGGCACTTTCGAGTCTTAAGCTCAATCCGAGAGAGCAGCGTTTCGTAAACCTGTGAAGTCACACGCGAGGTTACTTGATCAGCCAACTTGATCAATCTCTGGTTGCGGAGGGCAACATTGAACTGTTCGTAATTGATACGAATAACCATATTACTCTATCCGTCATCTTGGGTTAGTTTATAAATTTCAACGTCAGTATGTATGGAATAAATTATACTCACATCCAATGTTACATCACCATCGTCGTCATAACCATCGTCGTCAGAAAAGTCGTCACCGTTTGTTTCAATTCCTACCATTCCGGCATTATCGTTAAGCCTTGCCCGCTTGCGTGGACCTTCGAAACTCCCGTTTGCTGTCTGTCTTTTTATACCTCGGGTGATATTCCGAGGGACCAGGCCATAGGCTATAGTCCCGTCAGCCCACTCCTCTATCATAACATCCGCCTTCTCTTCAATTTTTTCTTCGAGTTTCTTCCCCTTTAATCCCTCTGTCTGACCGCTTGCTTTGACCGCTCTCCTTGCCGCTTCACGTAGATCCGATGGCGATTGGAAATGGACGTCCTTCACACGCATAATGTAGCCATATGCGGCAAGCTCTCGAAGAGTTGGGCCGAGTCGGGAAGCACCATACCCTTTCACACTCTTGTGAGAGTTGACAAGTATGTCATCTCCGCTCACGCCATCCTCCACTCCATCCTCCATGGCTTCCCCGTTCTCCAGCGAGTGGTCACCGTTGACACCATCCGGACCATGGGTGCCATTGCGCAAAGGAGCAGGCTGGAGTTCCGGGATGGTCTCTAGATGGCTTATTTTGGCATGTCCCAGAGAAATGATCGTAGACACCACTTTTGCAGCATAGTCTCCCAGCCGTTCCCTTGTCAACTGCAATATGTTTCCTGACCGGGCCAGCAGGTAGGCCCGCCGCCAATTCGCCTGATAGTGTGAGACTCCATCATCGAAGCCGGTGAAGTGGAAGACGAGTTGCTGCTGGATGAGGATTGCCAGGCCATGTTTCACTTGTCGAGGCGTAAGGTGTGTATTCTGAACTATTCTCATGAGCGGTTGCCGTCCATGGTGGACGAGATAGGAGAATATCAACTATACAGCATATCATCAGTCATCGACAAACTCCCCTCGCATAGAGCAAAACCCAGGCGCATACCGAGTATAGCTCCCCGAAATTATCTGCGATCAGAAGCGTACATAGTTCTGCAGCATACTATTATCCTCGTCAGTGCTCACACACTCATCTTCTTAAATGAGGAAGAAATTAAAGAGCTTCTCCTACCTGCGACATCTTTTTATATGACTATGACTTCTAGAGAGATGCCACTCTAGAAGCGTGCAAAGGTCACGAAGAAATAGTCATCAGCATCCCACGCACAACCCAGTACCAACAGCGCTCTCTTATCTCTCCTTTTTCTCCTTTTCCCTCTTCTTCTTCTTCTTCTTCCTCTTTTTCTATTCCTTTTCATGTAAAAATAATTAAGCGGGACGACGTTCACGTGACACGAAAAGAGCCCACCACGTGACTATGAGGTTGGTCGTCAAGCTGACCAATCAGAAAGTCCGCATTCGTGACTTACCGGAAGCTTTTTTTAGGCAAATCGAAAGGTTGAAAGTTGAACGTCGAACGAAAGAAACACTTTGGACTTTCGACAATATCAAGTCAAACCACCTTCTCCAGCCACTCTCTCCGGCTCCAGTCCGCCCATCACTCTCTCTCGGTTGTATTCCTCGTCGACACAGAAGGCAATGTTGCTTCCGCGAGCTTCCCTTGGCCGGAATGCCGTGCGCGTCTGGCGCAATGGCTCCTATAAACAGGTCGCCCAGCGAGGCATGGCATCGCACGCTGGCCTTGAGTTTGAGGCGAGCGAGGCCGCTGGCGTGAAGATTGCCAGCAGGGAGGTGTCAGGACCAACTACCACGCTCACCGTCGTTGCAAAGGCCGGTTCCAGATACGAGCCATTGCCTGGCTACTCCGAGGTCTTGGAGAAATTTGCATTCAAGGTGAGCCCTTCCAACGACCACATTCGTTGTCTCATCAATCAGATGGGCTATGGAACGCGGAAACCGCTGTGGAGGCATTGGCTGATATGGTTTGGGTCTCAATTGTAGTCCACCCTCAAGCGTTCCGCTCTACGAATCACCCGTGAGAACGAACTGCTCGGAGGACAGCTCTCCTGCTACCGATCAAGAGAGAATCTCGTTCTCTCTGCCCGCTTCCTCAACAACGACCTCCCATACTACGCCGAACTGTTGGGAGAAGTTGTCTCGCAGACCAAGTATTGCAGTAAGAGCGCCCAATTGCTCCTTGCTGTCCGTTTCAGAAATGGATACTAAGATTGATATATATCAGCCAACGAACTCAACGAGCTGGTCTTCAACCTCGTTAAATTCTCCCAGAACGCCATTGCCGCATCTCCATCTGCCCAGGCTCTCGATGCTGCACACACCCTTGCATTCCACCAGGGACTCGGAAACCCACTCACCATCCCAGCCTCTGCCCCATTGAAGAAGTATGTCTCTGCTGAGGGCGTCGCCGATTTTGCCCAAGGTGTCTACACCAAGCCATCCATCGCCGTTGTCTCCAGCGGCTCCAACTCGGCCGAGCTATCCAAGTGGATTGGCCAGTTCTTCACCGAGCTTCCCACCACCACCGCTTCCGGCAAGTTCGCCCCCGCTACCAGCCAACAGACCAAATACTATGGAGGAGAGCAGCGAATCTCCAGCCAGGCCGGAAACGCCGTTGTCATTGCCTTCCCCGGTTCCAGCGCCTACGGCACCTCTGGATACAAGCCGGAGCTCGCCGTTCTTGCTACCCTCTTAGGCGGAGAGTCCAGCATAAAATGGTCTACCGGATCCTCCATCCTCGCCAAGGCCACCGAGGCATTCCCTGGCGTCCATGTTTCTACCACCAGGGAGCCTATACCGATGCTGGATTGTTCCACATCACCGTCTCTGGCCAAACTGCTGACCGTGTCTCCCAGGCCGCCAAGGCTGTCGTTGAGGCCCTGAACAATGTCGCTGCTGGCAACGTTGCCGCCGAGGATGTCAAGAAGGCCATTGCTCTCGCTAGATTCCGTGTCCTCGACGTCGGATCTAGCTTGACTGCTGGAAGTGAGGCTACTGGCTCTGCCCTCATCCATGGTGGCAAGTCATTCAGCATTGCTGCCAACGCCCAAGATCTTGAGAAGGTCACCGAAGCTCAGGTCAAGGCTGTAAGTTAAAAAAGAATAACCCCTATCTATACATTAATAAACAACTAACGACCATCCAATAGGCTGCTAAATCCCTCCTAAGCAACAAAGCTTCCGTCGCAATCGTCGGCGAGCTGTTCACTCTTCCATACGCCTCTGACCTCGGTCTTACCGTGTAAATATACCCCCAAGGAACAGGAACCTTTCAACCACAATCGCTGAATCCCCCCTAAAAAAACACATCCCACATAGATCCAATGCACTGTTTTGACGTT
This sequence comes from Microsporum canis CBS 113480, assembly GCF_000151145.1. Taxonomy (NCBI): domain Eukaryota; kingdom Fungi; phylum Ascomycota; class Eurotiomycetes; order Onygenales; family Arthrodermataceae; genus Microsporum; species Microsporum canis. Next base: position 1,893,158 of record NW_003299164.1, on the reverse strand, counting down.
ACTATACTAGTTGACATAGTTGAAGAGAAAGAAAGAGGGGTTAGATAGGTGGCTTTTTTCCCTCTTGCTCTCTTCCCTGCCCTCTATCTCTCCGTTACTCTCCAATTTTGCTCTCTTTTGTTTGTTTTATCTAGTAAATGTACTTATAAAGAATCCAAGTGTTTTTTCATACATAATATTTCCCTTTATATCTTCTTTACTCGATTTTTATCGCTGTATCGCGTCCGGGTTCGGAGAAATCAGACTCGAACATAGTACATATTCCCCAAATTAAATAAAATAGATGAACAAAAAACACACAAGCGAAAGAAATGAACAGAGTTATTTTTCCCACCTCGGCAAGACGACCGTCAACAGCAGATCAATGGCTTCGTTGGACATGGTGTTATTGTATATAACAGGCAATGACATGAAAAGAAAAGCGAGAAAAAGAAGAAATACTTCTATAAAGCTAGTAGAACAGACATGGGCGAATAAAACGAAAAGAATGAAAATTAGAAAATGGTAGGAAAAGAGAATAATTTTTAATATAGCATCATGACTGGAGCCGCTTTAGTGCTTAGCAGTGACTTTTTCTCCTGTTAGCTTCTCAACAGCTTCTTTGGCCCTGTTAAACAAATTGTGTGTTAGTATATGTTAAATTGACCACGAACTGAGGAATGAGAGGAACGTACATGTCTCCAAGGGCAACCATGCAGACGGTCTGCCAGATACCAAGACCAATACGAGGAGTCACACCCCTGTAGAGACCCTTGATTCCGTTCTGACTATAAATATAGTTCAAGGTCTTGCCGACAGTCAAGTTCTTAGGACGGTTCGGGTCCACGGTCTTGCTCTGCATCTCGACACGGATAACCTCAATAGGCTGGTTCCAGGCCGACAATCCACCACCGATGGTACTGGCCGCAATCTTCTCCAGGCTGTTGAGTTTCTGGCCCTCTTCCTTCCCGGTGGCCTTTCGGATACCGATCTCAGCGAGACGGGATAGACCGAATCGGGAACCCCAGTTAGTGGTCTGTCGAATGGCGACAGCATTGACACCCTTGTTGATTCCACGAATACCTTCACGGCGATAGATGTCCATGAAAGTAGCGAATGTGCTTGGTGGCTTAACGCCTGCGGCAGCCATCTTGGACTTGGTGATCTCGACTGTTTTCATGCATGTGCAGAAGCCCATGGTAGCGTAGGCCTGGGCAATACCACCAGCCATACCGCCGCTAATTCCACCAACAAAGTCATTTGCGCCAAAGGTTTTGGCATAGTACTCGGCTTCTGACGCAACGAAAAGAAGAACAGCACCTTTGGTGGAGGCCTCAATCCAAGCCCAAGGAATGAGACCTTGGTAGTCTAGATTTCAAGCAGAGTCAGAATTTACATTCAATTGACCAGGGGAATAATAAGAAAAAGAAAGAGCAATTCTTACATCCTAGGATGCCACCACGACCCCAGATCCGACCCATGGCTCCAGCAAAGGTATCCGACCGATTAGCGGCCATGGTTGTCTTGATAACTTCCAATGGCTGACCAAGGGAGGTAACCCTGTTCCAATCAACCGTTCGTTAGCACCGCCCATCGAGACACATAAATGAGCAGACAGAGTAGGAAAAAAGAGAAAAGACGTACTCGAAGAGGTTCAGGCCAGCGCCAACTAAAAACCTCAAACCATCAGCATCGACGCACACAGAGTATTAAATGTTTACTTTTCTCTCCACCGCGGACGGCACCTACGTAGCAAATTGCTGAACTTGACGGGCTTCTTCTCGACCGTCTTGTTGGAAGTGGACATCTTGGATACTGGGGAAGCTGAAGGGGCCCTGACCAAGGGAAAAGAGGTATCGGGGGGCGGATGAGGCCTTATTTAAGTATCTGACGGCGACTAGCTGGAGCTGACGGAGTGTACCCGTGAAGCCTTAGCCGGATAGGTATATATCGGAGCGAAGGAATCTATAAGCAGGAAGGCTGCCCCTTTGTTCTTCTAGAGCAATGGCTGTCTGGTCGTTTCGTCTTCTAGGCGTATAACTCAAAGGATCCCTAGTTATCAGCCAACAGCGCATTAGTCGACACAAGCTCTTGAACCGTTGGTATCTTCACAAGCCACTATGATGCCCTTTCTACAGCGGCGGGATATGCTCCGTTGCGGACAGGGGCCAGTGGATCGCGATGAGCACCGAGCATCGGCCATGGAACGAGGAGCCCCGAGAGAGATATAAGACAAAACACTTACCGTAGATGTTTTCTTCTGCTTCGTCTGGTTATAACCGAGAGAATGATCAATTGTAAAGAGTTGAAAGAGAGAGAAAGATGAAGGAAGAAGAAAAGCAGCCGAATACTCGGACCTTTTTTTATGCTTTGCTCCTTTTTTAGGAAATAAAAAAAAGACCGCGGCCTTGCCTGTGATGAGCTTACATAAGCCATACAAGTCACAGTTTAGCGGGCCTGGTTGGGGGGTTTTAGCGTTAGCAGCCCAACAAATCCGCGCTGAAGCCGCGATAAACGGAGCATTTCATCCTCAACATCTATTAAAAGGACTCGCTATTACTCTATAAATACTTCATTGCTATATAGAAGATTTGAAATCAGTCGAAATTACCCGGAATATACTATGCAAGGGACAATGATATATATATTAACCATCATGTTAACCATGGATTCTTTTTAAGCTTAAAGGGAGGAACCTGTATAGAGTCATTAGAGTCTACCATGGAATAGATAGACACCCCCGTTTATGACAGTCAGACTATTTTATGCAGACTATAGAGGATCTTTTTACGTTGTAAAAGGGGCCAGGAAGGGATGCTCGGTAAATAGAAACAAATTGATAGACTTAATTGAGTAGAGGCTTAGTATTGACGGAGAGATTTGTTGCGTAGAGACTCAACTTCATCAGGCATAGATGCTGTTTCGGGGACCTCCAGGATAGTAGTTGGCCCGGATGTTACCTCACGTTTCGGCATTATAGCTGGTTTGTGTCTCTCGTTTGCAGCCCTGATAAACTCATCCCTCTGTTCTTTCGCCCAGTCTCTCGCGTTTCGATATGCTGTTGCCCCTTGACGGAAGCTATCTAGGCTATCCGCCATTGCGAAAGATCTAAGCGAAGTCATTATATATTCCGGACGACCTTTGCTGTTAGGCCGGGGCGCGGTGGGGTGGATTGTATAGAGCTTCAGTGCGCCACCATAGTAGATTGATATGATAGTGTAGGCATTATTATCGTAGGTAGGCTCCTTTTGCCTGTACGTCTGGAGTTTGTATATTCCTCGAGCACCCAGTGACCCGTGGTAACAGGCCTATCGTATAGCAACAGCAAGAGACGTATCTGGACCTTTGGCTTCAAGAAAGAAATTCGGAAGCATTGGAAGATTAGCCTGCGTCGATGGGATAATATATTCACTAAGCTCATCGCGGATTTCAGGCTCTAGATACTTTGGGAGAGAACCAAAGAAGTGACCCGGCTTTGCAATTGCTAGTGTACTATCTGTTAGAGGAGCAAGATTTCCAAATAGATAACCTCCTCCTACACACTGGGTATTACCAACATCACCATCAATAGTTGGGACTATGTAAGTTGTCACTGGCCTTTCCTTTGATGCTCTTGCGTCCTTTTGTTTAAATTCTCGAAACTTGCTTTCAGGGAAGTTTGTTGGTGAAAGGGAACGCCGTGGCTGGGCTAATCTCTGAATTATTTCATCCATGTTATTTGGTGTCGCTGGCGGTTGGCCATCGGAATGATCATATCCATCGAGGTATATATCGCGGTCAACTAGCTTCTGCTCGAAATTCCGATTATAGGCGGCAGTAACTGTAGTAGTTCTTTTGTAGCTGCTCTCGCCTGGAGGAGGAGAATTTGCACGCCTCTTCCGGCAGCCCAAGTTTGTGTCCATTGGCTGGTAAAGTGGGATCTAGGGATCTGGGAACTGGGGAGTACTCTCAACGCGTTAGCATGGGTGCCGGCATCTATTACAAGAATTACATACACCCCTGAGGTCCGATAGGTCAGGTCCACCTCTTCTAGACAATCTCTTAATCTCCCTCAGAGCCTTGGGGCTGCAGGAACCTGAAGGGTCAGAAGCAAGTGTCTGATATCGACGCTTCAGAGCAGCCTGGAACTATCGAGTGAGTGGCCGAGAAGGGGAAGGATGAGGTAGCTCTAGTAATCTGCGAGAAGCTCTATTTCGTCGATTGAGCTCCTGAAGAGCATCCCTCGTTAGCCAGATCTTTGATAGAGTATCCCAATACGCTGGAGTGGGTTGGTTGATCTTTGGTCCATTCGGCTGAGGCGGTGGTTTGGAGGTCGAAGTAGTCATCATCGGTCTTCTGCTGTTTATGAGATTGTTCCAGAGGGTATAGAAAAGCCATGGTGTGTAGATGCCGTAGATGCCTTTATTTAAACGTGTGATGTGAGCGGATGGTTATTCATTTATCAAAGGAGTCCTTGGATGAGTGAAGTAGCTTTGACGTTGAGGTCTCAAACGACGGTTTCTTTCACTTGCCATCATTGTTTCAACGTGAACAAAGAGCTGACTGGGTATATTATTATTAAAATTTCTGGTCCCTATACGTAGGGGAGTTCAGGCGCCCTCGATTTTTGGGGCTGGATAAATGAGTATGAAGCGAGATCTGCCAATAAAGACGGGAGTTGGAAGACTTGACACTGCATGTATAAGCCGAGGTATGAACCGCATATCCAAGCTGCCTCACACTAAAAGATCCTCGCCATATGCGAACAAGGAGATTAAAGGAATCGACTGAACGCTGAGACATAGGTATCTAGCAAGAAACAGAAAATATTAGCAGCTTCATAGGCGATATTTACTAATTATACTAACCATCAAGCAGAAACACCTACATTGGATAAAGCAACCCTATTGCGATAGGGGATAAGGGTAGTCACTAGAGTATAAAGAGTATAAAATACAAATTGATAGTTTCATATAGATACACACTTGAATCAACAAAAGAAAAGAGGTTGGTGGAGGTTGCCAGCACGCTGTTGTAGACAGCCGGATTCAACAGTCTATAACTTTTTGGGTAGTTCGCTTAACGCTTGCGAATATATAACTTATAGCTTGGCTCCAACGAGCTTGGCGTAGCCTTCAGTGCTGAAACTCTTTGGTCGCTCGATGGGGGAGCCGAGAGCACGGTCGATGATGAGTTGAGGAAGGACACCGAGGGCACGGGAGACACCGAAGAGGACGGTGTAGTAGCTGGCCTCGGTCAGGCCGTAGTACTGGAGGAGGACACCAGAGTGCTAGGTCATGTCAGCTTATGTTTTACCTTGATGACTAGATATGTAAAACTTACAGCATCAACGTTGGGGTAGGGGTTCTTGGTCTTTCCATGCTCGGTCAGGACACCTGGGGCGATCTTGTAAACCTGGCTGACGAGCTTGAAGAGAGGGTCATCAGGGAGATGGCGGAGGGCGAATTCACGCTGGGACACGTAGCGGGGGTCGGTCTTGCGGAGGACGGCATGGCCGTATCCGGGCACGACCTGGCCGGCGTTCAGGGTGGACCAAAGGTAGTCCTTGATGGCTTCGTCGCTCAGGTCGTTGCCAATAGCCTTCTGCATCTTTTGAAGCCAGTTCAAAACTTCCTGGTTGGCCCTGTAGACAAGTTAGGATATGTGACGCCGGCTCGAGTTAAAGCTAGTAGAACTTACAATCCGTGAAGTGGACCGGCGAGACCGTTGAGACCAGCAGCGAGAGAGAGCATGGGAGAGCTCAATGCGGAACCAACCAAGTGGGTCGTGTGAGCACTGACATTACCACCCTCATGGTCGGAGTGAATGGTAAGGTAGAGGCGCATCAGCTCAACGAAGTCAGCGTTGTCTCCGTAGCCGAGCTGGTTAGCCAAGTTGAAACCGTAATCCTTGTCCTTCTGGACGGGGGCGACCTTTCCATCCTTGAAGACGTTGCGGTAGATACGGGCAGCAATAGTGGGCAACTTGGCAATCAAGTCCATGGAATCCTCAAAGGTGTACTGCCAGTAGTCCTTCTTGTTGATACCCTTAGCGTAGGCCTTGGCGAAGGCGGATTCATGCTCAAGGGCGGTAACGGCGAGGGAGAACTGGGCCATTGGGTGGAGGTCAGATGGGCAGCGGTCGATGAGCTCCTCAATGAACTTGGGGACATCAGAACGGGCGGCCCATTCGGCGGAGAGGTCGCGAACTTGTTGCTCGGTTGGAACCTCGCCGGTAAGCAAGAGCCAGAAGAGACCTGTTAACCCGTTAGACCCCGTGCCTCACGCACATTTCTTTTTTTTTCTTTTTTTTTAAGTGTTTTAACTCTGTACGCACCTTCTGGGAGCGGCTCCTGGCCGCCTGGGGCCTTTGGAAGGAGTTTCTGGCACTCGGGAATCTAGTCACCCCAATTAGCGAATGATCGAGAGAAGCTGTTTATTGGTAACTCACGGTCTTTCCACGGAAGCGGATACCTTCCTCAGAGTCGAGAATAGATCCCTAAAATGCAATGTTAGTCTCAATTGCCGTACAATGCCAGCTCAGACATTCTGCTTACCTCCCAGACGAGGGACTTGATTCCACGGGCACCACCGTAGACCTGGTCTAGGGTAACCTCACCGAGGACCTTGTGTCCATGCTCTCTATAAGCCGTAAAAAGGCACTTGTCAGCCTTGTCCTCACCCAGGCTATTGATGATTCAATGCCGTGGTTATGCAAACCAAACAACGTACTTTCGGAGCTTCTTGACCTGCTCTATCTTCTCTGGAATCTGGGCGGCGAAAGTTTCCTTGAGAGACTACAGCCAAGCAATTGCCTGTTAGCACAAATATCTACCTTCATCTCCGGGGATTGAGTACGTACGGGAGCTTTGGCCGAAGAGTAATGCCGGAGAGCATTGTAACCAGCAGCCTGGAGAACTGGCTTGGAAGCCATGGATGAGGATCGGAGAGCAGCGCTCCCTAGTCTGAGAGAAGAAGCCATACCAGCGGCTGATGAGAGATAGTGTACAGGGGAAATATTAAAGGTACAACGGTGAAGAGTAAGAAGAGGAGTGCGGTGGATGGAAGAGAAAGAGAAGAAGAAGTTGAAGTTGTTGAAGTTTCGAAAGATATTTTGGCTCTCATGAGGGTATTGTCGGGACAGAAAAACGTGATCAGATGTAACTTTCAAGGGCAGATCTAGCACTCCCTGTCTGTCACGTATGGTAACGAGGCCTCCCGGTATTTTGTTGGGCCTCTTTTTTTTTCGTCGCTTTATTTCTCTCCTTTTTTTCTCCCCCCAGCCTTCTTTTGCGCCGATAACAACATGGGAATGGAGCATTCAGAGGCTGGACTGAGGTGATTCGCCTGCATCTCAAGCCATATTGAGCCATGGGCTGCCTCGGAGCCTGCTTAAGGAGAGCTTCAGTTTGTATCGCATAGTTTGGTGGCAACAACTGTGCCGAGGCTCAAATATAGAGTTATGCAACATATGCAAGTTTTATATGGAGAAATATTATATCATAGCAAAGATGTGATCTAATAGTAATATGTGTCTTAGATTGAATCCATCTACGGAGTAGTGATGTGCATGGAATTATGCTCCTGTATCCTAGTCCGAAGAAAACTTGAAACGGTATCAAATTCTAGGCCGTCACTACCTCAATAATCCGAATACTGTACGGAGTATACCAGCCAATTCATCATCTGTTAGGCCCTTCTCCTTGGCGAGTATTGCTCTTCGCTCCAGATATGCCTTTGGTGCCTCTGGGTATCGTCTTTGCCTCATGCTCCCAAACTTCAAACTGATCCATAAACCCCTTCTTAGGCCTAACCTTTCGTTTGTTTTTTCCCCACGTCAGCTAGCACAGGCTTTATCGGGAGAAGACGTTAACTCGAATCTTGGAATTACTATACCCTACATATAAGCTTATGCACTGGCTTCAATGGTTGCTGAATCTTAGTATCGGTATTTAGACCTAACGAGGAGCTCAACCCCGGTATTAACATTGAGTTAAACGGAATGAATGAATGTAGTCTCCGCTCTACACAGTTTTGTGATAGCAAGCGCCGCTAAGGCCCTGTTGGGCAATTTCTAGGCTCATCTACCGTAGGATTGAAGTATTGGAGAACAATATTAATATAGCATCGTTGGTGGATATCTTTGCTTCATGCTGATTTGAATGTTATTATTTATCTCGCTCTACTTTTCTATAGTTAGTTGATTCTTACATTTTAACAGTCTTAAATCTCTGTATCTGCGTACTTAATTTTATTTATTTCCATTCTTTCGAGAGGTTCAGCTTTAATATAAGTATTTCTCTTTATTTTAATCTAGCAACGTTTAAATGCATACTATGTATAAACTTATCTGCAAGTTTGTTGGGCATCCATAGGGATAGTCACGTGACTATAAGTGAGTATTATCACGTGAGTTTTGCTGCCTATTTGGGTTAGAACAATAATTTTCTTTCCTTTCTCTCCTTAAAACTCTTTAGAAAGGGAAAAAAAATTCCTCCTCGCGCAACCTCCTTCAACTCCATCCTCTTATTCTCCTCTTTTATCACTTTCATCATCTAACGTTAGCTGAGAGCCTGTTTTATTCCTTGTATCTGGCTTGCTTGGACTTTTTCATCTCCTTTTTTGAGACTGATAGTGGAACACGGCTGTAGGCCCATCCTCTGAGCCTGTCGCTTAGCTGGGACTGTAGTGACAAGATCACCCATCAAACATCAAATAGAGATATCATCTACTGGATCACGGATAGCTTTCCAACTCTTCAGTAGATACAAGATACAGCATAGTGTGGATTATTCCGCCCTAAAAACCAGCAGATACCAGCACAACCAGCCATCTTTGCAAGTATTAGCTTTCATATCTCGTTCACATAATCGGTAGCAGCTTCTATCAGCCATGTCGTCTGCAGTAGCAGAGCTGGATGGCTATCTCCATTCCATGCTTTCCTTGAAACCTCCTGGTGTATCGGGATCCAAGATTAATGGCATCACCTCACTATGCACTGCCAACATTCAGGTTAGTAATGATGGTTTTACTTCTTTCTCTATATTCATACCATAACTCGGGTTCTTTTGCTAACGTGTATCTTCTTCTCATATAGTCCGAATCAGTCTTGATACAAAAGATCTATACCCACTTTAAGCGAGCACCAGGGACACACAAATTGGGCGTACTCTATGTCGTAGACTCTGTAACTCGACAATGGGTAGACTTAGCACGCAAGGCTGGCCAGCAGATTGGCGGCAGTGCTCCAGATGGGACATATGCTGCAGGCGTTAATCGAGTGACCGAGCTTCTGCCAGTCCTCATGACTGATATCATAAACAATGCTCCTGAAGACCAAAAGGTACGCGTACTCTTAGACATGAATGAAACTCAATATCTCCTGCAAAGTGGAAGAAAAAAACCCTGCAGTGCAGCATATCATAGTACTGGGCATCTGCCAGCATGGTGTGTTGCCTTAGACACCTAAAACCACCGTATCACAATTCCTACCCCCTTATACTACGACTTTATATCCTCTGCCCTTAACCATAGGTTATCTATGATGCTGTGGCTGAATAATTCCCACTTACGTATATCCCTTTTCTTAATATAGGACAAAATCAAAAAATTGGTGGACATCTGGGAGAGAGGATATACATTTCCTGCGCCTATGCTCCAATCTTTCAAAGACAAGCTAAATGCTCCAGTATCTCAAAGTAAGAAAACCCCCTTGAATATGCATTCGAGTCCTCCGCCTTGATTTGGGAGAGACCCTAAAAAACACCATACCCGGGAGACTCGAAAGGCAGTAGGAGAGAAAATGGGAAGATTTTCTAATGTACGTTCAATTTTCTTAGATGTGGAATCTACAACACCAGAAGGATCACCAGCACCAAATTCCTTCCTATTGGGCGGACCTGCTCAGCAGCAGCAACAGCCGGCTGGTTCAGCTGCAGTGCCTGATACTTCCAGCATTTTGAAAGCGCTCGCGGAAATGGCGAAGCAAAATACAGCCGCCCCAGCCGCGCCGGCCATCCCAGCACAGACTAGTTCCAGTAATGTATTAAACGCGCAGCCTGCAGTCCCGCAAACAAATGCACCGTCTGTAGACCAGACTGCGCTACAATCTAACGGGCAGTCCGTAAATCCTTATGCTGGAAATCTTGCCGCCCAATTCCCTGGTCTGGCCAATACCGCCCAAAATATGTTCCAAAATCAACCTCAAGGTCAGGCTGCAGGTGCAGCTGCATATCCTGGTCAGAACCCGCTTGCCCAGTTAATGCAGCAACAGCAACAGCCAGCACCTACTGCCGTTACTCCTGATCCCCTCCAGCAACTAAATCTGATCCAGCTCCTTGCTGCACAGGGTATTCCGCAGGAACAGTGGGCAACTGCTCTGCAAATCTTAAATCTTTCAAATGCAGCAAATGCTGGTGGTTTGGGTAATATGAATCCTCCTGCAATGCCAGGCTTTGGTCAAATGCCCGCAGCGAATCAAAATGCTTGGGGATCAAATGCACAGGATAACTCGTCACGTGACAGAGACCGGGACCAGGACTATACGCGCTCTCCTCCAGGCCAGTATCGACGTCGTTCACGATCTCCAGGGTGGGATAGACGACGCGATAGCTCCCCTCCTCGTCGTCGCGATAGTCCAGTATACGGTGAATATCATGGTGACTCTCCCGGCCGTAACCGCGGCGACCATGGCAGAGGAGGCCGTCGTGGGGATGGATACCGCCAGCGTAGCCCGCCTGGTCGACGCCGCCGAAGCCCAAGTCCTCGCAAGGATACCACGCTGCCTCCACCAGGGCCAAAGTTCATTGACTACGATTATTCTATTGGAGACGGCAACATCAAAGGTTCGTTTGTAGTATCCTTATATCTTAACTGTGTTTATATGATACAGGAGCTAACATGATAATATATATAGTTTTAAGTCGAACGCTGTTTGTTGGTGGTGTAACGTAAGTACTTTTGGAACACTAGCTGATAATGCGACGATGATTTCCTAACTTTTTGTGGATAGATCTTCTGAATCCCACCTTCGTTCGCTTTTCTCCCGTTACGGCACAGTTCAGACATGCATTGTCAACAATGACAAACGACATGCGTTTGTCAAGATGGTCAACCGGCGCGATGCCGTAACTGCCCGCGAAGGGATGGAGCAGTATAAATCCGGAGACATGCAGCTCAGGGTAAGCAAGAAAAACCGTTTGTCCCTATCCCAGCCTAGTAGCTTCATTATTGGTCTAACTTAAAAACGAATATAGACACGCTGGGGAGTTGGATTTGGGCCCCGTGACTGCAGTGACTACCATACAGGTGTCAGTATCATTCCTGTTGACCGGTTGACTGAAGCCGACCGCAAATGGTTGCTCACCGCAGAATATGGTGGCACTGGCGGTAAGCCCATCGAGAACGGAATGGTTGTCGAGGAGCCTGATATCGAGATTGGTGCCGGTGTGTCTTCTAAGGGTATGTGTACAAAGCCTAGAACTCCGTTTGTAACTTCGTACAAGCTTACTGACCGCACGAACAGCCATCAGCCGTCGCATGGCTACCGATCAAGGCGGCAAGCGTGGGCCACAGTCCAGCCGCTACAGCCACGAGCGCTTCCGCCGCAACGAACGTGGCGGTGATGACGGGCACAACAACAGCAGCGGTGACCATGACCGTGATGCAGCCTCTGGCCCGAACGCCAACGCCATTGGTGTCCCTCCCGCCGTACCAGGTTTTGGATTCTCATTCCCAGGCATGCCAATGTTCCCACCCGGGTTCATACTGCCTGGCACTCAGCCATCCACTACTGGAGCACCATCGCAACCACCCGCCCAGGGCCAGTGATAGACGTTCGAAACGGCCTCGATCCATCATGCATGAATTGGTATTATTCTCCGGCGTTCTTGAAGAGTCATTTTTTTCGGTCAAGGATATTTTTTAAGAGGCGACTTCGCGGTGTATCAGTCACGAGCCAGCGGTCAAGCTCGAAGCACTACATAATAATACCCTTTCGTCAGTTCCTTTCCTATACTCATTATTCTCATCCTCAGTGCCAGATTGGCGTTTGAACCTTGTGTATCTCCCTTTTTGTTTCCTGTACTTGATCCTTCTTGTCATTTCTGTTTTTCTGGTTTTCTGGCCTGCCTGCGCGCCGGAGTGGTCGGCTTTGTTTGTGTGATGTTTCTCTCTTCTTTCAGATTCAAGCTTGTACAGTACTTTTTTTTTTTTTTCTATTCGACTACCTTGGCCATATAATGCAATCCCTCCCATCCATTGTCACTTTTCGCATATCCTCCGACGTAGACCGTAACTTCCATATAAGCTTAGCTAAGTATAATAATCACGTGTAGGACCCAACCTCCCAAGGTGTTTTTTATGCAACTCGTCGATGCAACTTTCTGTCTCCTCATCGATGAACATCCGGAGTATACGCGAACGTCATGGGATCAAAAGTGGGAACGTCGCCACGCCTCACGAAAGTGCTTGTCCATTGCTTATATGTAGGACGAAGAATCTATCGATGAGTGTGCTATCTCTTTTCTTTTTCATCCTCTTTCCTCTTTGTTTCTTTTTTTTCCTTCACCCACTCCGACAATTCCTTCAGCGAGAGAAGGTAAGCTTGTTTTTGTTTACTCTGTTATGCGAAATGTTATTGTTTTGCTGATCTCGGACGTATGTAACTAGCTCCAGCATCCCCTTGATAAAGCAATATGCGGCCCAGCGCAAGTGAGCCAATGAGAAGACGATAAAACGCGATGGTGGCAGTTTCAATTCATTTCGACCCATGTCTCCACTGACCAACCCACGTCGACGTCTGCAGCATGACGAGGGAACAGCTTGGGGCAAGCTTCCCTCCTCCCTTTCTGCCAATGCTTGCGCCGAGCGAGATCAGCAAATAATACTTGGGATAAAGGGGTTCAATTAGCACATCAATTGGGCGGATAAAGGGGTCAATGGTATGCTGGGCGGTTTGTCCAGCTTCAGCGACGGTCTGCTGGGTGCTGGGCAGGTGCTTGGGTGTAGCTTGGAGCTATCCTTCGTCTGCTCCTCTCCCCCTTGTCCTTTCGTCCTGCTCTTCCTTGACCACGGCAAGCTAGTCCCGTCCCGCAGGTTACATACCATACAAGGTATGTAACTCGTACAGTACATACATACAGTATATACATACCATACTGACTGACTGACTGACTGACTGACTGACTGACTGGGAGAGATACGAGGCATACTTGACCTTACGATACCGCTAAGGGTGCTATAATTACCGTCTTGGATATTCCTGGTTCATAATGCGGTCATACTGTCGGAAATGGCGCCTGCTCCCCAGAAAAAAAGAAAGCTGTGAGGGAGAAGGTGAAGGACCAGGGAGGGGAGAGGAGGATACACTGGTCAATCAGAGAGGAGGGCTGGTCCCCCCCCAAGGCATACTAGCTATGCGATGATTTGCATGCATCGATGACACCTGGGCATGGACCACCCCAAGAATAAGTCCGTTACGATGGCAACAACAGCTATAGCAAGGGACATCCTATAACCGACGACGAAGTTACCGTCTCATAATTATTATCGCTTGCAACAGTTACAGTGGAAGAGGTTGGGCTAGAGGGATAAAAAAAGAAAGAAACGGGTGCCGAAACAGGACTACACGGGATGCAAAGAGGAATAATATAACCGATGCAGCATTATCATGCTGCGTGAATTAATAAAACAAAAGTGCAGCAAAGGGCAAGCTTTTCTAGAAGACGCGAAGAAGTAAGAGGGAAAAAGTGCAAGGCGAAAGTGAATGAAGAAGCTTGGGTGAAAACTTTGATTCTTCTGCGACCTTTGAGGCATTTTCGTGATTCGTGATATTTTTTCTCTAGGAGCCCGCGGAAATCCTTCCTGACCCGCCCCGTCCCATCATCCCATCCAGAGTTGAGCTAAGGCTAACAATCGCTTCACCAGGAGGAGAACCGACCCATTGCACCGTCCCTAGCGAGTCCCCAACACCGTTAGTGTAGGGCTTTCCCATTGTGATATTCTTCATGGGCAAAACGCTGGTTACATACTTAAATTATGGGGAGCGCAGGAGAAGAGGGTCTTGTCTTGCTCGTCTACCCGGCTTGGCGATTCTACTGCCTTCTAAAGCGCTGATGTGCATAATCATAGCATACATAGGATGTATCAGAGCAGCTGTCTCTGGTCGAAGCCGTATGGCTCCGCGACGACGGGCCGAGTGAGATAAGACAAAACAATGCGTGATATATGCTCCGTATAGCCTGTAACTATGCAAAACGTCCTCGACATCCCGCGCCAGCCGGAGACAGAGCCGGAGGACCGTTGAGAAAGAGTGACGCTTTGAACCTCGACCAGGGGCAATTATATCATTCGAAGGAAGAAGAAACCATCCAGTCCGGTGACTTGACGGCGTACCGACCGATATAACATGCATGTCCAGAGGTACACACACACACACACACCCACACCCACGCAGCTGCCTGCGTGGCAGGCATGGCAACCCGGGCATGGCTTGCAAACTCATCCAACACTTCAGCCCACCCCCATGCCCAACGCACAGGCGAAAGAGGCAAAGATAGCTGCTATGTATAGTAAGGAAAAGCAAGGAAAGGGCCAAAAAAAAAAAAAAAAAAAGAACCCATACATATTAATTCCCCAGTATACGGCAAGTTGCCGTCTCGATTAAGTTGAGCAGGCAGTCGTGTGAGCTTCGATATTATGCGGTCTGCACAGTCCAACGCCCGTGAAAGTCCCCGACCTTTTCCTCCCCATCAATCAAATCGCAGAGATCAGCCCTTATTCACCGTTTTACGCTTCCTTCGTCTCTGCCGCTATCCTTCCGTTCGGTACATGGCGCCCTCTCGTCTCTCCCGGGTTTTTTTGATCTGATCAACCTTCCCCCGCCATGCCCTCGTATACCCGTGCCCAGCATGGCATATAGCTAGGTATATAGCTAGGTATATCTCTGTATATATATAGACATCCGTACAGCAAGGAGAAAAAAAAAAGAAGCCAAAGTTGCAATTGGCCAATGGCGGCAGAGGTGTTAAAAGCCCGCCATCACCTGACAGTTTATTATACTCCGGCAAGTTAATCGCCTAAAAAGAGAGAGGCCTAAAGAGAGAAGAGAGGGAGAGGCCTGCTTCTTCCCGTCATAAACTCCCGTCGCTATCGTCGGGCCCTTACTGACGGTGTTAAATATGGGGCATTTGCACTAACCATCACACTTTTTTTTTATGCCAAAAAGAAGACTCTTCCTCGGGACAGACCCAGCAGTTACGTAGTGATGGAAGATTTTTTTTTTCGTTTCGTTTCTTTTTCTTGCCAAACGACCATTTAGTTCCGAAGTCGACGAGTTTGCCGAACTTGCCGAAGGGCTTAAAAAAAAAGGCCCTTGGGAGGAAAAGTTAGCCTGTGAGGCCAGGCAAGGGAAAGGGAAAAAAGAAAAGAGAGAGAGAGAGAAAGCACTCCGATTTGGCGAGTGGCCTTGATTTTCTTGCTTTTCTTTCTTTGGAGGGAAAACGGCAGATGGGAAGATAAGCATGACAAGCAATTGATCGGTTGCAGGAGAGGGCGGGAAGGCAGAAGAAGAAACAAAGTACTCCGTACACGGTATGCCAATTCACTCGGTGCATTCCGGCTGTTATTTTCACTCGTTGTACAGTAACTTACGAGGCAGACCTGGGAGAGAGAGAGAAAAGATGAGAGGCTTCCCGCCAAGGGGCCTGCGGTGGTGACTATGAGTCTACCATCGCACATCGTTCTTGGTGTTTCTTAGGCGCCCTTCTTGGATGGGCCTCCTCCCTACGATCTTCCCGTCTGCCAAAACAACGCCCAGCCTGTAGATGGCATGGTCGGGGGGGTTTCGATTGATTCCTCCCTTGGCATTATCTATCAGACGTACAGAGAGGACAGGATCAAGAGTTCGTCAAGAAACGAGCACCCGATCTGCGACATGGATGAAGACCTACACATAGTACTATGGTAACACCTCTCTGACTTGGCGAGGGCAGCCCAGCCCTTGTCCCAGGGCCCGACTTCGTACGGCGGAGGGCAGGGCGGTTTTACATACATGAACTTCTTGTGTCCTGCCGCGCCCCATGGGGAAGGATACGATGTCTGCATGTCGTCTCTTCACAGCGACGACGTCGGGCCCTCCGTCAAGCTTTTCACCTGCGAGGAGAAGAAAACGAGGCGAGCCCGGTTCCTGAGTTGGAGGAGGAGGAGGAGGAGGAGGAGAGAGTGGAAAATTTTCCTTCTCTCTCCACCGAGGGACCACCAGCCGGTGTGACTTTTGTGTACTCCGTAACTCTGCTACATAAGGCCTTTCGACGAGATGACCCTGCTATTGGCTCGGGAGGGAGGCCGGTCGGTGAGGTCGGTGTCGGTTCAGGCCCGTCGAGCCGGAGGGTGTGCTTTTTTTATTCATCCTCGTCTGACCTTTTTTTCTTTTCTGTGTTCAGGCCGTTTGGAGAGAAGAAGGAAGAGAGATAAGAGGCGTTGGGAATGACGTAGAGATGTCTGATTATCGGCCGATGCGATGGGAGCGCGGAAGACTTCTCCTGGGTAGCCCTGCCGCCGTCCTACCCGGCCTCTTCTCTCTCTCTCTCTTCTCTTACTCTTCTCTTACTCTTACTCTTCTCTTACTCTTCTCTTACTACTCCTACTATGTACTTACATCTGCTGCTTCTCTGCTTCTTCCACGTAACAGACGGTAAGGGGAAAAGTGACAGTACGTGACGGTACGTGACAAGACGAAAGAGGAAGAGGGCGAAATTGGAGACCTTATCAGCGCTAGTCCCGATCGGGCTGTACCGCGGATACATGTTTTGCAGCCATCAAATACCATCGATACCAAAGATACGCCGCGGTACGAGGAAGGCAGCTTCTTCTTTGTTTTTTTTTTCCTTCGGTAAGGGCAATACAAGGTCTTTTTTTCTTTCGAACCGTAACCGTAAACCGGGGGTGGTTTTTTTTTTTTTTTTTTCAACCTTCGCGGCACCCACTTTTCATTTCAACTTCTTATATCTTCTTCCTCTTCTCCCTCTTCTCGCTCTTCTCTTCTTCTTCTTCCTCTCTTCTAACCTCCCCATCCCTCCTCCTCTTCTTCCCCCCTGTGCGCGTCTCTGTGTCTTCTTCTCTCTCCCCTCTCTCCGCTCTTCACCAGCTCCAGTCTTGCGACTGTGACTGCGCTCTGTTCGATGAGCTCGTAGGAGAAATAAAAAAAAAAAAGCCCGGAAGAAACCCTCAAGCGAATAGACGAAGAAAATAAAAACGTCCCCTTGATCGTCATAAAAGAGAAAAACAAAGACCCCGATAATGGCAGACCACTCAGCCCAGGGACAGGGGCAGCCCGTCCCCCCAAACCACCTCGGCACGGCCGTCCCCAGCGGCCAGTTCGGCGAGAACAAGGAGGAGGTCCAGCAGCACCACCACCAGCAGCAGGCCGCCGCCTTCGACGAGAAGAAGGGACCCATGCCAGAGGACGACGAGGAGGAAGAGGACATGGACCAGCTCATCGCCGACCTCGAGTCCCAGGACGGCCACATCGATGAGATCGACGACGAGGAAGACGACCAGCCCGGTGGTGAGCGTCCCGTGCCGGAGGAGCTCCTCCAGACCGACACCCGCACCGGTCTCACCGACGCGGAGGTCCTCACCCGCCGCAAGAAGTACGGTCTCAACCAGATGAAGGAGGAGAAGGAGAACCTCCTTCTCAAGTTCCTCTCCTACTTTGTTGGCCCCATCCAGTTCGTCATGGAGGTGAGTTTCGCTTTTGCGTCTTCAATTGATGTCGGATGTAGCTGACGAGGGATAGGCCGCCGCTATTCTTGCTGCTGGTTTGAGGGATTGGGTTGACTTTGGTGTCATCTGCGCCCTTCTGCTGCTCAACGCCTGTGTTGGTTTCATCCAGGAGTTCCAGGCCGGTTCTATCGTCGATGAATTGAAGAAGACTCTCGCTCTCAAGGCTGTCGTTCTCCGCAACGGCCGTCTCGTCGAGGTCGAAGCCCCAGAGGTCGTTCCCGGTGACATCCTCCAGATCGAGGAGGTGAGTTGTCTGAGTGTCAAAAGAACGGAAGAGAGGATGAGCTAACGAGAGTAGGGTACCATCATCCCAGCTGACGGCCGTGTCGTCACCGAAGATGCTTTCCTCCAGGTCGACCAGTCCGCCATCACCGGTGAGTCTCTCGCCGTGGACAAGCACAAGGGAGACCACTGCTACGCCTCCTCCTCCATCAAGCGTGGTGAGGCCTTCATGGTCGTCACCTCCACCGGTGACAACACCTTCGTCGGTCGTGCCGCCGCCCTCGTCAACGCCGCCTCCGCCGGAACCGGTCACTTCACCGAGGTCCTCAACGGTATCGGTACTGTCTTGCTCATTCTCGTCATCTTCACCCTGCTCGTTGCCTGGGTCGCCTCCTTCTACCGCTCCAACGGCATCGTCACCATCCTCGAGTTCACCCTGGCCATCACCATCATCGGTGTCCCGGTCGGTCTGCCCGCCGTCGTCACCACCACCATGGCCGTCGGTGCTGCTTATCTCGCCAAGAAGAAGGCCATCGTCCAGAAGCTCTCTGCCATCGAGTCCCTCGCCGGTGTCGAGATTCTCTGCTCGGACAAGACCGGTACCCTGACCAAGAACAAGCTCTCTCTCGCTGAGCCATACTGTGTCTCCGGCGTCGACCCAGAGGACCTCATGCTCACTGCCTGTCTCGCTGCCTCCCGCAAGAAGAAGGGTATCGATGCCATCGACAAGGCTTTCCTCAAGTCCCTCCGCTACTACCCCCGTGCCAAGTCCGTCCTCACCCAGTACAAGGTCCTCCAGTTCCACCCCTTCGACCCCGTCTCCAAGAAGGTCTCTGCCGTCGTCGAATCCCCCCAGGGCGAGCGCATCATCTGCGTCAAGGGAGCTCCTCTCTTCGTCCTCAAGACCGTCGAGGAAGACCACCCCATCCCGGAAGACATCGACGCCGCCTACAAGAACAAGGTCGCCGAATTCGCTACCCGTGGCTTCCGTTCTCTCGGTGTTGCTCGCAAGCGCGGTGAGGGTTCCTGGGAGATCCTCGGTATCATGCCTTGCTCCGATCCTCCACGTCACGATACCGCAAAGACCGTCAACGAAGCCAAGACTCTCGGTCTCTCCATCAAGATGTTGACTGGTGACGCCGTCGGTATTGCCCGTGAAACTTCCCGTCAGCTCGGCCTCGGAACCAACATCTACAACGCTGAGCGTCTCGGTCTCGGTGGTGGCGGTACCATGCCCGGATCTGACATCTACGATTTCGTCGAAGCCGCTGACGGCTTCGCCGAGGTCTTCCCCCAGCACAAGTACAACGTCGTCGAGATTCTCCAACAGCGTGGCTACCTCGTTGCCATGACTGGTGACGGTGTCAACGACGCTCCGTCCCTCAAGAAGGCCGACACTGGTATCGCCGTCGAAGGTGCTTCCGATGCCGCCCGATCTGCCGCCGATATCGTCTTCCTTGCCCCCGGTCTCTCCGCCATCATCGACGCCCTCAAGACCTCTCGCCAGATTTTCCACCGTATGTACGCCTACGTCGTCTACCGTATCGCCCTGTCTCTCCACCTCGAGATCTTCCTTGGCCTCTGGATCGCCATCCTCAACACCTCCCTCAACCTCCAGCTTGTCGTCTTCATCGCCATTTTCGCCGATATCGCTACCCTGGCCATTGCCTACGACAACGCCCCCTTCTCCAAGACCCCCGTCAAGTGGAACCTGCCCAAGCTCTGGGGTATGTCCGTCCTCCTCGGTGTCATCCTCGCCATCGGTACCTGGATCACCCTCACCACCCTCCTTGTCGGCGGTCACGATGGCGGTATCGTCCAGAACTTCGGTCAGATCGACCCTGTCCTCTTCTTGGAAATCTCCCTCACTGAGAACTGGCTCATCTTCATCACCCGTGCCAACGGTCCTTTCTGGTCCTCCATCCCATCGTGGCAGCTGGCCGGTGCCATCCTTGTCGTCGATATCATCGCTACTCTCTTCACCATCTTCGGTTGGTTCGTTGGCGGCCAGACCTCCATCGTCGCCGTCGTCCGTATCTGGGTCTTCTCCTTCGGTGTCTTCTGTGTTCTCGGTGGTATCTACTACCTCCTCCAGGGTTCCACTGGATTCGACAACATGATGCACGGAAAGAGCCCCAAGAAGAGCCAAAAGCAGAGATCCCTCGAAGATTTCGGTAAGCTCAAAACACCCCCTTGTCTCAGCTTCTGCTATATAAGCCATGTACTAACCTCTCTCCAGTCGTCTCCCTTCAACGTGTCTCCACCCAGCACGAGAAGAGCGCATAAACCTGAACATAAATATAAACATAAATCCCCCTGCGCTCCCCGGCTATTTTAATTCGGAGGCTTCATTCATTTCCTTGCTTTTCCAAATATCTTTCTTGTTCTTTTGTCACCCCCTTGCTTGTCCTTCAATTAGACAGCTGCCAGTCAAACCTGGTATGGCACGACATGACTTGGTCAACAACATATAGTCCTATAGCCAGCGCTATGACTATGGCCAAACAGTCAAACAGTTTAGAGCGGAAATAAACAAAAAATTCAAAACAAATCAAACCCCAAAACTCGCCCGCGCAGACAAGCACCACCAAAAGGAAAGAATACAACTGACATGGCATCAGTGGGACTGATCGGATGGAGCCAACGTAGTATGATGGTACGGCAGCGTGGAATAATAGAGCTCTAATACAAAAAGCAAGAAACAACAAAAAAAAAGCAGTGGGATTCATTTTTTGTTTATTGGATACTCCCAAAAGATTGCGCTGTACTAACTAAATTGGCTGCATTCTGGCCTTTTTTTTTGCCCTGCGTTGTTACATCTTGGTTCTCTCTTGTTGTACTTCTTCTTTTCCCTTTCTGGCTGGTCTGGCCTTGTACTGTTTAATTATGTTGTTATACTAGCTGTGTGCCTTTAATTATTAGACTGTATTCCTTTTTACTCCCTTTCCATTGGGTGTTTTATTTTAATAGCCAGGATTCTCTATACGAAGAAGATATTACTTCTTTCGGCAGAAGCAAGGCTGATTAGGTAATAACATCTTCAACCTCCAACTTCTCGCCACAGATACAAAGGCTTGAAGATATCTACCTTAGACGACCTTACACATCTCGGCCTGGCTACAGGTACAAGAGCTCAAGAACTTGTATCCATCCATGTCCGGCCAGGTCAAGCCAAGTCAAGCTACAACAAGAATGATACCCCGTCTGACCAACTTGTTGACATCACCAACCCGCTATTCTCGCATTCATCTACTTGCTACATGTACCATGTACATCGAGCTACTTCTATAGCCTTTACAGCTATCCTCTATCGGACATTGATATGAGGTTATTGGTGGGAGGCTGTGACGCAACCGCCCTCGCTCCTTGCTTCTACTTAAAATGCCTCCAACTGCCTGCCTCGGACAGTCAACGAATAACTATTCAGCCTCCTAGCTATCGTTGGCGAGACCGATAACATAGTTACTTACTATACATATCTACAAGATGTTAACGCAGCACCCACCTGGTTCCCCTAGCCACGCGAAATTCTCACCACATCTAGCCGATGTCGTGGACGCAGTGACTTCTCAGAACCGAATGTTCCAGCGCCGAACATCGGTATATCAGAAATACCATCTCTTAGAAAACATTCGGAAGAAATCATGGCTTGGGCCGCCGTCAGAGGTACGCTATACACCTAATACCTAACAATCTAACCATGCAAGCCCGGCCAGGCCAGGCTCTGGATGGATGGGTGCCTTGACTAAAGTCTCCAGACGATCTACGGGGGTATATCCTTCTCCCTCGAAAACGACGGCAAAGACATCGGCATTGCCCTCGCGATCCGAGATACAGTCTACTTTCTTGATTTCTGCGAACACCACTTCTCCATCGGCAAGGATGAGTCCGGATCCGAGAAAATAACGCAGTTCATCATCGACCAGCTGCGTACGTATGAACAGGATCATCTGGAGAAATTCTTTGGAATCGCGATGCCTTCGCTGCTGTTGGAGAAATGTCCGCGGCTTTGTTCGCGGATGTGGGCGGAGCTAGATATCGTGCCGTTCATACTTAATCCCAGAGGAGCGCATAATGTCGAGTGGATTAATATGGGGCTGTGGCAGTCGAAGACGTTGGACGAGAGGGCGGAATCTATTGCTAGGAAGTGTATCTCGTGGGTTTACTCTTTCTCTCCTTCCTTGCTTTTCGTGGGTAGATGCTGATATCGAGTAGATACTTTGGCCCTAATCAAGCACCCCTGTTACAAGTTGGTTTCCGAGGTCTGGTTGATGTCGATGCAGGTTCTACAGCTGTGCTTACTACTCTCTCGGACTATGAGAAGACCGTGGGAGAAAGGACGTGGAAGGCAGTGATGAAGTATGCCGCGGACATGAAGGACCGGAATGTGAAAATCGCTTTCTTCAGCAGTACGCCGCAGGGAGGCGGTGTTGCTTTGATGAGGCATGCTTTGGTCAGGTTTTCAAACGCCCTCGGGACAAATATCAAGTGGTTCGTCCCGCGGCCCCGGCCAGGCGTATTCCGCATCACCAAGAACAATCATAACATCCTTCAGGGTGTAGCTGCGCCTGACCAACGTCTGACTGAACAGCACAAACGAGATCTGACCGACTGGATCTTTGCAAATGCAAACAGATACTGGTTTACTAAAGGTGGTCCACTCGAGCCTCCTGAGAAGGGAGGAGCGGATATAATTATCATCGATGATCCACAGATGCCAGGCTTGATACCTCTGATCAAGAAAGTAACGCCAAATCGTCCTGTTATTTACCGAAGCCATATACAGATCAGGAGCGATCTGATTGATGACCCGAATTCTCCGCAGGCTGAGTGCTGGCAGTATTTCTGGGAGAGTATTCGTCACGCTGACCTCTTTATCAGCCATCCTGTTGAGGCGTTTGTTCCGAGTACCGTATCTCGGGAGTCTGTTGGGTATCTCCCTGCTTCAACTGATTGGTGAGTAGATACGTTACTTGGATCGTATAGGAATTTCACTGATACGTTGTTCTAGGCTTGATGGCCTGAATAAGACCATGGACGATTGGGACGTCGGCTACTACGGCCGTGTATTCAACAACAAATGCAGAGAGATAGGCATGACCACAATCGATTACCCCCAAGGTAAAAGCCCATAGCCTAAGCTTCACTCCTTGCCGTGCTACAACTAACCAATATGAATATAGACGACTACATCGTTCAAGTAGCTCGCTTCGACCCGTCCAAAGGCATCTTTGACGTTCTCAAGTCCTACGCTAAGTTCCACGACCTCATCAAAAACACACCCCACGTCAGCATCCCTAAGCTCCTCATCTGCGGACACGGCTCAGTAGATGATCCAGACGGTGCTCTCATCTACGACGCTGTCATCGAATACCTAGCAAAACACCTCTCGCATCTAAAATCAAAAATATGCGTCATCCATATCCCGCCCTCCGACCAGATTCTTAATGCCGTCCTATCCAAAGCCAGAATCGCCCTGCAGCTATCCACCCGCGAAGGCTTCGAGGTCAAAGTCTCAGAGGCCTTACATAAGGGAAAACCAGTCATCGCTACCAAGGCAGGCGGTATACCCTTGCAAGTACAACATGGCAAAAACGGCTATTTAGTCGAAGTTGGCGACACCGATGCCGTTGCCGGACATCTCTACGACCTGTGGACGAACGATGATCTGTACGATTGCATGAGTTCGTATGCGTTGCATAGTGTGAGTGACGAGGTTTCGACCGTTGGTAACATCCTGTCCTGGCTTTATCTGGCGAGTGCCATGTCCAAGGGCCATAAGTGCAAGCCACACGGTAGGTGGATTAACGATATGGCTAGAGAAACGGCAAATGAGCCTTATGTACCCGGTGAGAATAGGCTGCAGCGTTCGGTGGACGTCAAGCCGTCTGGCTGTTAATTTTGATGTATTCTGATCTCTCTCTCGGTTGTTGTTACTTGCTTGGCCAGAATCTTTTCTTGAAATATCTAATGATTTTTTTGTCTATTTTTATGTATGATATCTCTCTACTCAAATCTGTTAGGTTAATCGTTTGTTGGAATTAAATCTTTTCGGGACGCATTTCGAGAAACGCTGTAGTTACTCCAAGTCGAAATGTTTGACGTTAAACGCGCTTAGTAGACGCCGAAATAGTTATTCGAAGCTTCTTGATTGCCACCAACATCTTATTTACTGTGAAGCAGCCAGATAATTATCAATATCTACTCCACAAAATTACATACTATTTTCTAGTTGAATTGGTTAATTTCTAAATTAACTGCCGTTTCTTGCTGGGAAATTGATAACTACAATTCACAAATGACGTCCATCTCTCCAACATGAGGTCTATCCCGGGATACCATTACGGTATGTCAAGCTGTTTGTGTGCCCTTTCTGCCCTCAATAGAATGGAATGCAAAATCAACATATGCGGATTCACTACTCCTTTGCCGTGGAAGGATGGGTTAGCCTGTCATTCAGCTATAATTTATACAAACCTCAGCCATATACAGCCCTGTACTTCCGATGTGTCGGTGGATATAGCAGTCTATTCTAACTGAACCTTTAGATCCGGAAAAGAAGAAATATTTTAAAATTCAGCCTGGACATACAGCACAAAGTGGGTCGAAATATTCGGAAGCTGAGGTCAAGAGACGAGAGAAGCAGTTCACAGTAAGCCCGTATGATCTCTACTTTTAGCCACTTAAATGCTCACATTCTGGGCAGAAAAGGAAGCAGAAAGATGTATACCATGAACGCACGCGGCTTGAAAGAGTTGAAAGAGCGAAAATACTCGGCCTCCCCATCATTGGTTCTCTTGGAGTTGAATTGGAAACGGGGCGCCGCAAGGCACCAAGTAGAGATACCCTCAACCAAAGAACTATAGCTTGTGCCAGTCTTATGGAACCCCGCCAGCTTGTCAATCTTGGCTATAGAGGAAAACACTACTGCCATCAGTTTGCACGAGATCCAAGGACTGGAATAATTCTCACGGGTATGTGGGCTTCATTAAACCCCTACTAAAGGATTGGAGTGATGCTAACTGATGATGTGTTGTATATTCAAAGCCCTCAAGCCAACAAGTACATCCAATTTTAGGTATATTATTACCTCCAATCTTCTTGTCTACGGATATTATTCTTATTCTCAACTCACACAGCGCATTTCGACCCATATCGCCGGACAGACCATGGAAATATGATGAACATGTCGATAAGGGCATAATTGAACTCAACCATCGTGAATGGGTAAGCATTTCTGAGAATTAATCTCCACTTCAGTTTATTGATTCAGTAAATAGATTATTGCTCTTTCAATAAACCACACGGGACATGTGCTGTACGTACCAGAGCTATAACTGGGATATCTTCGCACTTTTAGCTAAGTGACTCAACAGTATAGTGTCACAAGACCTTTTCTCTGGGGAGGGTGCCCATTTAGCTGTGGGCAAACTTATAGAGCCGAGTGATGCCTACGGGAAGAGTAGCAGGTGTGCTTTCGAAAGTAATAGGTTACCTGCCCGCAATATACCCTCTCTTGCTTCTTTCTTACTGACCCATGTGGCTTGAAATGCAGATCTCTCGATATCATTTAAAAGGAAAAACTATTGCTTTTCTTCGGCTGCTACATGCCCTTTTAGAAAATCATGCTTATTCGCAGTTGGATGTTCTAATGAGTTGTTAGCTATAAACGCTTTAGATTCACAGGCTTCAGTCCAGCGGCTGGGTAAATTCCATGCCAATATATCTGGGCTCGACTGGTTAAATCAGGACGTGGTCATTGTCGGCCTCCAAAACTCAACCGTTGCGTTATATGATATGCGGTGTAAAAAGTCAGCCTCACGTTTGACGCATTCCCATGGTGTGCAAAGGCTAAAAATGGTGAATGAATCGGGGATACTTGTCGCTGGAGTTGATAATACGGTGAGCTTTTCCCTTTATTTTGATAACCCAAAAATATCCCTATACTCTGTCTTTGGACCGCGTCTGATATAGTTGCATTTCATTAGCTCGATATGTATGACTTACGGTTCATTAAAACACCTGCCAAAGAACAGCCCAATCCGAATAAACGGAATCACCAACCTACGACACCATATCTTAGATTCGGCGAGCTCAATTATCGTACACTCAATGATATGGATGTATCCCCTCATCTGGGTCTTGTGGCTTGTGGTTTGTCTCTCATGCACTGGAGGCCCCTTTCCACCATAAGTGGTCAAAGTTCATTCTAACTATAATGCTACATAGCAACGGACCTGCCGAGAGTTCAGCTCTTCTCTTTGCACACTGGAAAATTACTCGAACCACCAACAATACCACTAGAAAGCTCCCGACGTTCAACAGATATCTTGTTTAGAGATTATATGAATCCAATTGACTGCGTGCGATTCGAATCAATAACTGAACCGTACGAGTATGGAAACTCAATAGTAACTACTGACGACCGCAATTCTGCCAGCAGTGTTAGTTTATTGGTTGGCTCTGGTAAGATTATTGAAGAGTGGGCTCTGTAGCAACTACCAAGTATTACTTAGTAGCCCTTGATATATATGGAATGAGAATTATGTTACATGTATCCCATTTCTTAGCATAGGACTGGAAACCAAAAGAACAATGAATATAATAATATTAGACAATCAGCGCACAATCTCTATCCTCAATTCTAAATACATATTATGAAATTTGAACAAATAAAAATCTTTCAGGCAATACAACAGATTTCATCAGCTAGACACTATACCCAATCCCATTGTCCGCCAAGGAAATATGGAGGAGGAATTTGAAGCAGGTCTTGGGTTTACTCGCAGAGGTGGAAGTTCCCGGCATTTGGGTTGTCACCCTCTCCGTCGTGGGAAATAACGCCGCAGTAGAGTCTGGTCTCAGCGGTAGCAATGACACGGAATGGGCCTGGGTCATCCTTGGGGCGGGAGTCGAAGTTGTAGAGAGCACCCTCAGCCTGGAAGACGGGGTACTCGCGAAGGCGCTCGTTTCTGCAACCCTTGGGGAACTTGATGTTCTGGAAGTTCTGGAAGTCGTGAGGGTAGCCAGATCTGCCGGTGTCAATTGGAGAGGCACCAAGCTGGCGCTGAACGTTGTCAACGCTAAGCTTCTGGTCGCTGCCTTTGAGAGCCTTGTTGTTGCATTTGACGTGCTGGGAGGTAATAGTCAGTTTGGCTCCTTGTATATGAAAGGTTGAAGGGAGAAAGCATCTTACGTTGTTGCGGTTTTCAATGGGGTTTGCAACAGCAGCACCAACCAGGGCGAAGGCAAGGATTGCTTTGATGGAAACCATTTTGAATGATGAACGTTGTTTTGTGGTGTATGTTTTGTATGCTAGGTTGAGTTCTGTAATTGTCTTTGTGCTTTCCATGCAATTGTTGTTGTTGATGATGAGAAGAAGAAGCGAGTATTAACCGGGGAAGATAATCTCTTATATAGACATTCTTCCCCCCATCTCGTCCATGATAGAACGGTTGGTTTTTTAAGAACGGTCCTTGATCGATAATAAGGCAAGTGAGTCATTGGTTCAAGAAGCAATCTCGCATCTGGAGATTGATGCAAATGGGTCTCCTGCAAGCTCCCCGTGAACATGATCATAGTATACTGTTTCCTCCATTTCGAGATCGAAAAAGGAAAAAGATATCAAAGATGAAACGGATTGGCTTTGAAGGATGGTGCCTTTCCCAGCGATCGCGGGGGAAACACGTTATAGCCACAGCAGATCGAGACCCTGAACCGTCGCCTTGTCCGAAATTCAAAGGACTTATTCGTACATGGCGTAGCTAGATGCTTCAAGCCGCCATCGTTTGGTAGACATATGCACGATACCCCACAGTCCTACATGCAGCCTTGCAGAAACGGAGAGAAACTGAAGCAGAAAAATTTCCCCCACAGGGTTCCCAGCTTTAATGCCTATACCAATGAGATGTGAAGCTGGTATTTTGTAAATGGCCGCAGGATTTGCTGTTAGTCGCCTTCGAATATATCCATTCTCGCGACGATGATATGTTACCAGAGCGGCTTGTAGGCTGTATCAACGCTGTTCAGGTGCATCTTGAGGACAACAAGCGGATAACCCTATCATTCGTATTTCCATCCTCTTTCTTAGCCAGCAAACAGCCTTGCTAGGTGTCATAATTTGATATCGTCAACTTTGATGTCACTTTTATGTTTCTTTTTTTCATGGAACCTTTTTTTATGGTTATTTTTCTCCCAAACCCTAAAATATCTTCATTCTACTTGGATATATGAAAGAAAGGGGCTTGTTGTATATTTTCATCTACTATGTAGAGAACAATGGCAATACTATGTAAGTTGAAACAACGGTAAGAAGACTCTATAATATGGACACATTAACGTCATGTCATGGAGACGGTATCGACCCTGGTGAGCCTGCCATGCCATCGTCCTCCCTTGCAGCCAGTCGACTTCAGCGGCTGAGAACGAGCGGCAAATTCCACAGCCAATACGTCACTGTCAGCTCCACTGAAGCGAGGGGTAAAAACGTACGAAGATCCAAGGCTCCAGGATTACAAGGGTTACAATGAGACGCAGAAGAAAACGGAGAAGAAGAAGAAGATAAAAGGCGATCCTCGAGGCTGGAAGAGAGAAATATTCCGCAGCTCGCTTCATCAAACCATCCTTCATCAAAAGTAATAGTAATATCTCTATAACATCAGAAAATGGCGACTCTATCACTCCGTCTTCCATCCCTCGAAGATGGCGATCCTTGGATTGTCCACCAGAAGCTGTTCGGCATCCTCAGTGAATACCTGCAGCCTGCTAGCAGCACAGCTCCGTCTGCTGCGGCGAAAGAAATAGATAGCCTGACGCCAAAGAAACGACAAGGCTTAGACGCTTCGGACGACGCCAAACCAAAGGAAGACTATGAGAGCTTTCTTCTCGAGATATGGAACTCTCTTATCGAGGTAGCTAGGCAGATCCCAAGCGATCACGCCTCGCAGGACCGCTTGGTAGAGCTGGTAAAGGCTCTGCGCGAGCTTCCATCAACCAATGCAGAGATCTGGGGTGTAAGTTCACTCCAGTATAGACGGATAGAAGAGAGAGGTGGTATAATATCGCCGGCGTATATGCTGATTTGAAAGCATTTAAGAACACTGTCAGAGTATGGACTGATTTACCTCTCCTCGGGCCTGCGATGAGAGAAGCTTGGATAGGTAAAAGAAGTCCCTAAACATAGTCATTTCGCCTAGCTTATGCTGTCTACCAGGACCACCCAGCGGCAATGCGCATAGCTCCAACGATGCCCAGAGATGGGTAAACCAGAATGCGTTTGCAGCCCGTCTCTTGAACCTTGACCAGATCTTCTGGTCCAACTTTGCTGTCTGGAGCCTCCGATCCGCCCTCGAAGAACCACCAGCGGCAAATGCTGAAAGCCATAGGTGCAACGTTGAAGCGGCAGCCCAGTGGATGGTGTATAGCGGCCCTTATTTGCTGAAAGAGGCGAATGAAGATCCTGCTAGAGAGGCTGAGGAGCAAGAAGCGGCAAAGACTGAAGCCCAGCCGAACAGGGGCCAACCTCTGGCAGCCGGAAAGTATATAAAGCCGAGCGGAGACTTTGCACCGAACGCTGGCAATTCTGGAAACAGCAGTTTGGAGATATCAGTCAACAGGATATTAAGAGTGTTGCTGCGCTGGCAAAGCAGAAGATGGAATCTGTCGAGTAATAGGATAGAAGCAGCATTTCTTAAAGAGTTACGATGGAATAGAGAAGTAATGCTTTCGTCCGCTTGTGATTGATAATTTTTATCATGCATTAATATACACTCTGAACAGGCCGTAATTTTGTGCTATCTATCTCGTTTTTCCCAAGTAAATCAACCCCATGTATATGCAAATCATAACAATACAAAAAAGTTGCAAGGAAAAGTCGTGTTACATCCCTCGATCTTCAGGGAATTCGTCCTGCAGCCTCAATCGAGCCACAACATTCATGCTGAAGAGCTCCTGCACAAGCAGCTTCGCGGCATAGGGTATCACCATCTTCACTACTCCTGCTGAGGTCTTGCAGCGCTGACACCAGCCAGAGTATCCCATAAATCCGCAGCCTTCACACACATCTACTTCATGCCGATCGGAAGATATCATTAATCGTTCGAGGAGAAGTTGACTCGTGCCGTATGCAATCAGACAGTCACGTTCCATCTCTCCCAGACGTAGACCACCATCGCGAGAACGACCCTCGGTTGGCTGACGGGTAAGTGTGGCTCGGGGTCCACGGGCTCGTGAGTGCATCTTATCTTGCACCATGTGCTTGAGTTTTTGATAGTAGATCGGTCCAGTGAAGACGTAATATGTAAGTGGTTCGCCTGTGATGCCTGATGTCAAATAGTCCTTTCCACCATAGCTGAACCCGTGGTCCACAAGAATAGCGGACATCTCTTCGACAGGGCTACCGCCAAAGGGTGTGCCATAGCCAAACTGGCCGGAGATAATGCCAGCCTTACCCGCGACAAGTTCCAACATCTTACCAACAGTCATACGCGACGGGAAACCATGTGGGTTCATTATAATGTCAGGGACCAAGCCTGTGTCTGTAAATGGCATGTCGGCCTGTTCCGCAATAATTCCAACGACACCCTTCTGCCCGTGGCGAGAAGAAAACTTGTCGCCAACTTCCGGTCGTCGGGTTTGTCGGGTTTGGACCTTGATCAGCTGGCTCTCTCCTTCAGTAGTTGATATCATCACTTTGTCGATATAACTATAATCGGGGAGTTTGTAGGTCTGGGGAGTTGGGTTATATTTCACAGGTAAACCTGCATCGGAGCCAGTAATTCCAGACGAAAGTGCATTGTCTGGTGTCTCTTTATTTATATATACTTCTCCAGGGCTGACTTTCTCCCCAACAGCAGCTAAACCATCATTGTCAAGGAGACCATGTTTTCTAATCGAAACGCCGTTCTCCCTTGTCGGGCCGACTAGCCTATCCTTTGTTCCGTTGGAATAGCTCTTGAGATTTGCCGAATACTTCCTGAAGACTTGACAACGACCGAACCCACGGTCAACTGATCCTTTGTTGAGCACGAGGGCATCCTCGATATCGTATCCGGAATAACTCATCACAGCAACCATAGCATTTTGGCCTGCCGGGAGCTTGTCGTAGTTTGTCAATTCTATTGTTCGAGTCTTTACCATTGGCTTTTGAGGATATACCATAGCATAGAGTAAGGAATCGATACGGAGGAATTGGTTATTGGCAATTGCACCTATAGCTTGTTTACCCATAGCACATTGATAGGTATTTCGGGGAGATTGGTTATGATGAGGGTAAGGTATAAGGCCCGCGACGGCCCCCAGTACTGTAAACGGCTCTATCTCCAGATGGGTCGTGTTTGCGTCTATCTCTCTTTCGTACACGGCAATGTTTGCATCGTTTTCCTCGTTAACATCGACATATTCCACAAGCCCATTAGATAGGAAGTCGTCAAAATCCATTGTGCCACTGCGCAGAGCACTTAAATGTCGCGCTGTAACCTTGGACCGCTTCTTTTCAACAATGATCAAAGGGCGACATATACGCCCATCATCCGTGGAAACATGGACGCTTTTCTGGTTATGGTTGATGAACACACTGACGAATTCTGAGATCCTGCCCATCCGTCGCAAGCGCCGGAAGGCATTGAGGAAATACTTCGGCCGCCTGGTCAGCGCAATAGGAGATCCATTCATAAATACAATATAAGCACCCTGACCGAAGCATTCTCTGCCTCCTACAGTCTGGATATCCTCTGCACCAAGAGTGAATACAAGTTTCTGTACTGGCTCTTCTTCGTCGTTTGTGGTGATATGTGTCATGAGTGCAAGATTCTTCACAAGGCCACAGGCTTCACCTTCAGGGGTATCTGAGGTACAAAGCATACCGAATTGCGACGGCTGAAGGGCACGAGGACCAGAGACTTTCCGTGTCTTTTCGAACTGACTGCTTATCCGTGTCATCATACCAAGAGCAGCAATGTAGCTCAACCTGCTTAGAACATGTGTGACACCGGCCCTCTCCATTCGGAAACGTTTTAAACTCCAGTTCCCAGTTGCAATTGCGCGGTTCATTCCTTGGGTGATATGGTTGCCATGAATGGCAACAACAGGGTAGGCATCAAAGGCCTCTGTTCGTACGGGCTTCTTCAAGACCTTATCTATGTTCATTTTGATATCAAAGCAGAACTTTTTGAACAGATCTTCAAACAATAACGCTAGGAGCTGACCAGCTAATTCCAATCGCTTATTACCAACGTAATCACGATCGTCCACCAAACTTGGGTCGAGCTTTGCCATTAACACACGTCGAGCCATGTAGGTGACGTATAGGGCTTTGGGTCGAAAATTCATATCCTGAACTTGCACATGAGATATTATGACAGAAGATATGGCCTCAATGGCTTCTGCAACATAGTTTCGACGAGCGGGTCCAAACCCTGAGGCTTTTCGATTAATCTTGATGCGCGCACCCAAGTACTCAAGAGCTTGTTGCTGTGTGAATATACCCAGTTTGATAGCTTCCTCGAAGTTGATCGCAAAGTCTTCTTGATATTCCAGGTCAACTCCTGCTACCAATAGCAACATTTCTTTATCAGATTGTATTCCCATGGCCTTTAACAGAATAACAATCGGAATGTCATCGTTTAAAACGTTGTGTCGAAGGTAAATGCGTCCCTTTTTCATAATGATATAACTTTTCGATTTCCGCTCATGTGAAGAACTGTGATTTAACGTTATTAGCAACGAAGGGTAGAGATGTACAAGATTCCGGGTCTTTAAACCTACCTAGTCACAGAAGCCTGTACAATCTCCTTTTTAGAGTCTGTTTCGACAATGACTCTGTTTTTGCTTAACTGTTCTTGCACTAAGATGACCTTCTCCGTTCCGTTTACAATAAAGTATCCTCCTGGGTCGAGAGGACATTCATGTAAGGTGTACATCTCTCGTGCTGATTTATTTGACAATACACATTTGGAGCTCCGGAGCATGACAGGCATACGGCCGATGGCAGTTCCATTCCGCTTGACTCGCTGGCGGCCACGAACATATTCGAAATCTACTAGAATAGGTGCCGCATATGTCATATCTCGAAGTCGACATTCGTTTGGAGTGATCGTGGAATCGACCTTGATACCTGACTGCTCTTCATCGGTTCGCCGGGGTGTTCCAAGGTAGATGTCATGAAACCTATAATTGAGAGGATTAAATGGTTAGTTTTGGGTAACCACTTGGGCGCAAAAATCGGCCTACTTTATATAAAACTTTGGGTCGATATCACTGCGAATTTCCGCACTAGACTGTACAATCTTTTTGAGCTGGACTTCGACAAAATAGTTGTATGAGTCGATATGTTGTTTAACGAGACCTTTGACTTTGAGAAATGCTGGCAATAGGTTCCATTTGTCTCTTTCGGTGTTGATTGGGTCGGTCAGATGTTTATCGTAGTAGAATGGTTCGAGCAGTGCCTCAAAGTCCTGTATTATGTCTCCAGTTAGAATAACCTGAATGCCTTCAGTAGAATAGCAAAAGCAGTCGTACATCAGATCGTTTGCCCTTTTGCGAATTCGAGGTATGACTCTTTCTGCGAGCTCCCGGGTTATGCGAATCGTCTGTGAACTTCGCAGCAGCAGCATTTCCTACGGATCTTCTCTGAGTGCCCGATGAAGCTGTAGACTATACTAAATGGTTAATACTTTGCTTATAAACTTGCAAGTATGGACAATCATCGCACATACATTGCCCGCCGCACCTCCAACATTTGGGCCTACTGTCTTCTTCCGAGAAGCCATGATTCCGCGATATTAACCCTGGGAGCGCAAAAACTAAAGGATAATCAAAACAGCCGCTATGAATTGTGTCAAGTCATCATCATGGCGAGGTTATATTGTATCAGTTCATCAGCGCATGTTTCTCTATATTTTTTTTTCGAAGATAGAGGGTTGGAGGGGAACCTTATTTGGAGCTCTGCGGACTTTTATTTTTCCGACCGGCTCTTCCGGCCGTTTTGAGATATCAACCAAGGTTGGAAGTTGGAAGAATCATCAATTCATTTGCATTCCACAAGGAATAGTACGACCGGTTATTATTGAACTTATAGGCTGGTGGGCACTACAATTTATCAAGCCGTACTCTATGGATTCTCTGTTGACGAGAGAATTCGTGGCCAATGCGCGCAGCCGAGGATACGATAGCTTGTATGGAGTCGACGGTTGATTGGGGCGATTCGAGGAAGGGGATGGAAAGACACAGCATTCTAAGAGACCCCTAGCTTGGGGGATGAGATTTGAATTCTTTATAATTTCAGCTAACTCATACAACCTGAAAGCAGCAGTTAGTGTTTATTCCGTGTCGCAGGAAACCCGAGGACGTGGGTTATGAGGTGCACAATCCCATCTACGGGGTAGATAATGGCGAAACTATGGGGCACAGCGAATTCTTCCACGGAATGCTGTCGTCGATGATACCTTTTCACCCATGTCAGGTTTTTTAACGACATGGGTGTTATTGCAAAAGCCACCGCCCCTTCTCAACCACCCAACCCTCAACGAAGAAAAGTCTCCTTTTGCGCAACCATAACGTGAAGAGGTTGCGAATTCAGTTGGAGTTATATATTATCTCTAAAATATACATCCAAGTCGCGAGGGATCTCGTCTTACCATGACATCTCGTCGGTTTCGATATCAAGGGCTCCCTTGATGAACGGGGTGAATATATTGTTGAGAATTGATTGATCATCGATGCAAATGTCCATAGCATTGAATGAGAGCAAACCTTAAATCGGCATGATTTTCTCCAGCCCACAAAGTTGAATTGTTAAGCGAAGATGGTGAAAATTGGCCATCGTTCTCAAGGGAGTGTAGCATCAGATACTATTAGGTATCATTGCTTGCCGTCAGTTGCGGCCTCACCGACTCGGTACCTAACCAGTGAGGTGGTGCGTACCTAAAGTACCCTTGACTTCATGATGATGTGCGGCTATCAACATCAAACATCGTGAAGTGGGGGAGATTGACAACAAGTTTCATTTGGGTTGTACAGCAGCCTGCACCATCCCCGGTCAACATACTGTAGACCAACGCATTGCCGCAGATATTTCACGATCTAAATATCCCATATATATAATGATGCGTATATACACCTATTATATATATAGTATGTTCAACAGCAGAATTTCGAGTGCGGCTACAGGGCGGAGGCCAAGCGAAACGTGTGGGTGGTAGATACTACATAGACGGTAAAAAGGACCACGATAGAGATGAATCAACCTCATTCCTGCCAGCCATGTGCAGAACTAGCTTCTCCAGGGCGTCTAGGATGAAGCTCGATGCGCTGACAACAAATTACACTGACCGACTATCCCGCACAATGATGGGCCCTATTGAAGTGACCTGCCAATCGCTGCATACCTTGCTGACAAGGCTCCTGGAGTGTGGACTTGGCAGTAAACCTGGGGAAATCAACTTGGTTGGGCCGGAAGACTTGTTGAGACTTCGGTATATATACGCTAGGTGAAAGTAGATGCTACTAAAAGATGAGTGACCCTGGCGATATGATTGGAGTTTTATGTCCTAATCTCTGGTCGTGGGCTGCGGGAACGAAGGGCGGAGACAACCTTCTACGGAGAGGTACATATATGGAGTACCGTGCTATGCATATCCTTCTTAAACGGCTGGGCCTGTGACGGTGCATCGTGGCAAGCTTGCATGCTTCGAAACCTAGCGGCCGCTTCTGTGCTTGTGCTGGCATTTCCACCGCTCATTCGAGTTCGGGTGTGTACGTACAGAAGTACTCTGCCCTGTGACTGCCGGGTGCTGGCTTCATGCCACACTTTACAAAAATAGTATACTCTGTATGTTGAGGGAAAAGTGCGAGATTCACTCCCTCCCATCCCAAAAATTAAGACTGGTGTCAAGGGTGCCTGGAAGACAACAACCCGCATTCAAAGAGAGAGAGAAAAAGCAATGACGTCGAACAACTCCATATTTTGGCTGTGCGACCTTTCCATCTTCAGAGAAGAGAGAGAGAGAGAGTACCAAATACGGGGCAGGTATAAAAGGAGACCAAGCCTATCTCCGCATCCATCTCCCGTACTTTGTACGCACGGCTGTAATTACTGACAGAACGAGAATTCTGTGCCTAGTGGGGAGTATGACGAGAAAACACATTGAAACTTCGTCTGTGTGTTTGGGGATGCTCGTTTCTTTTTCTTCACACAGGTTCAAGGCGGCAGCGGTGATCAGAGTTCCCCGTATGCATTCATTGGACTCGAGAGTTAGATCAGCGTTCATGACCATCTTTTCTGAATCTCTCGTGGGCAGCAAGAAGGCGAGAGACAGGGTGCGTGTTTGCTCTATCCCTCCCAGTTCTGGCACAGTTGATAATGGACAATGAACAGACCCTACGGCTGCACGCCGTGCAGGGCGCACAGGTTCTGGGCCTTGTGCCAGTGAGCGACTGAGAAGTTTGAGACTCCGGGCTTGTTTGATTGGGCCGTATATCGGGTGCTGGAGGGTTCTCCACCCACGTCGTCGTGCATGCGTCGATATCTACTATATGTATATATGCACCTAAGAAATGGCACCATGTACCTTGCAATCTGATGCGTCGTCGAGATGCACAAAACACTAATCTCGTTAGCCGACAGCTTGCTTACTCTGAACGCCTTCCCTCCGTCCTGTTGTGCCCTCTGTCTCATGGGACCAGCCAAAAGGGTCACTGTCCCTTCCATCTCCCCGTGTAAGAACAGTTCCAGCCTCCGTGACGCTGTTATGGCCAGGCTTCCAGGGACCCTTTCCTTCTCCCCCCACCCATTTCCGCGAGTTCGTCTTGAGGAGTGGTGTCGGTTCAGGTCACTGGTACTGGCTCGCGAACGAGGATGCAGCGCCAAAGAGAGCGAGTTGTTGGGCAAGGACGAAGTAGCGGTGACCCCTCAGTGGGCCCCCAGGGATAGCGGGTAGCCCTGCCTGACGCAACCCTATTTGTTTAGAATTTCGAGGGTTTCTGCAAGATGAATTCCAATCAGAAAATAGATATCGGCGAATATTTAGGCGTTGTGGAATATCCAGGGGGGTTTTGAGGGCCGGTCATTCGTCCAGAGCGGGTGCTATCTTGTACACTTAGGGTCGCCTTCCATTGCTGAAAATATGCTTGAGCTGCTGCAAGCCATTGAACTTGAATCCCCGCTGTCAATCACATAATATTTGGTCCCTCTTCCCCTTCTTCATATCTCCCTCTCTCTCCCTCTCTCTCCTCTCTCTCCCCTTCTCTTCGCCCTTTTTCCTTTCCCCGGGCTTTCTCCTGCTCGCTCTGCTGGCCCTCTCTTCGCTTCTCAAGTCTCACAGGGACTTCCCACGCTCTGTACAACAACCGATCTTTCCTGATTTCTCTCGTTCCATGACCAGCTCTTTCTTTTCTTCCCGCCCTGTCAACATTCCTGGTTTTGAAGAGATCCTGTATGTATATTAAACCACTCCAAAGCAGTTTTTGTTCCTGCGAACGCATCCTTACGAATCCTCATCGATCTCTGAGATGACCTTGCTCACTCCTCCTTTGCCAGACATCTTCGGGTTGACCCCATAGACCTGCCGCCAATTGACCCGCCCTAGTCGTGTCTCATAAATTGGAATATCCAGCCTTACCCCGCCAAAATTAAGAGGAGCGTAAATTCCGCCGTAAAACAGAAAGAGACAGTCGAGCCTTGGTTTTCTGGTTTGACAGCGGCAGAGCGGTTGAAGAACCAGCGTCCAGGGCGAACGGGATCTGCCGCCACCGAATTCAACCCTTGACTTCCTCTTTCTCCCTCACTTATCTTCCCTGTTAAAAAGTCTTTGCCGTAAGTTCAGGCTCGCCTCTTTGCCTCATCCTTTTTGCCTCTTCTCTCTTTCCGTTTTGCCCTTTGGTCTGTCTGTCTGTGGTTTGCGGGTTTGACTTCCCGGCATCCCCAACTTCTTCCAATTTTTTTTTTGTTTTTTTTTCCCCTTTGGCAGAAAGCGTGACGCGGAAAGCTCACCGCTTTTGGGCCTCCCCTGAAATATCCCAGACGTCGAAAAGCGAGAGAGAGAGAGGAAAATAACCACCGAAAGGTCTTCCCTCTCAACGTCTGCACTGCGTCTGGCTGGTATCATTTGTTGTCGCCGCGGCGGGCTGCGTTAAGGATGCTGTTGATTTGAGGATTTTTTATTTTCCTGCGCGTATATATATATATATACTTTGCCATCATGTCTGACAATGTTTGCGAGTTTTCGAGAACAGATGCCCGGGAATATGACCTTTAGAAACAGTTTCAGCGGGAAGCTCGACGACTTCGTTGGCCCGTCTCAGTCTCCTCCTTCGGAATCACCATTCTCTGCGTTCCCGTCGCCTCAGGGAAGCCAGAAGGGCTTCGTGCCCAGCATCAACCAGCAGACGAACGAGGTCCGATCCACCATGCAGCGTCGTTTTACCACCGAGTCCGCCGTGCTGCCACAGTGGAATGGCTTCAATCAGCAGCCATTGAAGCAGGCAGAACAGCTGGATATATTGTCATCAGTGAGTTGAACGGCCCTTTGTCTCTGGCTCAGATGGCGTGATCAAGTTGTTTTGCCAGTTCGGTTGAAGTGAAGTTGAATATGACAGGCCCGTCTACATGTTACTGCGGGCATGGCGTGGTTGGCTTGCTTCACTTTGATATTGTCTTGTTATTCACTTTAGACTAACAGAGCAATTCTTTTGAATAGGCCACTCACCTCCATAAATCTCAGCTTGTGAGCAGAGACCCTCTCCTCCCTTCTCCCTCTTTTCTCTGTCCTCTCTCCTAGCAACACTTTACCTACCTACTTAAACCCCTCCCCTCTCAACTTCTCTCCGCCCTTCTACAACTTCTCAAACCTGAACATAGGTGGTTTCTACCAGACTGCTTGTATCATCAGGAGCCCGACAAGTTAGCCGCTACTGCTGCTTACAGTCCTTACTCCCCCGCATAAGCCTTTGTGTCTCCCTCTCTTTCACAGAATCTCTCTCCCTATTTGACTTCTCCCTGGTCCAGGTTTCTTTTAACCAGGTTTTAAGTTGGAGAAGAAACGGCAGCATATTGAATATATGCGTGAACAGAAGCGTCGATTTGAAGCAGATTTGAAAATCCTTGATCTCCAGCAGGAGAAAGAGAGACAGGAGATGGACCAGATTGCCCGAGACCTGCTCAGGTTGGCCTCAGTGGCCCAGTCAGTGAACCAACGACCCCGCCGGAATACTATCGAGACAGTGGCTTTCCTACTGCTCTTTCTCG
This sequence comes from Microsporum canis CBS 113480, assembly GCF_000151145.1. NCBI lineage: Eukaryota > Fungi > Ascomycota > Eurotiomycetes > Onygenales > Arthrodermataceae > Microsporum > Microsporum canis. The sequence goes on along the minus strand of NW_003299164.1, from coordinate 1,853,954 downwards.
CCCAGCTCGATTCTCCATTTCAAATGGACAACCGTTGTCTCCATTCGGGAGTGTGTTTTCACCTACCTCTCAAGTGACATCTCCCACCAACAACCAGTCCTCGAACCAGGACTTCGCCAACCGTACTGGTATGGGAATGGGCCTACGTAGAAACTCTGAACAAACCTACGGAGCTGCCTTTACAGGATTTAGAGCCGGTCATGCGTAGGTCCACCTCAAAAACCAACCTATCTACCTACTTTCAGTGACCATCTATATACTAACTTTCACTAAATTTATTAGAAGCCGTTACTCTCTGTCAAACAATGTGTTTGGTTCAGCCCTCCCACCAGTTTCCTCGCGTGGTAACGGGTTCAGTAACCATATGGGATTCGGCTCACTTTTCTCCTCTAAGAACCCTCTTGAGGCCGAGGAGGATAAATCCAAACATGAAGATCGCGTATCTACTCCAGATGTGAAGAGCTACCTTCGCATGACTGATCCGGATGACAAGTTTCCTACTTTGGTTCGCCGGGATGATAACCCTTCAGTCGTAAGTTCATTGTTCTATTTCTTCTTCTTTATTTCTTCTATACACTACTGACCCACTATCTTTATTTAACCTTAAATAGCTATCTGCCAACTCTGCAGCTGTCGACTTTGCAAACTCTCGTACTCCCGTTCCTGAGAACTATAATAGCAACGGTCGTCATCATGCAGTACACCACAGCATGCCTCAGAACACATTGTCGTGGTTGTCTGATAATTCAACCGAAAAAATTCACCAATCTAGTGCCGCCAATGGAAATAACACCGGTAATTTCCATACCGGCCGCCATGTGAACCGTCTTTCTTTGGGAAATGACCTCTCTGCCCTAGGCGCCCTTAGCACCGCTGCTCACCAGCCAAACCACACGACTGGGCATCATAGACCAACCTCTCTACAGCTGTCCTATTCTACAAGTGATATCCCTACTGCTCACAATGGGTTCTTTGCCGATTCCACCGCCAGAACTCAAGCCGAACTGACCCTCAACAACTTTCAGACTCATAGCCGGATGCAGTCTCGCAGCAATGGTGGTTCTGCAAACACCACCCCACCAACCCCACAATCCACCTCGGACCGTGAGGAGCCTGGTCCCAGCATCCCGTCTTTCCAATCATCTTTCCAGCCCAACGCCGTGTCTCACGCTCTGGTCTTGACTTCTCCCACCACGATCGCTCCCAGTGCAAACGGATCCACTACTCCGACTCCTAGTACATTCGCAACGCCAGTTTATGGATATGGCATGCAAGCATACGCTCCAGCCCCTCTGCAACTCAATGGAAACTATCATACTGCGGTTCAGGGCCATCCGATGTTCGGAGCATATGGAGTACCACCCCAGCCACCACAGGCAAGCAATTACGGTCGATTCATGGAGAGTCCTCGTGCTGCCACCCAAGGCCGCCGCAATGGAGAGGCTGAAAATCCACTGAACCGTTTTGGCAATGTTCCTCTTGAGAGCTACTCTGGCGAGATATATGGGATGTGCAAGGACCAACATGGCTGCCGTTACCTTCAACGAAAACTTGAAGAAGGCATTCCCGAGCATGTTCAGATCATCTTCCGTGAAACTCAAATGCATGTCGTCGAGCTGATGACTGGTACGATAAACCTTCCCAAGTTTTTTTTTTACTTTGCAATCCATTAACAACCCTGTTTAGATCCTTTTGGAAACTATCTTTGCCAAAAACTGCTTGAATTCACCAATGACGAGCAGCGTACTGGTCTTATTAACATCGCTGCACCCCATTTGGTGCAAATTGCTTTGAACCAGCATGGAACTCGAGCTCTTCAAAAGATGATTGAGTTTATTTCTACTCCTGAGCAGGTAAAATAACTTTATTGAGCTATGCTTCTTGTACCTGACTAATCATTCTTGATATAGATCCAAACTGTCATTAATGCGCTTAGTGGTCAGGTGGTTGAGCTTGTCCAAGATTTGAATGGAAATCATGTGATTCAAAAGTGCCTGAATCGGCTCTCAGCCCCAGATGCTCAGGTACATACTCTTTTCCTTAGTATGATTTATCTCAACAGTCGACTTACTTTACATAGTTCATTTATGACGCTGTTGGTAAAGAGTGTGTTGCTGTTGGAACTCACCGCCATGGCTGCTGTGTGCTTCAGAGATGCATTGACCATGCATCTGGAGATCAGCGCGCGAAACTGATCGAGCAAATTACCAAGAGCTCTTACTCTCTCGTCCAGGATCCATTTGGCAATTATGTCATTCAATACATCTGTACGTTTGCATCCCTCCTCTTATCATATATTATAATACTAACAGGAATAGTGGACCTTGGAGAACCACTCTTCACCGGACCACTTTGTGCAACTTTCCAAGGAAGCATTCCTGCTCTCTCAAAGCAAAAATTCAGCTCTAATGTTATCGAGAAATGCATCCGTACTTCTGACTTCAATATGCGCAGAGCCTTCATTAAAGAGATGTTGTTGCCGCACGAACTTCCCAACATGCTCCGTGATTCGTTTGCAAACTACGTTATCCAGACCGCCATGGACTTTGCGGATCCTGAGTCTCGCAATACTCTGATTGAGGCCGTTCGTCCATTGTTGCCAGGCATCCGTTCGCAGCCACATGGACGCCGCATTGCAGGAAAGATCATGACTCTAGATTCTCACTCACGAAGTAATGGCACAAACGGACCAGCTCCAGGAGCCCCCTTGGCGCTCGATGAAATACGAGGTGGCTTCCAGCAGCCTTATACCCTTCCTGCTAACCAGTACAGCTCTCAGTTTAACTCCTCCGAGGCTTCAACCAATGCCCCATCTGCTGCTGTCTCTGAGTCTGAGTTTGCTGAAGCTCGCTCTCCCCATAGCGAGAGTGGAACCACCACCATCTTTAGCCCCGTTCCTCAACACACCAGCAACGCTATTAACGGCATTAACAACATGAATGGCATCAATGGTATTAATGGGCTTAATGGTTCGAGCCCTCGCGGTTTCAACATGTTCTAACTCGGATGAGAGCAGAATTGTATCAACATCTCCTTGCGTGGAGCTCAACATACTGACTGCGCAATGTTTTCATTTCTCAAACCTGTAACACCAGCATGATATGATGCCACGACTCACGACTTTACGGATCTGATTTTAAAGAATATAAATTCTTACCGCGACAAGAACAGCATTATCGGCAAGACTTGAACAACAGATACACCCAGCCATCCTTTTCCACTTTCCGACTGCATACCGTTAAGAAGCATCTTCTTGGAATCTTTGACGATGCCATATTTCCCACATATGACGATTTTGATATACGTCCTTTCTCCAGTTCCCTGGATCACCTTTGACTCACCCTAACGAATCCGCTTAGCCCGGCATTGTCCCAATCGACTTGGCATATTCAATCTTCCGAGTGGAGGATGTGGATAATATCACTTTATTTCTTGTTATGCTCACCTTTTGCCATAATGCTAACGCACGACATGGCCTTTACATACTTCCCGCCCACCTTCAAATTCCTCTCTTTCTCCTTCATTTGCATTCCCTATCCTTGAGGGATTTCCTGCTTTACTTTGTTTCTTTACCTTCTTTTCCACCTTTTTCCTTTGTCCATTCTTGTTTTAACCGTATTCAAATCATTTCTTCTTCCCACGGGCATTCGATATTTTCTGATCACAGCCCTTTCTCAAGCAACCTTCAACGTACAAGGTCTTGGCTGTCTCATACGGTTTTCCCGAGCTCAAGTGCACACAAGCAGAGCAAGCTACACTGTTTGGTTTGGCTTCTCAAGTTGACACATCGAGGAACAACCATGTCCGTATTGGTCTTGTGATTTATGTATTTTCTGTTCTGCTTTCCACATTTTGTCTTCATTTCCTGGCCCTTGCATATTCATGCCACTGGACATCATCTCTCAAGCTCAATTCAAGGGTGCCGTCGGACCAGCTCCTTAGATGTTGACTAACCTTGATTTGGCTGGTTACCACGCAGAGGACAGTGGCATGAGAATCCTTTCAGCATTTGCTTTCAATGGTTTCTCTCCTTTTAACTTACCTTTATTTTCTTGATTTACATTCTACCCTGATATGCCCATGCAAGCAAATCATGTACCATCAGTTGTGTTCTGCAATGTTCTGCATTCATGTATCTATATGAGCCTCCATTTACTGGATACTCAATGTCATCAAGATGTTGTTTTTTAACCCTTGAGCCCATACCTAGCTTCCGGCATTCACGACCATTTTACCCATCTTGAATCATTTGTTGTTCACCTTTGCAAGTTAAGTTTTGTTTTTATATCAGTTTGCAAGTTAGTTAGCAAGTTTCGCAAGTACAATTTAAGACTATCCTTCGGTTTAGCTCTAGGTACCATATTATGCTTAAACTTAGTGTCCGCCGCGTATCATACTCGTCGTAATGAAAAGACGGGAATGATTAAGCCTCGCCTTGTGCATGCAGAAGCATGGGATGCGATTTAGAGGCTAGAGATCCATGCCACCAAAAGTCTGATAACGCCCAGGGGGTGCAAGTGAATAACCTTAAATTGAAGCGCGCGTCAAACCCAAACTTTAATCTTAGCTCAATTAAACGCGCCAAGCTCAGCAAACATCGTTCGGGGTCGTGAAGTGCAGCAGAAGACAGAATTAACCCGCCATGCCCCTTTTTCTCCATTGGTTTGATGCAGTCTCGCTGAAGTACTTCCCCAATGTTGCCTCACGAGCTTGTTCTCTCTGTTTCTCGACAATGGCCTTGTAGAGAACTGCAGACGAGGCAGTTAGCTCATCTATTATGCGTTCGTAAAAAGATTCCCTCACCCTCAATTTGGATAGCTCTATCAGCATTTAGTAGCTTCTTATTACGCTAACTACTTTGTACTATTACTCAAATAGACTTCTTCCCTCCCTTCTCCTCCATCAGTAATAGTTCATGGACCCAAAGGTTCTGGGAAATCAACTGTTCTCAGAGCCTTGCTGCAAGCTTATGTTGACAGCCACAGACATAAAAATGGGAAAGAAAACAGCAGTCCTCAAGTGGCATCCGGAGCAGAAAGGGGAAAGCTCTCTGATAACTCTGGTGATGATTTGGGAGCACGCCGTTTTTGCTATGCAATAGTGAATGTTGCTGAATGTATATCGGCAAATCACTTATTTATGAAGATTATATCAAACACAATTGATGCTATGCAACGAGATACCGCTGGGGGGTCAGGCGATGAGTGGATGCAAGGTATTGGCAGTATACGGTGTGAGCATGTGAGCTCGCTTCCAGGTTTACTTGGGAACATCCTAAGTAAAGCCGATTGTCGGCAATTTGTGCTGTTGCTGGATGGTGTAGACGAGCTACGAGAAGGTGGACAAATGTTACTTGCAGCATTGTATCGAGTTGGTGAGATGGTATGTGAAACCCACCGTCTTCCTTGAGACTTACACACCAGTACGTGATACTTGAACATAAGTAAAGCTAATCTGGCCTAAATTAACCTCTTAGCTATCTAATGTGACGGTGATATTCACATTAAAGTTCTCCCCTCGCCCTCTCCTACTCCATGCCGCTGGTGTACCCCATATATATTTCCCTCCTTACACGCGTGCCGAAAGTATAGCGATCCTTACCAATCTACCTCCCCCGACCTTGCCCCTATTATCAGAAGCTACCGCTGCCAAGTTATATCCTCCATTCCTAACGACGTTATATGATGCATTGATTGGCCCAACAGCGGGGACGGTTCCTCATTTTCAGTCTGCGTGCGAGAAACTTTGGCCGCGGTTTGTTGCACCCATAATAAATGGCGAGACGCCACCAGGAGGGGACATAGCGGAATGGGACTTTCCCCGGCTCCTGGTGAAGAATAGATCATTATATCAACACCAGGGAGAGCTGCTACTAAGCCACCGAATTGTTTCCGATGACTACACGGCGAACCCTACTGCTTCAGGCTTAACCACAAAACGACCTGCCTTCACCCTACCTTCCCTTCCCTATTTACCAACTCTCGTACTTACTGCTGCTTTTCTTGCAGCACATATACCCCCTCGCCTTGATTTAGCCCTATTTTCAAAGTTCACGCCGTCGATTAAACGCCGTAGAAGGCGTTTGAATACCACTGCCCAGCCAAAAGTATCTACTCAACCCGGTGAGGACCATCCCGAAAGCACGCCTAAAAAAGGAAGAGAAGCCAGTAACCCGGCCAAGGGACCTAAACGGGCAACCAACTCCAACTCTGTTCCAGGAGGTACGCGTGGCAGTCGAAGTGGTTACTTCGTTAATCCGCACCCCTTTACACTCGAACGTCTTCTGGCCGTGTTCCGCGCCATAGATCCCAATCCCCCGTTGGCAACGGACATATCTTTGGCAGATACTATATACCCAGAGCTTGCCACATTACAGCGGCTGCGTCTACTCGTTCCCGCTTCTGCTGTCGCGGCGGCCGCTGGAGGAATTGTGGACGGTGCTGAGAAATGGTGCCTGAACGTCAATGCAATTGTTAGCTCTGGAAATTCCATTAGTGACGAATGGGTTGTAGAGATGGCACACGGGATAGGAGTGGAGGTTGAAGAGTACTTAGGGCTGGGCTAATCTCAATTTCGGCGAACCAAATATATATAAGTTGGCCAATAATATTCTCTATATATATTGTGTAGTTCTCTAACCAGGGAATGCTGCTTATAACCAATCCAACCCATAACAGCCAGGCCTAAAGGCTCATGAAACTAGAAATAGTTCCTAAACTATATTGCACTGGGTGATTGATATATAGAGAGAATACCACGCTACCAGTGCCTGTTACTGTGAACGATCAAATAATCAAGTTACAAACTAGAGCCAGCTTTTACAGCAATTCTTAGTTCGTGATAAACCACGATAAATATAAAAAAAAAACGGTGATGGCCTCGTGAATACTGGCAGATAGATTAGCCGTTCCTGCGATTAGTACTTTAATTTGAAGGATCTAGATAGCCACATATTTTCCATCAAATACTTCCAAGTTAGCCATACCCCTCTCTATAAATCATAGGATTGTCCGTAGCCTCTCACTAACGTCTATATTGAGGGCCAAAATGCGACGTATAAAGGGTGGACTAATAATAATGAGATCGAGATCTAGTCCGTAGCTTCTTTTGGGCCTCTTAAGGGTATGGCTTCCGATACCTGCGGAACTGCCCACCAATCATGCCACCGGGGCTGTGACCCAACCTCAGGGACCTCAACGGAGAGATTGAGAGGTTTGGAAGGATCTTTAGATAAGATAGCTTTTTTGACGGTGTCAATAGCTATGCTGGTTGCAATACATGCCCGAAGCATGTTTTTTGCATTTTTAATCCAATCACTCTCCAGGCCAGACATCTTTGACGGCTTCTCCTTTGGCGTCAGATAAGGGCCGTCCGCCAAATACCTCTCAAGGCCCTTCTTTGCCTCAGCTGTGGCTCGCACAGCTCTATTCAAAACTGCCCTGTCACTCTCGCCGTCAAGGGTGGCTTCACGTTCATAAATTTCAAAGGGGGCCACCTCAGGTAAGGAAATCGGGAGGAATGGCTTCATACGAAGCTCATAACGAAGCCTTGAGGCGGAATAGCCTGGTGATGATGAGCAGTTCAAACTGATCAAACCATGGCGTGAAAGAAGGGTATAAAGCGCATGCAATGCTATGGAGAATGCGTCTGTAACACCAAGTTCCGTGGATATGCGATCAAGGAGGTTAAGGGTGCGATCACGGGCCTTTATGCGAGTTTCCATGTCTACGCGTGATTGTTCACTACGCCTAGATAATGCTCTCTGGCTTTCGGTGATCACGCAAGCTCTTATACGATCGAGATGAACGAGGTGAGTTGAACATAGGTGTGATAAATACCAGTACATGCCCTGGAATTCGCCAGATGAATACACCGATAGCTCAAATCCTAGCTGGATTACGAGGCGCATTTGTTGGAGCTTATAATGGTACGTCCAGCTGCTTAACGGGTAGGTGTAGGTTGGTTCATCCCCGTGTATATATATAGGGGCTTCCAAGGTCCATGTGCGAAGTTGAGTATCACATTCCTCGGCCTTCGGAGTAGGTAGTTATATTAGCAACACTGCCTTAAACAATCTGGATTAATATATCTTACCTCGGCTTGCAACCGATCCCAATCAACAATATTATGACAGAGTGTGCGTCGTATTCGGCAGCGATTCAAACATATGGTGCGATAGGAGTCGATGAAAGGCTTTGAACGTCAATAAGAGCCCTTTAGGGAATACATGATCAACCTTACCTGTGCCATCCGTTGTATGAAGACATCCATTTGCTTAGCTATTTGAAATTTGGGGCTTGAAGGAGCTTCCACCTCGTCATTACTGGGGTCAAAGAGTGGACTAAATGGAAGAACAAGATCTTTCATGCTACCACAACAGAACTTCTTTGCGGGCAGGATGCCAAGGACCTGGCCATTCAGAAGTAGGAGTGATTGCGCCAAAGACCGGATATAGACACTTGGTTGTGGTTTGCGAGATTGTAAGGTCCATAGTAGGTTCTTTTAAAGCGTCAGCGTCGGCAAAATTAGAGAGCTTGTCGCTGAAATTGGAATTGACACCTACATATAAGCTAAATGCGCTACATGAGTCAAGTATTTCCTGCAAGTCGATAGCGTCCTGACAAAACCGTTTTAAATATGATATAGCGTTTTGTGATTCAATTTTGATTATCGGCCGAGGAGGAACGGTACTCGCGAGCCGTCGTTGGAGCTTTTCGCTAAAGGCATCTTCAACAGATTTTCCTAACTGGATTGACTTCTGTATGAGACTTATCTGGTCCAACATGGAAGTCAGACTTTTAGTGGATCGTGACTGTGTCAGAACAAGATCCATGGCCAGATAATCTAGCAAATGACGCCGAAAAATGAGTCGATCGAGAAGCGCGGCCTTAACTGCTTCATCCATTTGTTTTGTCTCCTGATTGAGCCATTCAATGGCATTATCAAGAACTGCTATAATTTTATCAATTTTGACGTCGGGAAGAAGTTTCCTGCTATATAGTTGTGTGCTAAAATCTTCTTCCTATTTGATATAGGTTAGCTAAATAGTTATGTCCAGACAGGGAGCAAGGCTTCAAACCTCGTAATAAAATTCTGATGCAACTCTTTCATGAACAAATCCGCATGCTTTGATTAAAGCAAGACAATATGCTCTCAACACAACAGTTACCATACCTCCTACGTTTTCGTCCCCATTAGCAGGACCAGGTGTAGCCCTTTTTCCATTGAATACTGCATCATCAAGAGATTTAGGGACGGGCCAGAGTAAATGGTCAAGATAGATTGATGTAAATAGTGTCTGTGAGAGTGGATGACCCATATGCCACGCTACCTATTGATTCTCAAATATATTGGGAAGAGTTAACTATCAGGCTTTTGCGTTTGAACGATAATGCAAGAGCACGCTGGGGATAACATTTACCTCGTAGCACAAGAGCTGGTCCATTATCCCTAAAACCTCCTCTGGAAGAAGCTCCCTCATCACATCATAATTATGGTCAAGTGTCTCTCCAGGAGCAAGATAGCCGCTATCCATCTTCGAATCCATAATCTGCACCGTAGCAAATGCTGTAAGCTATACATCCGAATATGGCGAACATGACTTTGTTGTGAGAAGAATGAGTGATGTTGGTGCATGTATCTGACCTCCAGGGCTCCCACAGCTTCGAATAACGTGAAGTATTCATCTTTAACAAGTTCGCCGGTGACGAGCGCTATGTATTCCAGAAAACGTTAGGCACACTTCAACATGAGTAAAAAGGGACTCTCTCGAACAGACCTGATGCCGCCCTTGTAAACTTCTCTGTAATATCGCAACTCATCCTGTCACAGCTATATCTCGTAGTGACAGCAGCTGTCTGTTCGGCGGGGCAAAGGAGGTCAAAAAAAAAAGTCGCAGCGATTCAAGATGGCGGTCTAAGCAAGAAAGGAAATCAGGCACACAGCAGAGCGAACATCGTCACAGCACACTAAGAGGCAGTCAGCTCTAAGTGGTACGTCTGTGTTGAAATCAGGCTGTGGAGATAAAACCTACGACTCCAAGGTGCAATCATATGTGGTGTTGGTTATGGTTTAAAATTAAGGATCACGATGCTGAGTCAAGGAACGGCACTTCATGACGATTTCTTTTTTTGCTCTGGTGAAGTGCATTCACAATTGAGGCAGCAGGACGAGTATCGAACAGTTTGAATTCTTCTATAGAATTGATACAGAGTATAATTATCCCTCCGTCTGCAATCTATCACCTAATGTTGTACAGACCTTCCCGCGCACTTCTCCTGCTTCATCGCACAGAATGCTCAAGCAGCTTATCTTTCTCCCACCATCAATCGTTTATTTGGAGGCCTGGTTTACACCCTGGTTCATTTGGGCGGCCAGGTCAACGACTTCGCCTTGCTTGCCGTTCTACATCAATCCAGGGTCCTTGGTTAGTCAAGTCCGAGCAAAACCAGTAAAACCATCATCAATCGACACAGGAGTCAGATTGCCAGGCACTAACCTTCCAGTGGGCATATTTGAGCTCGCTTGGAGTTTGGGACTCGACCTTAACACGGAGTTCTGGCTTGAGAGAGCGGCGGACTGCCTGAGCAGCAACAGACAGGTAGCGGTTGTAGCTGAAGGGATCACCGAGTCAGCAATTGAAGCGGAATGGACGGAAAACGGAGTGCGAGGCATGTACATACGTCAAACCGGCGGCTTTCCACGCGAAGGTCATGGTGAATGATGTGGTGTTCGAGTTTCTTCTCTTTGCCTGCTCGAAAGTGGTTGTTTCATTTGACGTTTCTTTTCGCTGGTTTGTCCGATTTTGGTCTAATAGTTATATCACGTGATAGAGGCTGACCTCGCCTACTTTCAACGTCAAAACGCTTGAACTGCACTAAGTTGTTTTTCCCGGCCAGAACATGCAAATGGACGATATGATGGCTAACATATGGAGTCTAGGGCGAAGTTAGCCCGGGGACGTATTTATATAGTGACGTACGGGGTATACGGGCGGCCCTTCGAAGTCGAGAAGCACATAACATAAGTGCTTTAAGAAGGCAAGCTGCGTCCTACTACGGATTATTTCTTCTACCACACTGAACATTCCTCACGCAGAGAGTTTATGAAACCCCAAGACCGCCACTCCATGGCCAGAGTCCGCCACCGTATGTAAAATGAAAGAAAGGTGGAAGCTGGTTGGATTTAAAAGCTGGCAGCCTTCATCGTCCGGCTCCCAAACTAAGCCACGTATGGATAGCAACCATTCAGCTGGGGCTCCCGTCTATGCTAGCCTAGCAATCAACATATGTACGCTAAAGCGAACATATGAACTGCCCTGGTACCTCACCTGACGGACCAATTAGTCCACAGCTAACCATATACTCCTGGCGATGATCCACCCTCCTGTCATTGTTTATAATATATCCCGGACTCAGACGAAAGGGTTCTAGTGATATAATGAACAATGCTAGTCTATTCACCTTTTTGCCTTAACATCACATAAAGGGCCCTAATATCCAGGGTAGAAATGCTGTATATATCAGCACCTTTACTCACCATTCCTATCCCATTGATAAAGTGCACTGTGATTGATTATGAAGGCAAATTATAAAAAGACAGTTCCGGAAAAAGAAATCACCTCTATCCATCTATACTAGAAGGAGGAAACAACAATTGGAAGTGAGGTTTTATTCTCTGTCGGCCATGTTACCAAGATTATCAACCCAGTAGTCACTTTATGCTCCTTGTTCCGGAATCCCTCTTCGCGCAACGATGGAACCTTCTTCAATATAAGTCTAAACAGGCGGGTCTTGATAGATAACCTTCTTTTGTTTAAGTCTAACCGGGCGTTCGGGGCCATTCTTAACGAGAAAACAACTCCTTGTCCGCCTGGTAGCCTTGCAAGACACCTTCTCCTTTGAGCATCCACCTTCTAGTACAGGGGACTTGCACCATCAGCCACCGGTTTTGAGGGTTAAACCGCATTCGGATAAAGGGTTGCACATCCACCTAGGTGTCTGCATACAGGAGAATCCAGCGGGATGGTATCGGATGCAGAAGTCGACCGTCCCGCTCCCAGTCCATGGCACTGGGGCATGATTTCTTTTTCGTTCTCCTAGAAGTTGATCCCGGCTCTGCATGAGCGGTGAGACGCCATCAGCCGCATATACTTTCACTAGCAGTAGTTACAAGGCCAAAGTTGAAATGCCTTCAAGGAAAGGGGGGGGGAGTATCTACCTTGGGCGTGTGGGTATGGAAACAACATGAGAACCCCGTCAGAGACCCTGATTCGGTTAGATAATTAGTCAAACGCATTCTCTAACGGCCGGGGAAGGACGATGAATATATAGACTAGTAATTTTGTAAAGGGGATATAGTATCGTTGGTAGCACCCTCATAGTAGAAAATTCAAGATGGTTTGGTTCGTTACCCGGTGGGCTGGGACGGTCGTGCATGGAAACAATGTATTGTGCTTCACGCCAGCTCCTCAGGGAAAAAAACAACAACATGAAGCATATACACACAAATACCGCTTCACGTTGACTAGCAACACAAAAGCTTCGAGGCTCGCAGAACAACAGACTGAAGCCTGATTACCACATAGAGGTAAGCTATCAATTTCTCTTCAGAGCATAACTGGGGGACTGGATAGGTCTCAAGTCCTTCTCACTTGCTCAATATCAGATTCTTCGTGTTCCTGTCTCTTGATTCCTCAATATCAGTCCTATCAACTGATCACACTGCCGCGGACCAAGAGACTGGTACTGAAGACAGCCCCCTCCAGCTAGCCCTCACCTTCTTCTTCTTCTTCTTCTTCTGCTACTTCTTCCCCCCCTCTTCCTTACCAACCACTAACCTCTCTACCACCCTCTCTAGCAAACAGAGAAGCCACCCGCTGTATCGTGACAGCTCGTTACCAGAGAGATCGACGCTTGCTAGGAAATAACTGAGCATCTCAGAGCTCACTCGGTGACAGAAACAAGCAGTAAGTTATATTTGGCCCCAAAGGGGAGCTCACCTCTAGCTCATAATTCATCTAGTAGAGAGGGAAATTCATGGGACTAGAAGCTGGTTCGTCCCATGGATTTGCTCTAGAGACCTGGTAGCTAACCTTAGTCACTTCTAGGACAAGACAGCCGAGATAGAAATGACCAGCACCAAGAAGGGAAAGGCAGTGAATGCCACTAAGGAGGGGCCGAAGCTCAAGGTCTTGAACCGCCCTCCAACGAGAACCATCGTTCGTTGGAATGGTATGTATATAAATGATCCCAAAGTCAAGAAATGAGGTGAAAGGGTAGACCCATGCTAACATTGATCAGACGAACTGGACAAGAAGCTGCTTCTTGCAATTCAATCCGCCTGCAACAAACATGGAGTCCGCGTTCCATGGGGCGAAGTTGCAAACATGATGCAAAACAACATCACGGACGGTGCAATTGTACAGCATTTGGCAAAGTTACGCACACGAATGGTGGAAGCTGGCATGGAAGTCCCACCACCACTCCGTCGCGCAGCTGGTTCACTTCCAAAGTCCCCTGAGGTTGTTGAAGATCTCCCGGCACCTAACCCTGTCGCCGGTGGGAAGACCAACATCCGCAAAAAGGGAGCGAAGAGGTCTTTATATGATTCTGGTGATGAAAGCTTCGATGACGGCAAAAAGTCCAATAAAAAGTCCAACAAAAAGTCCAAAGCGATAAAGGAAAAGGACAACTCAGACAATGATAAAGGCAAGACAAATAATATCCCCATCAAATCTGAAGATGAGACCGAAGATAGCGGAGTGTATGGACTTCAGGTCACCAGCGAGACTGAGTCCGTCAACGAGAAAGCAGACCAGGATTTCGTCGCTACTGGTGAAGAATATGCAAACTTCAAGTATGCAAAGTCTGCGTCCGTAGGCACACCTTCCGGCAGCGAGCCATCCAACCAAGGTGAACCTGGTTTTATTCATGAAGCCAGCAATGATGAGAATGCAGCCCTCCCAATCCAAAATTCACCAGAAGAGGTCGCAGTTCTGCGGTATCTCGGTAACACCGGACAGCATGCCATCCAGCCGGGCGAGATTCAGGCACCTTCTGCAACGGAAGCTGTAATGAACGGCCTGCAGGGAGTCCCAATGGGTATCGACCAGGCTGTTCCCCCTGAATTCACTCCGCATCACAATCTGCATGACTTCACTACGCCACCTCCCTGGCTGGAAGACCCCACAGATGGCAACCGTCTCGAGATGCCAGCCCAGTTCGAGTTGAGAGACTTTGGCTTTATTCATGGTGCAACCGATCAAAACGTAGCATTTGTTCGGGGTTTCCAGCCCTCTTCAGCCCGGGATCAGTTCCAGCACGGCTCTTATGCTCCACATCCCCTTTATCCCAATGCACTCCGGCGTTAATGGGCTCTGTTCCCTATTGAGGTCCTTTCCATGAGATCTATTCCAATGGATTTCATGAACTCGGGCACTTCACTGACCCCATCGACGATGGGAGCCCAGCGAGGGCTACCAGACCCCGGCTTCGGTTTGTCATTTGACTCCGGAGATAGAAACCCAAACTGCTTTGACGAGCTCGTTCAACAATTGTCCAACTAGTCGGAAGAATGCTTATTCCGATTTCTCAGAGAAATATCACACTGCCCTCAGTTAAGGCTTACATCAAAACATCAAAAGTTCATCTTGGGTTCAATCATTCAAGGGTATTTCGGAATCTTGGAGGTTTGAACTGCTGGTTAGCTAGATAAAAAAAACTCTGACTTTCTCTCCCTGTTTTCATTCCATTTGTGTATTTATTTTCCCTTTCTTTATTCAAGTCAAGTTGGTTCAGACCTATGGTCAAAGATTGATAACCCACATCAATGACGATACCCCCTATTGCCTATCTCTCCGGACATACGGGTTTGGCGTTGGCTGGCTGGCCAAGGAAGGTATTTCCTCCTGCCATCAGGGCGTATGGCAGACTGCAGCAATTTGCATATCTTCCTGGTAATAAATGATGGTTTTATAGAATGTTTATCCTCTAAAAAAGCGGCTTCGAAGTTGACCTTAAGTGAAACAAAAAAGAGCTAACAGTAATGGTTCTTCCCGGCAGCATTGCCTTACTATACAAAGAAAAATAAAATCAGATTATCTTCCATTCACCATAAGTTGGGTTGAAGTGAATTCCTCGTATATTTTCACTCGGGGTTTTTATTCATCATATGTCGTTGGATTACCCAAAGGGGAAACCAGCTGTTCATATCACGTGACATGTTTTAAGTGCCAAGACTTCTCCAGAACTTGCTCGAAACATCAATTTTTTTTTCTTTCCCTTCTTGAACTTCTTCATCTTTTTCATCTCTTCACTCTCCAACGTCTTGACACAGCTTCAATCCCTCTTGTCTTCTATACCCTTCTTTAATTAGGAGTTTGTTTTTTTTTTGGGTTCTTTGTGGGCTAATTTCGCACCCCTTCCATCCCCTGTTTTTATTAATTTTCAAAAATGCAGCGAGCTCTCTCTACTTCTTCCAGGGCTTCGGTCCTCGCATCTGCTGCTGCTACCAGAAGCCAGGTCTCTCAATTCCGACCAGCTCTTGCTGCTGGTGTCAGCCTTCAGCAGCAGCGGTTTGCTCACAAGGTAAGGGACTGCTCGACCTCCTCAAAAATAACACTCAATTGGAGTCGTTTGTTCGCATGGGCATGGGCTAAAAAGCTATTTCATTTAGGAGATTAAATTCGGTGTTGAGGGCCGCGCCTCACTCCTGAAGGGTATTGATACTCTCGCTAAGGCTGTCACCGCCACACTGGGTCCCAAGGGACGAAATGTTTTAATAGAGTCCCCCTACGGCTCCCCAAAGATAACAAAGGGTAGGTTCATAGCTCTTGATTCTGCTTTTTCCTGCTCTTTTTCTTTACTTAGATAGTGCTAACTTGAATAAATCTATAGATGGTGTCACCGTTGCTAAAGCTGTTTCTTTGGAAGATAAGTTTGAAAACTTGGGAGCCCGGCTTCTCCAGGATGTAGCTTCCAAGACCAACGAGGTTGCTGGTGATGGAACTACTACTGCTACCGTTCTCGCCCGTGCCATCTTCTCTGAAACTGTTAAGAACGTTGCCGCTGGTTGCAACCCAATGGATCTTCGTAGGGGCATCCAGGCTGCTGTTCAGTCCGTTGTCGAATACCTACAGGCCAACAAGAGAGACATCACCACCACTGAAGAAATCGCCCAAGTTGCTACCATCTCTGCTAATGGAGACCTCTTAGTTGGCAAGCTTATCTCTAACGCTATGGAGAAGGTTGGCAAGGAGGGTGTTATCACTGTCAAGGATGGAAAGACCATTGAGGACGAACTCGAGGTTACCGAGGGTATGCGATTCGACCGAGGCTACACCTCCCCATACTTCATCACCGATCCCAAGACCCAGAAGGTCGAGTTCGAGAAGCCACTTATCCTTCTCTCTGAAAAGAAGATCTCTGCTGTCCAAGACATCCTTCCAGCTCTAGAGGCTTCTACCACCCTCCGTCGACCATTGGTCATCATTGCTGAAGATATCGATGGCGAGGCCCTCGCTGTCTGTATCCTCAACAAGCTCCGTGGCCAGCTCCAGGTTGCTGCTGTCAAGGCACCCGGATTCGGTGACAACCGCAAGAGCATCCTTGGTGATATCGGAATCCTCACCAACGCCACTGTGTTCACTGATGAGCTCGACATGAAACTCGATAAGGCTACCCCCGATATGCTCGGATCCACCGGCTCCATTACCATCACCAAGGAGGACACCATTATCCTTAACGGTGAGGGCAGCAAGGATGCCATTGCTCAACGCTGTGAGCAGATCCGTGGTGTCATTGCTGACCCTGCCACCTCTGACTACGAGAAGGAGAAGCTCCAGGAACGTTTGGCTAAGCTCTCCGGCGGTGTTGCGGTCATCAAGGTCGGCGGTGCTTCTGAAGTCGAGGTCGGAGAGAAGAAGGACCGTGTCGTTGATGCCCTCAACGCCACCCGTGCTGCCGTCGAGGAGGGTATCCTCCCCGGTGGTGGTACCGCTCTTCTTAAGGCCGCAGCTAACGGCCTCGCTGATGTCAAGCCAACCAACTTTGACCAGCAGCTCGGTGTCAGCATCGTGAAGAGCGCCATCACACGCCCAGCCCGCACTATCGTCGAGAACGCTGGCCTCGAGGGAAGCGTTGTTGTTGGTAAGCTTACCGACGAGTTTGCCAGCGACTTCAACCGTGGTTTCGACAGCTCCAAGGGAGAGTACGTTGACATGATTGCCTCCGGTATTGTCGACCCCCTCAAGGTTGTCCGAACTGCTCTTGTTGATGCCAGTGGTGTTGCCTCACTCCTTGGAACCACCGAGGTTGCCATCGTCGACGCCCCTGAGCCCAAGTCTGCCCCTGCTCCTGGCGGTATGCCCGGGATGGGCGGCATGGGTGGAATGGGCGGTATGTACTAAAAAGAATAACGTGTTTAATGCGTCCCTGCTTCCATGTTTTTCCCCCCCCTACCATTTCTCCCTCTATGTCTTAAAATGCTCTGTTTGGCGTGCTGCATTGTTTTTATGTAATCCTATATTTGTTTCCATCTCGTCTGTTATTTTACCTCCTCCCCCTAAACTCCAAGACCTGTACCATAACCACCTTCCTACAACTCCAACTTGACCGATGATAAGTATATCTCCACTCTTGTCCTCTTGTCATTTCATCTTATGCGTTTGTTATCCCTTCTGAGATAGAGAAAAGCCGCAGCTGAAGAGATCAAGAGCGGTAGCAGGGAATATGGGCCATGAACATTGGGGCTTTGGCCAATGTCTTCAAGGTCGTGTACTTATATAATATGAATTCTAAGAAACTGTTCAATATTTAGTTGTAGTATCTTTCTTCCATCGATCCTACAAACAGTCTTTAACATAAAACTCAAGGGCCCAAGGCAGACTTGTTAGTAGGAAACGATCACACGATCAAAACCCACAACAGGCTCCTACATATATTCTATTAAAATTGGCACCTGTGCTTCCGATATGTCTGCTGCTTACGCATGTCTAAGTGGCTGTAGATAAATACTCCTAGGCTGCTGTTTTCTTTTTGAATGGGCGTATCGCGGTAGTTAAATACGTGTAAAGAACTTTCCCACCCCACCAACACCAACAGGGTAAAACTAAGGAAACGTCTCAGCCCCGCCATTCACTCTGTTGCCTCCATCACCAAAACAACAACCCGTTTGCCAACAACTAATTATTCCCTTGTCACTGCGAACTCCTTATTAGTCTTACTCCGTCCTCGTCTTCATAGAGCGGCATTTCTCCTTCGAACTGTGAGTTGACGTTGTTCGGACCCCCTCGCCACCAGCTTCAACTGCGCTATCAGCTACAGCTTCACCCCTTTTTCCACCCGGAAGACACACTGTGTGCATCAATCCCACTAACATACATACGTTCACCGGTTCACAGGCATACACATATTATAAGAAGTTCCGGC
Source organism: Microsporum canis CBS 113480 (assembly GCF_000151145.1). Lineage (NCBI taxonomy): Eukaryota > Fungi > Ascomycota > Eurotiomycetes > Onygenales > Arthrodermataceae > Microsporum > Microsporum canis. Next base: position 1,835,526 of record NW_003299164.1, on the reverse strand, counting down.
TACTGAATTCCAACGCGCAATCATGTCGGTATGTTCATTACTTTCTCGTTCTACTATCCAAGTCCAAATTGCCCCTTACCGTGGCTAACATCTTCCTTATACAGATGGCATCTGGGTACGCCCTTTCATCCCTTATCTCCCTACGCTGCTGTAAATATATATAACCAACAGGAAAGGATCCTGAGGGCCAATGTGGAGAATGATCCTGGTGTTGATCGCATGGATTTATGATGAAAGATATTGGTTCTCCGGCTAATGACATACGCACAACAGAGTTACGATACACCCTGATTGTATCAACGCATACGAGAAGCTACGGCTTGGAAAGGGAGCTGGCAGAACAAAATACATCATCTTCAAGATCTCTGACAACAAGAAAGAGGTTGTGGTCGATGAAACCTCCACCAACGACGACTACGAAGCCTTCCGTGAGAAACTAGTTTCCTCCAAGGACTCCAATGGAAGACCTGCCCCAAGATATGCCGCATACGATGTTGAGTTCCAGCTTGAGGCAGGTGAAGGATGGCGGTATGCCTCATCTAGATATATCCGAGCCACAATGTCGAGCGGTGGTGTCTTCGAGCTTTTTTGACTGATTCATCAACACAGACAGAAGATTGTTTTCATTTCCTGGGTCCCCCGTGAAACCCCAGTCCTGGTAAGAGCCCTATATATCAAGATATCAAACTGCAAAGAAGTCCTAACCAACCTCTGCCTAGTGGTCCATGATCTACGCTACCACTAGACAAACGCTCAAGGATGCTCTTCACCCACACGTCAGTATCCAGGCTGACGACCCATCTGAAGTCGAATGGGCTCATGTCCTGGCCGAGGCTGGCGGCAAGAATGCTACTTCCAAGTAGGATAGTATGAATATTCATGGAAAACGCAGCAAAGGACCTCTGACACCGTCACACAAATAGCATTTTGCCAGTGTTTTGATATCTTGTGTGATCATATAGCGTGCCGGTGGCTAATATGTTTCTATCCCTTCCTCTTTCACTTCTGACCATATCAATAATGCAAATATGACAACCAAGCATCAGGTACGAATTCGTTTCCTTACAGCTATGAACCCAGGTCTTGTGTGTAGATATCCGGTTATTTATAGAGCTTGTCGACGCTGTTCATTCGTGCCAGTAACACTTTGTTCTGTTAGTCGTTGGCTCAAATACCTCGTAGCTGCAAAGTCACGCCATATCGTTCTCTGCCACCCATGGAGAATCGGTAGGGATTGGACGCATGCTGTCGTAGGGCGTATCCTATACTGTATGCTTGCGAATACCCGCTGCCTGAGCACATCAAAATGTTAGTTATAAATGCCCATTTCAAGGTTATGGATGTACTTTTTATTTCAATATATGACGCTTTGCAGCAAGAAATCATCCTTATATCTACGTATCTGCTTCACCGTTTTGGGTGTGGGTACCGTAACCAATCACAGCATAGCAATTAATACGCTGAGTCAGCACCACGGAAACTTTCGCAGCCCATAATCATCAAACCTCACAACATCCCAACTTCGTCTCTTCAAAACGGTGATTTCAGGTCTTCGACGCTCTTCTTTGGCCCAGAAATCAGTTTCCATCTACGCCTTCCCCCCTCTCTCAATCCGTCGTTTCCCAATCAACTCACTATGTCCTTCCGAGCCACCCCACGGGCCGTCGCAGGCACCGTCCGCTCTGTCTCGACTACATGCTCAAAAACTGCTGTACGAAGCAATGTTTCATCAATTGGCTGCCTCAATGCCCGTGTGCCTGTCAACAACCAGCCTGCGTCTCTCTCCAAACAGCAGATCCGCTCTGCCTCTTCTGAACACGCCATTGCCAACCCTGTCCTCGCCGGAATTGAGAAGCGCTGGGAAGCCATGCCTCCTCAAGATCAGGCCGAACTGTGGATGAAGCTGAGAGACAGAATGAAGGTTGACTGGAAGGAGATGACTCTACAAGAGAAGCGAGCTGGTAGGTCATATTTTTGTAGCCATTGAACTCCATAGAAACAGTTCTCGCGTCGGTTTTGGGTTATGGGTGCTTGAGAGCAGAACTGCCATCCCCCCTATCAGATGTTGCACACTTCATTGTACCACTACATTGCGCCGAAGGAGCGACATATATTCGTTTTAGTGAGAAAATTGTTTATGCTAACTCGTTTTTTGTCTCGACAGCTTACTGGATTGCCTTCGGACCCCATGGACCCCGTGCTGAGACCCCCAAGGGTGAGGGTGCGAAGATCTTCATCCAGGTAATGAAGTATGTCGTTATTTCCGCAGGCCTTTTCTACGCTACTCGTCTCCTCGCTGGTGCTCCACCAAAGACCATGACCAAGGAATGGCAAGAAGCCACGAACGAATACGCCCGGGTAGGATACCTTCATTTTTTTCTCCTCCCCTTTTCATCAAGATATTACTCTCCTTTGATGGCTTGTGAATGACTATTAATGCGTTATCTCCCTAATAGAAAGAGAAGCTTGACCCCATCTACGGTATCAGCAGCGAAGGATACTCTGGAAAGGGTTTCGTACAAAGCCCACCAGCTGGCAAATAGATTCGATAACCTAATACGAAGATCCGCGGAGCAAATGGAATGCCTTCCAAGACGTAAAGATGAAGGCTTCTCTTTCACAGCATTTCGTTATTTTGTCAGTGTGCCCTGGGGTTTTTATATACCCAGATCTCGCATTCCAGATCTACCCAACTTGTGCAATATCAAAGAAAAAACAATTAAAACTGTATTAATGGAATTGGAGAACTGTATAGCCTATTCTTTTCCTTCTCTTTTTTTTACCCCCATTTCCTTCTCCGTCTGTCAGAAAGGAGGATTGCATTGCCCACTCTCCCAACCTCTTTACAGCTGTGCATATATCGATGCTGGACACGGTCAAAGATGGAGGGCATGGAGCTTTATCTTTTCTCCTGAATGATATATATCCCCTCGATCAACCGTCCATCCTCTCGATTTCCTTTGTTCTGTCTGTACTTCATGTTATATATAAAGCAGTCTTAGTTTCTTACGTTGGTCTGCCTCCTGTCAGCTCCCTTAAGTCTCGTTCAAGCTCTATAGATTTCATGATACCAGCTTTCAATATGGAATAGGGGCACTGTTAGGTAGCCACGGCAATACGTGTGGGGTGATAATATCGTACGATTCTATGAAACTAACAATTTTTAACCAACAGGAACTTTGGCGAACAGGAGCCCTTCAGCCAGTTCTCTTGTCTTCCGTATAATGCCGTTCTGTACAGCTTCGTCTTCCCTTATTTATTCAACTGGACTGATCCTGCATATATATTCATCTTTACGTATCTCCACCAGAAAAATCGCTCATACATAACGAACAACCAAGGACATCCAATCATCAATTAATTAGCCTGTTTTAAATGTACTATCCGCATAACTCAAGTGGTTGGAATTTATATATACCCACGCCTCTTTGCATATTGACTGGGCGATAAACATAGAAAACAAGATTTCATGCTTTAGCGATGACGTTCTGGCTTGAACAGGGCAAGGGGGAGAGAAAGGGTGTAACCGTTGTGCCGCCCTCCCTCTCAACTATTAATATGGAGTTTCGAGAGAAGAAAAGGGATATCAAACAGCCAGTAACCAGTTAGTGATAAAATTAGTGGCCCGAGTTCTGGTTTCACAGCAGAAGTTGTTCCCTTACTTGCCACTCTTGCTGAGCAACGCGTCCTCCAGTCGTACCCCCTCCTTGGGAGCTATTTATTGTCCCTCTTTGTTTGCTCAAGCTGCGGAACCGATAACTACACTTCTCAGCCAACTGGTTTACGGGCTTCTTCTCAAGAGACTTCATCACCATTCAGTTCTGTGTAGGTAGAAAAAGGGCCGAGATACCAGTATATACTTATCAGCCTCCCAAATCATGGCTGTAAAGATTCCGGATGGCACAGGTCAGTAGCTGGAATATACTTTCTAACTGTGTCTTCAGTCTATGCTATCGACCCGGTTGCCAGCTTAAATAACATTTTATTAGGTGTCATCGATTTGGATCCGTGGCTGGAGCCGTTCAAGGACGGTCTGAAACATAGATATCAACTTACTGCCGAATGGATCCGGAAGATTGACGAGACTGAGGGCGGGCTTGACAAGTTTAGCAAGGTATGTATGCTTTACTTTCTCTTCCTTACATTATGTCAGGAATTACCATTCGACGAGATAAATGCTTATTTATATGTATAGGGCTATGAGAAGTTTGGTTTCAATGTTGCCGACAACGGTGATATCACGTACAGAGAATGGGCCCCAAACGCGGTTACGGCCCACCTCATTGGCGATTTCAGTACGTTAGCTTCACCTTTTGATAATGAACCATGCATTGAACTTATCTATAACTAAAGACAAATGGGACCCGACTGCAACGCCATTAAAGAAGAATGACTTTGGTGTGTGGGAAGGCACCCTTCCAGCAAATGATGGAGACCTTGCTATACCGCATAACAGTAAGGTCAAGGTACGACTGCAGCCTATGCCTAATTCACTGTATTTGTATTAGAAAAGACGGTCCTAATTGCCATGTCAGATTACCATGACCACTCCATCCGGAGAGCGAATCGATAGGATACCAGCCTGGACAAAAAGAGTTACCCAGGATCTCAGCGTTTCTCCACTGTACGAGAACGTGTTCTGGCACCCACCCATGGAGGAGCAGTACCAGTTCAAGCACGCTGCTCCCCAAAAGCCAGAGTCACTTCGCATCTATGAGGCACATGTGGGGATATCATCACCCAAGACTGAAGTTGCGACATATAAAAACTTCACTAAGGTGATGCTTCCCCGTATCAAACACCTGGGTTATAACGCTATCCAACTCATGGCGATCATGGAGCATGCCTATTATGCCAGCTTCGGATACCAGGTTAATAGCTTTTTCGCAGCAAGCAGCCGCTACGGCACCCCAGAAGACCTGAAGGAGTTGATAGACACAGCTCACAGTATGGGTCTCATCATTCTTCTTGACGTGGTACACAGCCATGCGTCCAAGAATGTGCTGGATGGTCTTAACATGTTTGACGGGACCGATCATCTGTACTTCCATTCAGGTGGGAAGGGTAACCATGATCTCTGGGATAGCCGCCTCTTTAATTATGGTAACCATGAGGTGCTGAGATTCCTCCTTAGCAACTTGAGATTCTGGATGGAAGAATATCGATTTGATGGCTTCCGATTTGATGGAGTGACAAGCATGTTATACATTCACCATGGAATCGGAACGTAAGTGTCATTCTCTTCAATAATGATATACGGTATCTTCTGACATGGATAATAAGTGGATTTTCTGGCGGATATCATGAATATTTCGGCCATTCTGTAGATGATGAAGGGATCACATATCTGGCGCTGGCAAACGAGATGTTGCATCAAATATACCCGAATTGCATCACAGTTGCAGAGGATGTTTCTGGTATGCCTGCGCTGTGCCTACCTCTATCACTGGGAGGCGTGGGCTTCGATTACCGTCTAGCTATGGCAATCCCAGACATGTACATCAAACTGTTGAAGGAGAAGAAGGATGAAGAGTGGGACATCGCGAATATAGCATCTACGCTTACCAACCGTAGGCATGGCGAAAAAGCGATTGCCTACGCTGAGAGCCACGACCAAGCGTATGTATTTCAAATATTGCTTTCCCCCATAGCTCCCCTAGAGATGGCTAACAGTGAATGACAGACTCGTCGGCGACAAGACATTGATGATGTGGCTCTGTGACAAGGAGATGTACACGAACATGTCTGTCTTGACCGAGCTGACCCCCACGATTGAACGCGGTATGAGCCTGCATAAGATGATCCGCTTGGTCACACATGGCCTTGGGGGAGAAGGCTACCTCAACTTCGAAGGCAACGAGTTTGGTCACCCCGAATGGCTCGATTTCCCTCGCGAGGGCAACAACAACAGCTTCTGGTATGCTAGAAGACAGCTGAATTTGACTGAAGATGACCTCCTCAGATACAAATTCCTGAACGAGTTCGACAGAAAGATGCAACTCACTGAGGAGAAATACGGATGGCTTCACTCCAGGCAGGCATATATCGGCCTCAAGAACGAAGAGGACAAAGTCCTGGTGTTCGAGAGGGCTGGGCTGCTATGGGCGTTCAATTTCCATCCTACTAACAGCTTCACCGCGTACCGTGTGGGAGTAGAGCAAGCAGGAACCTACCGGATTGTCATTGACACCGACGACAGCGAGTTTGGAGGCTTCGATCGTAATGCCAAAGGAACGAGGTTCTTTACAACAGACTTGGAATGGAACGGACGGAAAAATTATGTAGAACTGTACCTTCCAACGAGAACGGCCCTGGTGAGTTCAGCCTTTACGTTGATCCATTATGAAACGGTTCCAAATGCTGACTGCGCCGTGTATAGGTTCTCGCGCTCGAGGACACCCTGTGAGAAGTAGGGTGGGAGCAACTTAGACACATATTTTCTATCATGTTAGGGACCCAAATAACTGTCACTACCCTATAATCAAAGCCTGGTTCTAAACGCCCTCGATAGTAGAATAATATGTATATGCATCTCATCTCCTGTTTGATATAATTATGCTTGGCGCAGGTGGACACGGCAACAGACGGACGTGTAATTTTTCTACCACACAAAAGGTCAGATTTGGCTACACGGAAGGGTATCTTACGAGGTGTATCTGTAATACATAATACGACGATGTTACATGAAAGAGTGGCGGTACAAGGGGAAGTCCACGTTAAATAGGTAGTGTACCCGGAATTATCCATGCTGTATTTATCCCTGTATTTACGTACTGTGACCACTAGCCGTATCTCAAAACAGCGACCACACCCGAACAGCTTTCTCGCTCTTTCTTCCGTTTTGCTTCAACCTCACCTCTTCATCTCTCTCCATCCACCCTCCACTCTTCACGCATCTCACCATGTTCAAGAGGTAAGATACAGGCTCAATGCACTCGATAGACCACCTCCATCATCCAGGCTGTGTTTGTTGACCTTTTTCCCTTCTCTTTAGCGGCATTTCCCGGACCCTCGGAAGGTCTGCATTTGCACGACCTTCCTCCTCTGTCCTCTCTTCCGCCCGACCAGCCTTCAAGAACAATGCTCTCCAAGCTCTCACAGCCAGATATGCTAGCACGAATGCTGCCAACATCGGCAGAATCCATCAGGTCATCGGTGCCGTCGTTGACGGTACGTTTCAGCCTCTTAAACACGGTCGAGAAGAAATTTCACCATCTCGTCCGGACGCCATTGACATCAATTGAGCACTTCAGCTCGAGCTCAATGCCATTGGCGATGAATCTACTATGTTCTTGATGATGAAACTGATGAAAATTTCGTGCAGTAAAATTCGATACCGAAACCCTTCCCTCCATTCTCAACGGTTTGGAGACCGACAATGGCGGCCAAAAGCTGGTCCTCGAGGTTGCTGTAAGTTTTTCATACGTCAGATACAGTAGACATTTAGATGTTGTTGATGGCTAAGTCGATGGTTTAGCAACATTTGGGTGAAAGAGTTGTGCGAACAATTGCTATGGACGGTACGTGGTTGATATCTCTCTCAAGTCTTGGCGCCAGCCCAGTTTAACAAACCCGATGCTAACTCTGTCTTTAAACTATAGGTACCGAAGGTCTTGTTCGTGGTGCTAAGGTCACCGACACTGGTCTTCCCATCCAAATCCCTGTCGGCCCTGGCACCCTTGGCCGTATCATGAACGTCACTGGTGACCCAATTGACGAGCGCGGCCCAATCAAGGGTGTCAAGATGGCCCCTATCCACGCCGAAGCCCCAGAGTTCGTTGAGCAGTCCACCTCTGCTGAGGTTCTCGTCACCGGTATCAAGGTCGTCGATCTCCTTGCCCCATACGCTCGTGGTGGTAAGATTGGTCTCTTCGGCGGTGCTGGTGTCGGTAAGACTGTGTTTATCCAGGAGTTGATTGTAAGTGATTATATTCCCCTAGAAAGAAAAGTTTTGAACAAAAGTCTCGAATTGGAAAATTCTTTTCAGCTACTAATTTACTATAGAACAACATTGCCAAGGCTCACGGTGGTTACTCCGTCTTCACCGGTGTCGGAGAGCGAACCCGTGAAGGAAACGATCTGTACCATGAAATGCAGGAAACTCGTGTCATCCAACTTGATGGCGAGTCCAAGGTCGCCCTGGTCTTCGGTCAGATGAACGAGCCCCCAGGTGCCCGTGCCCGTGTTGCTCTTACTGGTTTGACCATTGCTGAGTACTTCCGTGATGAGGAAGGTCAAGACGGTATGTTCTTTAAATTAGATATCTTCTGGAGAAACAGCGTCTAACAAATTCTTCCAGTGCTTCTCTTCATCGACAACATTTTCCGTTTCACTCAGGCTGGTTCCGAAGTGTCTGCCCTGCTTGGTCGTATTCCATCTGCCGTCGGTTACCAACCCACTCTTGCCGTCGACATGGGTGGTATGCAGGAACGTATTACCACCACCAAGAAGGGATCCATTACCTCCGTCCAGGCCGTCTACGTCCCTGCTGACGATTTGACTGATCCTGCTCCTGCCACCACCTTCGCCCATTTGGACGCCACCACTGTCTTGTCCCGTGGTATCTCTGAGTTGGGTATCTACCCAGCTGTCGACCCTCTCGACTCCAAATCCCGTATGCTTGACCCACGTATCGTCGGTGAGGACCACTACAACACTGCCACCCGTGTCCAGCAGATGTTGCAAGAGTACAAGTCCCTCCAGGATATCATTGCTATTTTGGGTATGGACGAACTATCGGAAGCTGACAAGCTTACTGTCGAGCGTGCCCGTAAAATGCAACGTTTCCTTTCCCAACCCTTCACTGTTGCTCAGGTCTTCACCGGTATCGAGGGTGCCCTTGTCGACTTGAAGGACACCATCCGAAGCTTCAAGGCCATCATCAACGGTGAATGTGATGATCTCCCAGAAGGTATGCTTTCTTTCCTATCCTCCGTCTTCTCCTTGCTTTGTAGTAAAAAGTGATTGCTAACTTTTCTTATACAGCCGCGTTCTACATGGTTGGAGACATTGAGTCCGCCCGTGCCAAGGGAGAGAAGATCTTGGCTGAGCTTGAAAAACAATAGATGTGTGAAGATATGTAGATTAAATAAACCACTCACCTTGTATCCCAAGCCTTGATTCCTGTTCCTTTTAATTTAGTCTTCCCAGGAAACCTATTTCATTTGTCGAAAGAAATGTATTTTTTTTTGTAAGTTGAGAGAGTATGGACGGGGCATCACTTGATATTTCCATGATCGAGAACTGTTTTATAGATATCATACAAGGTCAGAATGTCCTTTTGCTATGTGCGTACTCCTAGTCCCTTTACCCTCCATTTTGACTGTTTTTGATCGATGGTCGTATTTATCCCTTGTCCAAGATTTTGAGTCACCATCGCCACTCCATCTTACGTATGGATGTCGCCTCAGCCATGGTAACCCTCCCTAATTAACAATGGTCTCTATCAACATTGAGACGCATTCTACTACACGGTAGATCACTTAGCGCTGGCGTCTGCTCCATACAAAGAGTAACCCGTTGGCTGTGAAATTTGAACTCCCACTTTCTCCTTTCCATCTCGACAGGCCATCTTCGTGTTTGGGCGTAAGACGAGAAGATAAAATATATCAAACAGCGAGCTGAGCCACCTCGATGACTAGCACGAGGGAATACGACACATTTGCCTAATGAATACTTCTGGTCCGGCGCACTGCTGGCTGCCTCGGAACCTCCCTCTTTGTTTTTTTCTGTGGAACCGTCCTTTGGGCTGAGCTTCATCGTACGGCTCCCTTCACATGTTGAGGTCGGCTCAGGGAGGTGCCGAAAGACAGGATACGAGCCCGCGAGCTCCCGGGCAAAGCAAGTCAAGGCGCTGGAGACTTAACTTTGCTAGTTAGCTGGCCGGGGGAAGAAGAGACGGAGAAGCTGACCGTCGATTACGATTTACCCCCGATTGAGTGCCTACTATGTATCATGGGCTATGGGCTCTTGGAGGGAGGACTATAAAGGAGTCGAGCTGATGCTGGCTGTGCAGTTCGAGGCGTTTACTGGTGCGCCTGATGGGGAAATAGAGTCGTATATCTTCCTTCGCCGGCTCGATCTTCTTCGTCCCGATGCGGTAAGGATTGCGTTTGACGGCCAGGTCGACCAGGGTTGAACTATCATCATTCGGCCAAATTGACAGCTGTGAGTGGGCTGTGGAGAAGAGAAGAGACTTTTCATCATCTCGGAAGCGACATAAACACCAGCTCCCCAGCCCGGCCTGGTGTGGGGAACTATATACTATATATGTATATATATATACACCTACCCCAGGTCCAGACATATCATAGAATTTTCCTTTTCTCCCCTGCCTGCAGGATAAAGTGCTGAGAAGGGCCGTTGCTTTGGATTTCCCCTATTTGAGACCATCTGGAAGAAACACACATATATTAGGAGACATACCATGAGAAGCACAACATGCCTGGCGGCTTTACTGCCGCTTCTCGGAGCAACATATGCAGCACCGGAGGGCCCTCGATGTCGATGCACACCCGATCAGTCTTGCTGGCCGTCGCCAGGCCTATGGCAGACATTGAATAGGACGCTATCGGGAAACCTTGTCGCCGTCAAGCCTGTGGGAGCCGTCTGTCATGACCCAACCTACAACGGAGGTCTCTGTGAGGATGTGATGAGCATGCAGACGAACTCTGCCTGGAGATCCGCAGAGCCAGGTGCGGTCCAGAGCATCAACTGGGAGACATGGCCGGAAAAGAACGAGTCATGCTATATTGACGGCCTTCGACAGGCTCCCTGTGGCCAGGGCAGGATACCACTGTACTCTGCTGTCGTCCACTCGCCGTCAGATGTCCAGAAAGCAGTCCGGTTCGCCGGCAAGTATAACCTTCGTCTGGTAATAAAGAATACTGGACATGACTTCCTCGGCCGTTCAACTGGACCGCAATCTATGCAGATATTGACCCATAACATGAAAAATATCAACTTCACCGATAACTTCGTGCCGGAGGGTAAGCCGGGCGGCAGAGGTGTAGGCCAGGCAGTCACCATTGCGGCTGGAGTTCAGCTTTATGAGCTATACGACGCGGCCGGCAAGAGAGGTCTCACTCAGGTCATTGGCCTGTCAACCACGGTTGGAGCAGCTGGCGGATATATCCAGGGCGGTGGCCATTCGCCCTTAGGTCCGTGGAAGGGCATGTCGACCGACCATGTACTGGAGTACAAGCTTGTCACTGCCAGTGTGAGTATATATCGACACCCCCAGACAAGTTAAGCAATACGGCCTGACTGACCGCTTCTCCAGGCCAAATTTGTGACTGCGAACGAGTATCAGAACCCAGACCTGTTCTGGGCTCTAAGAGGCGGTGGTGGAGGGACTTTCGGTGTCGTCACCAGCGTCACCCTCCGCACTTTCAAGGATGTTCCAACCATCGTATCTCAAGTCAACATCACGATGGGCAGCAGGGCGAATGAATCGTACTGGACCGCAGTTGAGAAATTCCAAGCATATCTGCCAACTCTAAGCGACGCAGGTTGTTCAGGGTATTATTATATCGTTCCAAACGTCACTATCGGTGCTCAGAGTGTAGCCGCATTCATTGCTTCGCTCTACTTCCCCAACCAGACAGACAAGTCATACGTTGACAACCTCTACAAGCCTCTGTTTGCGGACCTATCGACCATACCAGGAATCAACGTGGCCAGCGCTAATGTCGCAGCGTCATCCTCAACCGAGGCCTTCAGGCCAGTATTCGGCAACACACCACCACAAGATGGCGGTGGAGTAAACATCCTAGGATCCAGACTGTTCTCCAGGAAACTCCTCGAGACTCCGGGAGGCGCAGCAAATCTCACCACGGCTATTTCCAAGCTGGGTTTTAACAGCCTGCAGCCCGTCATCGGACACCTCGTCGCTGGCGGACAGGTTGCTAAGAACAAAGATGTTCAAAGCGCTCTCAATCCGTCATGGAGAAAGGCATTGGTTCACCTTGTGATTTCCCGTGACTGGAGTATCAATGCCACGTTTGCGGAGCAGGAAAGAGTCTCGACCAAGCTCACCGAGGTCGATGTGCCATTATTAGCTGCCGTGGAGCCAGATATGGGTGCTTATACCAACGAGGCTGATGTAAACGAGCCAAAATTCCAGCAGACGTTCTGGGGCTCGAATTACAACATGCTCCTCCGTATCAAGAAGAGATGGGATCCAAGCGGCCTCTTCTTCGTTCGCTCAGGAGTAGGAAGTGAAGCTTGGGATAAACAGGGCTTGTGCCGGGCCTAATAGTGTATAAGCTCCGGCGAAATACCTGATCTGAACTCCTGGCTCTCGTCTGGCTTATTTTATGACATTTAATTAATACAGTCTAATTCAGTAATGTGTTAAATCTCCAACTACATTTGCTCAAGATGAAGATATGAACTTGACTTTCGATAACAAATTAAGGTCATGAAACAATCACGCCGCCAATACAAAAATGAAATGTAAAAAAGTAACATAGTAAGAGAAAAGTATCACCGGTCAAACGCCAAGTTTTGTCGAGTGCAACCAATTTAAGCTGCTACGGAGGACAGTCACTGTAGCTTGCTGTTTTCCCACAGGGTCTGGCTGCCGCCCATCCCAGAACAGACTTCATCCTCTTATCCTGTTCTTTGGGGGGAACCTGTTCGGACATCACGATAGGTTCACCATAATTCACATGAAAGTGCTTGCCATCTTCGTATGCCTCAATAATCACAATCTGATAAGGACGGAAGGAGATTAAGAGAACCTAATTATTAATAATGTTAGTAAATTGGTGTTTCCTTAATAAAATATAGGAGGGGGCGCGAGTCATACGGGGAAAATTTGATGAGAAACAGCTTCAGGCCTCCGTGACTTCATCACCATAAGCCTGAGGAGGGCCATCAATTCGCTTTGTAGAATATATTTCTCTGTGCCGTCCTCCTTGACTTGATGAATTGACGTGACAACAATATTGGAAGCATCCCTGTATTCGTAGATTGCAGGTGTGTACCACTGATATTGGCGGTTACGTTCTCCGCAATGAGCGTACTCCGCCATCATTGGATACTCGCCTTTGCGGTCTCTGCGAATTAGAAATATGAGTATCGAGAAGAAATCAAATAATGATTATAATGGGATAAGGGTTCTGTTATCAGACCTGAGATATTGTAGACCCAGTCGGTCTGCTAGTGTCCCCTTTAGTCCCACGCCAACCTTCGCAAATAGTTCCTTAAAGTCCAACAGAAGTCCATAAACGGAATCAAAGTTGCCTGGGGGCATTGTGCCATCCCCAGAATGAGACTTGATATAGTACGTTGGAAGATCACAACCCTTTACTAGTTCTTGCTCGCTCGTCTGCTGGAAGAATTTTGGGCTAGCCCCCTTGTGGATGATAATATCCGATGGGATGGCGTTCGGAGTCAAATATGGAATTTCGAAGGCATCCACGGTATCATAGATCTTCATGAGACGGTCACTCATGCGGGCTCTGGCTATTATAGGCTCGGCTTCTTCTGGCTTCGTGCCTTTTTTCATCAGTATCTCTGCGACTTTGGCGGCGTCACGCTTGGGTTTCTTGTTCAAGATTGGCCGCATGGCTGATGACAGTCGATTGACTCTGGAAGGTTATGGGAGGTAGTGATTCTGTAAGAGCGTAGGATGAGGGAGTGAAATGTGTATGAGTTGTTAAAAGAGCGAGAAGGAATAGAGTGCAGGTCAGGGAATATATGTAGACATCGTCTTTATCCAGGTGATTGCTGTTAGTTAGCCAAAGTTTGTTTTGAGGCTCTCTTACATAATAAGTAAAGTTCCGTTAAGCGCTAAGTTTATTTATGCACCAACTCCGAAGCGGCGCTTCGAGGTTGCTGTTGTTCTGGCAAATAGGAAGAGACCACAGGGGGGTTTACCGTTGGAAGTGTGTGATCCGTGATGCAGCTTCGTCACGTCGCATTCATCAACAAACGAATAAGAGGCCGTCAACCTATTTCAACAACCTGCGAGAGCCACACCTCCAGTTCGTGGGCTACATGGAGTTCATGGGTCCAGGCGGTTTGACCCTCTCGCTCCTGGCCCCCATTGTAAGACATCAACGTTTTATTGTTGGCTTCCAATGATATTTATTTATTCCTACCTCCAACATTGTTGGTATGGATCCTAACCTGCCTCCCCGAGCGCTAAATAAAACGAACCCCGGCCTGCATTGCATAGTCTCCAACATAATATGTATAGATTCATAAAGAACCTCGACCCTTGTACATTCGGGGGCTATAAGCATAGCAAATGAAGAGCCATCTTACCCTGATCTTGTAATAAAAATTTAGCCGCCAGGGGGATAACATATCTTGTGCCACATAGTTTTGTGTTAATAAAGAGGCTCGGCGCTTAACTAGTTAACTAACCAACTAGTTAGTGGAACTTATGAATGGTGTTTATCCTCGGCGTGTGTTGATGCTTTGCTCTTTGAGTAGTTATAAATACAGGTTCCCATTCATGTAGTTATGAAATTCCTCTACGGTTATATCATACTCCCAGATCTCAATCCCCTTTGATACTTCCTCTACCCAAGCCACCTTATCATGGAGCCTCCCACCAGTCGTTTGGAATGGAAGAAACTGGCCGATACATATGGCTCCCCGTTTCAAACTATTCACCAGCTTGATAGCCTTAAATCTGGATCTAAAATCGGACAGCAGCAGTTCCTCGCCCTTCGCGTCATTTGGAAAAATAAAAAAGCGTTTGACGTCAAGTACGGCCGCGACTGGGGTTTGCCCCTAGGGGGCGCCATGTCAAACTTGATGGCTGTGCGGGGATGGAGGGAATACTGTCAAACTGTACAAACTTCAGGGCTTGGGGACAAGCCGGAGTTTGGCAGATTCGATCTGCTATGGTCTTTTCAGAAGCAGGTGAATCGGATAACCCATTCTTCGCCCGGCTCAGACAAGATATCATCACCCCCTATTTCTTCGAGAACGAGGCAGGGCATTGCTTCGAGACCGAACATATCTGCCGACCAGCCATCCTCCAGTACGAACCCCTTTAGCACTCCGGGGCCCACCACTGGCACGCGACAGCCCTTCAAAATCTCGTCTAGACTTGACGCGTTTCCCATACCAAGTCCATCTCAGATGCCACAGACTCCGACTAAAGCAACGATACCAAGCAGCGGATGGGATGAATTGAGCGATGAAGATGACGACGGTAGCCCCATGGATGGTGTCGTCACGGATAGACTGTCTCCAGCGTCGGCTTCTGAAAGTTACCAGTATCCTCCTGCAGATGATGAGCAAACGGTCAACACAGCTCTCATCCTAGCCCTGAATGCAGTTTGCCTTAGCCAACATGACCTTATAGGTTTCCCATGGTCTCTGGAGCGTAAAGCATTCACGTTTAAAACCACGGAAAAGCTCTACGAAGCTAGGACTGACGGTCACCTCAGATTCCAAAAGGGCAAAATGAATATCTCTTTGGCTATATTGGAAGTCAAGGCAGGTTTACGATCGATTACACTACCTCACGCGCAAGAAAGTGCTCAGATGGCAGCATGGATACATGCGGAGCCTGATGTGAAACGAACAAGAGACGGTATTTATAGGTAAGATCTCACTGGGATATCCACATAAGAGCCAAGAAAACTGATTTCCTTAGGCGATTGATGATTTCCCAGGATCGTCATGAAGTATATATCATCATTGCTGAGTATGATGATGAATACGTGCACTACTTGAACACCGGGATATATAACGACAAAGTATTCATGACCATGCATGAGCTGGGTCCATTTGGACCGGAAGATGATGGCCATATGGATATATTGGGTTCGTGTCTTCAATCGTTTACATCAAAACTGTTAGAGAATGCGCATCAGGGCAACCCATTCCGATGGTGAGGGTGGGAGGTTTGCCATTGCTGGATGTCACATATTTTTCAAAGTGTCTTTGGTGAAGCTTTTGTCGTCATTTTTTATGGTAGAGAGGATGTAATCAAGGTTATTTCAGTTTATCTTGCTCTTATTATCGAGATGCACCAAAGAATGAATATTATTATTATGCTGCAAGTGTTGAAGTTCGCGGTTTTATTACATAACCGTTAGTTAACTAGTTAACTAGCGTGTTATCTGATCTAATCACGTGGAGATAAGATGGGCTGCGGGGAGTCACATGGTCTTACCCCAGCCCATCTCAGTCTCAGGAGCTCCTCGCTCTTGACAACAAGTAACTATTAACAACTCTCTGTATACACGCCTCCAGAGCCCAACTCTCATGAGGCTCTTTTATCCGTATCGTCCTCTGCTTATACGGCCGGAGATGATGACCGCGACGACGTCTGCCGCCCACTCCCGGGCTCGGCTCTCTTACCTTGCGCTTTACTCCGTTCGACGTAGCTTCTCAGCTTCGGCTACGAAGTCTACGCAGTTCCATAGATCCGATTTCACCAACCAGCCATATACGAGCAGTTATGAGACCGGTATACCCACACCGGGCCCATTGGGTTCAACGCCGTCGTTCGGTGTGCCGCGAGTCACGCCCAAGGTGCTGAAGCAGCACTTGGATAACTTCGTCGTTGGGCAGGACCGTGCTAAGAGAGTGTTAAGTGTGGCCGTCTATAATCACTACCAGAGGGTTCAGGAACTACAGAGGAGGCTCGAAGAACATGAAGAGCTCCTCGCTCAGAGAGCACGAAGAGAGTCGATGGAGAGTCATCCGGTAGAAGGTATGGATGAAGCTCAGATCGGAGATTCTGTATAGAGATTGATCATCCCGGTCCCTGTTTGACGGCTGACTGACTTTGTAGGTATAGATGAATTTCCAGGTCAGCAGCGGACTATACATCTTTCCGCCCCAAGGAGATACTATGATGACAATTTACCTTCAGAACAAGACCCTCTTGTTGACTCGTCCATTAATATGCTGGAGAAATCCAACATACTTCTCCTAGGTCCTTCAGGTGTGGGGAAGACATTGATGGCAAAGACACTCGCCCGTGTCCTCTCGGTTCCTTTCAGCATGTCGGACTGTACACCATTCACGCAAGCTGGTTATATCGGGGAAGATGCAGATGTATGTGTACACCGGCTCCTTGCAGCTGCAAACTACGATGTCGAACAAGCTGAAAGAGGTATCATTTGCCTTGATGAAATTGACAAAATTGCTACGGCAAAAGTGAGCCATGGCAAAGATGTAAGTGGAGAAGGAGTCCAGCAGGCACTGCTGAAAATAATCGAGGGTACAACTATACAAATCCAAGCCAAACCCGAACGAAACGCCTCGCGTCCTAGCTCTGGAGGAAACAGTTCTCCGGGTGGATCTTCGTATAATCCAACGTCGAATTCATCTGGGAAAGCAGAAGTATACAACATTCGCACAGACAACATACTTTTCATATTCTCTGGAGCGTTCGTTGGCTTGCAAAAAGTTATCATGGACAGAATATCCCGTGGATCGATTGGATTTGGACAACCAATACGAGCCTCGTCTTTCCACAATGATTCAACGCCGACAAAAATGAACGCGCCGATTCCTATTCTTCCCGGCTCTCACGAGGAAGCTCTGTACAAACAATACCTCCCTTTCTTTACACCAACACAAACGCCCACAGCACCAGATGAAGAACCTGTATATTTTAATCCTCTCGATTTAGTTACACCCAGCGACCTCCAAGCATACGGCTTTATACCGGAACTAATCGGTCGTATCCCCATCACGTCTGCTTTATCCCCATTATCCCACTCTCTTCTACTTCGAATTCTCACCGAACCACGCAATTCTCTAGTAAACCAATACACAACTCTCTTTGCACTCTCAGGAATAGAACTACGATTTACCACCGCCGCTCTCCACAAAGTTGCGGCTAATGCATTCGCCATGTCCACTGGAGCTCGCGCCCTACGAACAGAAATGGAATCCATTTTAGCTGATGCAATGTTCGAAGCACCAGGATCAAGTGTGAAATTTGTCCTAGTCACCGAAGCTGTTGCTGCACGAAAGGAGAAAGCTATTTACCTTTCTCGTGGTCAAAGCGGGAAGTTCCACGCCTTGATTGCCACGGAAGAGGGGGAGTGGGAGGAACGGATGAAGCGGGAGAAAGGAGACGGATCGAAGGGAGGTCAGCGTCAAAACCAGCCGCATAGCTTCGAAGAATGGAGGTCACGCTCAACTGCTGGGTCGGTTGCTGGGGGAGCCTCCTAACAAGAGATGGACTCCCATTTTAGCATTAGAATTTGTACATAGTAGGAGTATGGGTACGATTTCATATTCTATGAACGATAGTGACCAAGACATTATTATGATCATTATTTCTGCTTCATTTAATACTAAAAACGTCAAGAAGACCGTTGTATACAAAAATAATGACCGATACGCCAAGACCATGCATAGCTTGAAAAAGAAACCTAACACCGTGCAATCCCATGTGATTCCCTGCCAATATCGGGGATATAGATATGTTCAAACACCATTTTATGTACTGGGTTTGCTATCAACGATCATAGGTCGACGTTGGCCATTCTGATTTGGGTGGGCTCAGCAGCGGCTTCAATATCGGCCTTCATGTACCTGGAATAGAACTCCGTGTAATTAAATACTTCAACCTACCAAAGTCTTAGTATGTGTCTAGTATGACAAGTTCGATGGGAAATGACTTACATGGCTCCAGTTTTTCCATCGAGGTTGGAGTACACGATGGGTTAGCACAGGGAAATATCTGAAATTTTCGACATTCGTGATCGCCCAGCCTGCGAAATATTCAACTAGGTGATCGATGTTTCGCTCCTCTTGCGTCAAGCCCTTGGGTATATTTGGATGGTCTTGTTCTGATCTGGAACCATAACCAGGTAAATGACAGGTAGAGATGATGACATGATGTTGGCCTTCGTCATCAGTTTCGCCATCTAAGCTCTCCGGAGACGCTTCTCTATATGTACTGTACTGCCCACCGGTAGAGTCGGGTATGAGAGCATTGACGAAGCAAGAGAAATGATACAGACTACATAAAATGGGGTTAGTTAGCTTATCACGCTCAAAAAAGTATATAATTGTGATAGTTTACTTCTCATCATGCCATGTTGGCCATAGCTCATGTAGCCAATCCCGTATATTTGGGCGAAAAAATAGCTTTGGGCCATGCTTGACATTATTATCCCAAAAATTGGAATAAATCCATTCCACCACCTTTAACGCATTCTTGCAGTCATGAAGGATGAAATCTTCCGTCATAAGAATCACGCAGCCATCAGGGAATAAGCGTAAAATATGAGGATTATCATCTACCCATTTAATTGGGCGCGCTAATGATATTGAGAACATAATTGCTTGATGGTGAAGGAGTATTTGAAGCTTAGGCATACAGTCATAGGCTTTGAACTTTTGGTGAGACTATAATCATGATAATGTTTTAGTAGAATGACTCTTTCGAAGAAGATGGACTTTGTAGTACTTACAAGTATTACACCTTGCGTTTCTTCCGTTGGTTCGGTCACTTCCTTTACAAACCTGTCCCAGTCTCCCCGGGTCTCATGGGAATAAGGTAGTATTCTGTTCAAGCGTAAGAAATTCTGAACTAGCTCACGTTCCTCCGCCATTTCTGAAGGAAATAGAAGATAAAACACGTGTTTAATGTTTTTGTGTTTCTGTGTAAGAGTTAATTGCTCAAAAGAGATCCCATAGTGATTTTTAAAATAGGCTACAACATCTAAATCACGGGTTCTCTTGGGTAATGGTTTTGGAGTGGCTTCTTGTGATGAGGATGATGCTTGCAATGGAAGCGATTCATGTGATGTAAGTGGTATTCCACGAGGAGGTTCACGTAAAGGAAGCAAATTTGGCGTATCGGTAGCAGTGCTGGTGGCTATCTGTGGGCGCACTCCACCAATTAGAAATTCTACTGTGTCCTTGGTCGACCGTTCAACTAAAGGTACTGCATTTGGAAGAGTAGGCGGAGGGGGCGGAGGGGGCGGAGGGAGTAGTGGTGGTAGTGGATGTGGTTTCCCAGAATTTGGGATTTTAAAAAGACTTGTAACGACAAGCCGAAGATGGGCGGACAAGGGACAAGAACGGTTTGCATTAAGGAACCTCCATTCACGAGCTTCAGATGGGTAGACAACTATGTTACGGCTGTAGCCTGAGATTGGAGAATTCCAGACTGCAGCCGATCGTTTGTTGAATAAATACTCTGCCAAGTTATCCACTTCACTAGATGTATCCTCGAAGGGCAAGATATGCCCATAGTCAAATAAAGTAGGCCTCTGCAGTAATAACAAGTTAGAAGATGATTACATAAAAGTACGAAAGAGTTAATTACCTACCAGCTGGTGATACTGATCCGGGGAGCAAACTTGTCCAAGATTGATAATAACTTGTTTGTCCTTTTTGAGTGAAAGGAGCGCATGCTTAGTTGCACTAGGAAGACCGACAATGCGTACATCTCCAATAGACATTGCTTGTACACTAAACACAAGATGGACCATAACATCCCCATTGTCCCATGAGCGCTTATATCCAGTGAGGGGTGATATACCGGTAATCCTATTGCCCTGGAACTCATGGGTAGAATCCTGTAAGGGTGCATTTCTTGAGTTTCTCGTATCCACATTTCGCATATTGGACTGGGGGAGCTCAGAAGTACGTGAATCGTCGCCATATTCACCCATACGAGGTGAGATTCCATGCGAATCAATTCGATAAAGCACTGGTAAAGGGGGCTTCTTGGGTGACTCTGAGAATGCTGAAACTCGCTGCTGCTGCGGCTGCGCTGATACTGACTTAGGGTGGATCTTTGGAATCTGAGCTGTATGTAGTTCTGGAGACTTTACAGGTCCTTGTAGAGTAGGCTTGGGGGTGCCGGTGTTATTTGAATCCTTGGGAGGCTCAGCAGCCGAGAGATTCGAAGTAGAATTCTGGTCATCGTCTTGCACAACAAATAAGTCTTCTACCCGTGGTGACAGTGAGGGTGATCTGGGGCGTTTTCTAGCCATTAGTCTTTCCGGGAGGGTTGACCTCCCTGTAGCTGTCAGCCATTCGCTGGGAGGCCGAAGGTCAAGTTGAGATATATCGGGGGCCCTTTCGGCCCGAGACATCTTGTAGTGTTTCCGCTGCGTGGAAATGGTTCGAAAGCGCCCGTCACTAGGTGGCTTCTGGGACTCTCGCCTCCCCGTAGCCACCGCGGTAGGCCCACCTCTACGAGCAGTTGAGCGAGCAAAAGGAAATGCTGACTTTTTCGGAGGCATGCTGATGGGTGAGTTTTGTGTTGATGACTGCACTGCTTGTTCCCCGTTCTGTGGAGGCTCAATATGGGTAGGAGGATTCCTGATAGGAAGCCTATGGCCAACTTTCACGGGGACCTTTATAGGCGGAGGTGCCGTCTGGGGTAATTTTGGCGCAGACGAAGGGGGTATTTTCAATTGCTTTGCGGGTTGAGATGCCTTGCGCAGCGCTGTCTTGAATGTTCGACCGTTACCTGCATCCAAGTTACTCGTTGCACCCACTGATGACTTCCGAGCAGGCGTAGATTTCTCCTTTGGCAGGAGCCTAGCTCGTTCCTTTCTAGAGGCAGGAGAGCTGTCCTTGGTAGACTCATCGCTACTGCTACTGCTGCAATCATTTCTGACACCATCTGCTGTCTTGCGGTGCTTTACGCTAGCATCTTCAGATTCATTTCCACAAGCCAGTCCAAGACGCATCCGCTTCAGTCTTCGTTTCCGCTTCCTGCGTAGGGTGGCCGTCTCTACCTCTACGAGAAGCTTTTCAAAGGCAACAAGGTCGAATTTGGGCTCAGTCCCTTTTTTGATAGCCTCTTTCTTCTCGTTCCATTCTTTCAATGTGGTTTCGGGATCTCCGAAATTCTCAGCTGGCTCCCAGGATGACCTATGGATTGGGTAGTTTTCCCAACTGACAAGGTATTCAAGTTCTCCATTGTCAGCTATCCTCTCCGCAAGCACTCCCGTGATATTATACTCTTCCCGTGGCTCACTAGCTGCTGTGGATGTGACTGAGATGTCATCTTCGCCGTCCTCATCCCTATCTATGGCAAGTTGAGACGCCATCTGGATGTCATCAAGTTAAATAGAGAAAACAGAATTATTGACCAGGCGATCAATACACAATGGCTGGAGCAAAACTGTCATTCTTCTTAGCTAGGTTAGCTGTTGTGAGAAGTACAGATGTAAGCTGTAGGTTAGCTTGTAGCTAGAATGAGCCGCGTATCAAGTTCTTCCACGCGTTTCTTCTGGTCTTTGAGAGACCTCAGACTCCACTACCATCCGTCACTAACAGGCCATTCTGCCCTGAAGAAGAAGAAGAGAAAGAGGGCTCCCCTTGGCCTCTCAACCGCCCTGCTTGCTTCCTGTTGCTTCCTCTCTCTTCGAGTATTTCAACTTCTTATGAACCAGAAATTCTGATATTGCGCTAAACCCTTTTTGGGTCAATCAATGACATAACCAGTCTTTATTAATCAGCAGGTCAGGTGAAAGTTACTGATACTTCTATTTTGGTGGTAAAACACATATAAACTAAAGTATCATCTACTTTTGCCTCAAGTTCTACTCCAGAAAAAGCACAACAACCTCCCGTTCAAATCCTCAGGGGACATTCTGTTCTAGCTAAATCTCTCTGCCTGATTAAAGATTACTATATTACAACGGACAGCTGGCTTCTACGAGAAGTTATACTTACCTCGTCTTTAAGTTAACAGTGTTCTACTCTCCTACGCCTGTGTGGCCTCTGCTTAACAACTCCTTTCCCTCCTACTCTCGCAGCCAGGAGAAGCCCTGTTGCCTGGTAATATATATCAGCAGCCGTCCTCATGGCTAACGACGAATATGATGTGAGTTATGTTGTAGCTGGTCGGCTTCCGATTCCTGTGGTCTAACGTGTATTTCAAAATGTAGTTCCTTTTTAAGGGTTTGTCGCCTCCCCCCGCACACCTGGCCGTATATGCCACCAACACTTAGCAGAAGGACAACCCCCTTCCCTCTGTGGTATCAAGGGATAGAGCAAGATAGCTAATAGCATTTCATCTGTCCAGTGGTGCTCATTGGAGACTCTGGAGTTGGAAAATCCAACCTGCTCAGCCGATTCACGCGCAATGAATTTAACCTCGATTCCAAGTCCACCATTGGCGTAGAGTTCGCTACTCGATCTATTCAAGTTGATTCGAAGACCATCAAGTCTCAGATCTGGGATACTGCTGGGCAGGAAAGATACCGCGCTATAACCTCTGCTTACTATCGCGGCGCTGTTGGTGCGCTCCTTGTTTACGACGTCAGCAAACACCAGACATACGAGAATGTTACTCGGTGGTTAAAGGAGCTACGGGACCACGCCGACTCAAATATTGTCATCATGTTGGTCGGAAACAAGAGTGATCTTAGGCACTTACGGGCTGTGCCTACTGATGAGGCCAAGCAGTTTGCGAGTACGTTGCTCCCTTTCCCGGGGGCCAATATGTTGGAACAACGTTCAATGGTTGACTCTGGTGGTAATAGGTGAAAACAACTTGTCGTTCATTGAGACCTCCGCCTTGGACGCAAGCAATGTCGAACTTGCTTTCCAGAATATTCTTACTGGTAAGTGTGACTTCGCCAGTATGTCGGCGCTCTACCAGGGATTCTTTTGGCTGACCAAAGATCTATTTGCAGAAATCTTCCGCATTGTATCAAGTAAGGCTCTTGAGAGTGGCGATTCTTCTGCAAACCAGCTCGGCGACCGTAAGGTTGTGGAAATCACTAAGACCCCAGACTCTGAGAAGAAGCCAGGGTGCTGCTGACCGAGTCCTGTCCTGTTTCTACGTGTTTACGTTGGATGTCATTTAATGTGCAAAACAACTATGAAGGGTACTGGTGGCTGGAGCTTCATATCCTGGTTTTCTTTTGTGCTGCGTTTACTCTTTACATTTCTGTTATCTTCCATTTGCCTTCGTCCCCTTCTCATCCGGCTAAGGATATGATCGGTTTTCATTCTTTTCAATCCAATTCTACAACGAACTTTTTTCTTTGTTAGGAGATGCCTTCTTTTTTTCACCCTTCCCTTTTTACATCCTAATTACTTTTCCGACCGACTCCCTTCTTGTATCCTCAGGGTATATCCCGTGGGCTTGATCCTGACCACCGGCAGCTTTCTCTACTATGTACAACTCCTGCCCATATTGATATCTAAGAATGCGTTCCCTATCCAGCCCATCCCACAAGCCATCTTTTCGACAAATCAGAAACTTAAAACACCAAAATCTGAAAATCTGCATGATAATGGCATATGCGGAGAATCGGAGTAAGTACTGCGGGAGGTGTTCGATGCGCGACTTGTCTCGTTTCACCAGTGTTCCATAATGTATAATATTAACATTTCGATCTCAGCTGTAGGTGGTTCATGCGGGAAATATCTATTATATTGATAAGAATTGGGCTTTGAACCAAGTTGAGTAGCGGTCGTAAGAATTCAAGAAGACCTAATACTAGGACGCACGTCGCAGGTCTTAAAATGAAGGATAAAAAGCAGAATCATAGATTAATACTTTATAAAAGGCCATATGCGCAAGAACAAAATCCGTACGAAGCGAAGGAAGGGAAAACACAAGCATAACATATCACAATTGGCGTGGACGGATGATAGATGGCCAGCGGTAAGCATTCAAAATCAAACCATCAGAAACCCGTTTTTGCAACTCCCAATTCCTGGTCACAAATAGCATCTTTGAAAGCATCTAGGTCTTCGCCGCGCTCATTAAGAACCCACTCAAGAGTCTGACCAAAAGTCTCACCGTTATTCTCAAACCATTCTCCGATGGACTTGACGTATCGTTCCACTTGCTCCTTGAGTCGCGCATTCTCCCTTAGCCAGATGACCTGTCCCGGATCTAGTTTCAACATATCCTCTACCACATAGTAATGAGGAATTTCATCGCCCCAGCCTTCTGCACCTGGGTCATGATATAGATCCGAGCGGAATTTAGTGGCGTATTTGTTTGTGGAATTGAAAAGATGGCTCGTGCCAAAACGATCATTTTTTGAGTGGTCGAGGAAAAAAGTTTCCTGGTCGTGCGGTGTGGGAGTATGCGAACGATAAGGATCCGCAAAGTGAAAATCGGATGAACCGAGCGAGGGAGGGTAGTTCAAGTGAATGTTGAACGAGAGGGACTGAGTGTTCTCAGGGAAACGTTTGTGAAACTTCCGTTGGATGGTACCGTTACTGGGGCAAATGTGATTTTGCACCACTTCCCGAATCACCAGGCGCGTGTCTTCTATTTCAGCTAACTCGCTTGTTGACCAATTATGTAGTAACTCAGCCCGCTCGCGAACCACTGCAGGAACAGCTCGCGACGCACGTGGATAGTGAGGGCCATGAAATGCCCTAGAATACAGCCATAATCGGTAAATGGCACGGCGGAGGGTGTAACGTTCGTAATCTGTCAATAACCGTCTGTCTTCAAAGTCGATCTTCCACTTCTTGACGGGATAAATCTCTTCCCACTTTTTAGCCACACGTCCGACCGCAACAATCTGTTGGAGGAGATTGATCGAGAGAGGTGCTTCTCGGATCGCGTGCGCTGGCTGGCTGGAGTTCTGAGTCACCAGTTGTACAATGTCCTTCAATGGCCCGTACTCGGCTTCTGCGGCATAGGCAAGAAGTGGTAATTTCTGAGATGATGAGAAAATGCGGTGGAAACGGCGACATGTAAGGGCTAGATTTAAAACGTCGGCTATCGACGTGCAGGATTGGAATATCTGGAGCAGAAGCTCGGTTGGGAATAGATATGGTAACATTCTGGCAGTAGAGATACAATTCCTGGTAATTACACAAGTGTTAGCTCGGTCCTCGATATTTTCACTAACGTAAAGGAACAGTTACACACATTCGCAATTTGAATCTGACTCTTCAACTTCGGGTATGGTCTAAACGTCTGAGCGTGATAGGATCTCGAACCAGCTTGACTTTGATCGGTTTGGCGGTAAAAGGAGAATAAAAATGAACAGTATTAAGGAGGGAAAGAAAAATTAGGGTGATGATAAAGCAATACGACACGGACAAATGCTTGATTAATCTGTTTGCTAGGCAAAAGGTCTCAAGCAGCCTCTCCGTGCACCGTCCCGTGAGGTTCAACAGGCGACCACCCCTCCGTCCCGGGGGGCTATAGAAAGGGCGATCACATCTTCATGATCAATGACTAATGGTATATTCGTACTAAGAAAGTCACGGTGCCGCAAGGGGCTGGAGCTGGTAGGAAGCGCCATAATGTCGTAGGTGGTCGTTGGAAAGGAAGAATAAAAGGAAGAAAGCTTTGAGGAAGCCGAAAAGTCGTTTTGATATGGTGATTACATAATAATTTTAGATCTGGGCTTGGCGTTTATAAGGACGTTTTGATATAGAGGATGAATTAGATAGATGGATCATATACTCCTATTTACACCGGCCAGCTTTTTTTTAAGAACCTCACAGACATTGGAAAAGCAAAGGATACAGTTTCCAACCCAAGTCCCAGAAAGTAAACGAAAAAGGAAACTCAAAAAAAGGATATCAACTATGCAAACAAGACTCTCGAATCAAGCTCGTCTACCTTCTTCTCCTTTGAGCTTTCAGTATTTAATCCCAATTCCGTCTTTTTGACGTTCCTATCAATCTGCCCCGTCCTTCTGGCAGTATACCGAGTCGCCTTCTTCATCCGAATCTCACGTCGAACCTGGTTGGGACTCACGTATTCGCGATTCTCATAAATAACCGGCCCGCCAAAGCTTCCCTCCAGTATCACGATTGGCGTAAGGACAAATCGCGGTCCAATTTCAACCAGTGAGATTTCAGGCCCGCCCTTGCTTGCGCTAGTGCCCTTTGATTTCTTCTTCTTTGCTGCGTTTTCAAGCTCTTCCTCCGCTTTCTTGGTGGCGGTAGCCACGTCCGTTTCCCTGATCTCGTAAACACGAACCCATATCTTCCCATCCACCGCGAAGATACCAATCACTCGATCGACAAACGGCTTCATCCCTCTAACACCTCGCTTGGGTACACTGAACACGCTTCGTAGCATTTCCCTAACCAATCCTCTCCATTCATTCCCCCGTTGTAATACGACATTGTCATCGAAGGAAGGGTCAAAAACAACGATTCCTCGGCCGCCCTTGAGACAGTTTCCTGCAAATCCGGTGCCTAATTCGCCCATGGTATGTAAATTAGTCACGCTGAACTTGAGGGTGGGGCCATTCGGCGGTCTTGAGAGCCACAGATACAGATCTTGACCCTGTTTGCGCGCCTCGAGGAAGAACACAACATTGCAAGAATGGAGGTCGGCCAATGAGTTGAGGAGGAAGTTGTATCCTTGGGATTTCTTGGTGTCGAGCTTGCTCTCTTTGTATGTATGTGGTAGAAGGGCAGTAAGGTCAGTGACAAGGTGACGGTGTCTATTGAGTAGTTAGCATAATGTCAGTAGTCTATGATAGTTCCTTTTTAAAAGAAGAGCGCAAACACACCTGTACGAAACGCCTCTTGAGGTAAGCACAAGAACTCTAGTTTTTGGCATAAATGAGGGATTCTTTTGCGACTGTGGGCTCTTCTTCGGCGTCAGATTTATATCTCCGTCTTCCTCTTCACCATCGTCAGAACCGTCTTCTAAACCATCTTCTGATGTTTCCTTATCTCCATCCTCATCGCTGCTGTCGTCGTCGTCAAATTGTTCCATGTCCATGTCAATATCCTCATCGTCGGCATTATCTTTAGCAGCATCTTTCTTTTTCCTCTTTGAAAGAGATTTATAAACAGACGCCATTTTAATTGCAGCAATCGAATATATTCCTGCGCAAGTTCAAGCTATCAAGCATAATTTTTTTTAAAAAAAAAAAGATATTAAAAATACTGCCAAACTCTACCGCCTTAATATCACGTGGATGTCGAAGTTTAAATCCCAAGCTTATTTTTTGCCTTTTTTATATTGCAGCCGCCATATAAATACGAAAAGGGGAGAAAGCAGAAAAGCTACATAGAAAGATGTAAATAATAGATAATTTCACCCTTGCCTTTTACCTAAATTTATCAAACAAGTGTATCGCTACGGAAACAGCTCACGAAGCGCAAATCATCATGTCATAAGGTTGTCAAATTACAAATTCGAAGAACGAGTATGAAAAGAGGTAAATTCCCATTCTTCTGTCTCGTCGGGTTGTGCCGTTTTCAAGGCAGGTTTATCTTCCCCAGTTGCCGGGGTATCCTCCGACGTCTCCTCCGTAATGCTGTTGCGGTGGTGGCACATAGTCAGCGCGAGGCGGCATACCGGATTGATATCCGCCATAGTGGGGTGGAGGTGGTGGCTGCTGCCATGATGGCCCATTTCCAGGGCTACCATGTTGTCTTGAAGTTGCATATTGGCCACCGGATGGCCCTGGGATCGGTTCCTGATATATAGGTCTGCCCTGGTCTATATGGGGGTCATAGATGGGGTTTGAACCGAAGCCGGCCGGTGGCGGTGGGATATTCCTTGGCAGGCTTTCTGGCTCTCTATATCTGTGGTCATAGTTCCCTGTGGGAGGGCCCCGAGAGGGGTACGGCTGGCCTGCCGGCCCAGCCTGGTACTTTGCGTACGACTCTTGTCTTTCCGACTGTCTTTTCCTCTGCGCTTCACGGTGAGAGACGGGGAAGATAGGAGGGGCGTTGGGGTCTTGGTTGAGAAGGGTGATCCCATGTTCCTGGTGTCGTTGGTTGTGCACTGGAGAAACGCGGGGAGGGAATTTTCCAGGTGTCACTGGAATGGGCTGGTTTGCGAAACGGGGGTCTCCCGGCTGTGGAGGGCCGCTAAACGAGCGCGGGTTGGGGTCATGCATCTGGCCTCCATAGAACTGGCCTGGCGGGCTCGGGTTCATCGGTATGCTGTTTACATGTTGCGGTTGTCCCATGGGAACACCGCTGCTCTGGATGGGGTTTTCATTGTAGGACTGGGGCTGCGGAGGAAAGTGTTGTTGCAGTTGTTGGTTGGCTGGCGAGCCCGACGTGGCATGAAAGCCTTGCGCCTGGCCAGGTAGAGATATGGGCTGTTGGGGTGTATTGCTTCCAACGCGCGAATGGCTTGCCTGTTTAAAAGCGGTCAGCCGTCATTTTCTTCCTTGGATGTTTTTGGGGAGAGTCGGGACATACGCTATTGTGCTGGGTCACCATCTCGTCTTGGCCGGCTAGGGCAGAGAGATCGGGTATGACATGGACAGGCGTGCTTTGCGCTGAGGAGCGTGAGTGCTGGATCACATCGCCGGCAACCGGGGTTCTTTGAGACCTTGGAGAAGTGCTCTGAGGCGATAACTGTTGTGTAGCCTATGACGGACACAAGAACAGAAGATCAGCCACCCTTCAACCGCTGAGTAACCAGAAAGAGAGAGAAGGCCGTTGACATGAAAACAGAAATCCTGAGTCGAGATCGTTCCACATACCGCGAAGTTGCCGTTTCCACCCCACTTCCCGTTCCTTACTTCCATCAATTCTCTTGTAGCTTCGGATTCGGGCGACGTGGAGCTCATGGTGAGAGGGGACGGATACGGACCAGGACTGGCGGCCGAGTGAGGAGTCGAAGACGTCGATGCAATGAACGGTTCAGTCGGGATCTCCCATTGGGATTTCCTGGTGACGGGTTGGACATAATACCATCGCTGCTGTCGTCCGTCCCACTGGGCGAGCCTAGATGCAGCAGAGCTTGTCAACCATACGACCGTTTCTCAACATAACGAGACGAGAGTAACAAGAGAGAGACAACGACTGGGACCTACCATCCTTCAGGGAGAACCGGAGGAGACGACGAGGGGCCAGCAGCATCTGGGCTCATCACCCTCGAAGACTGTGGGCTCATCGTGGCTTTCTACCGTTAAGAAGGACAACTTTCAACCACCAACGGTATCAAGACCGAGGCTTTGTTTGAATAAGGCCGGGATAGGGCGAGGACAGCGTTTATATCTAACCGCCGATGTCGAGCCAGCAACAAACGGCCAAACCTCGAGGTGGGAGGGTATTAGATGGCTGTACGGAGTACTTCGTATAGATATATAGTTATAGCATATATATATCCCCCCGTGCAAGGTGTATCAAAGATCAGGCCAGCCCAGCGATCGATAGACAATTAAGAGCATAAAAAAAGAAGACGAAGACGACGACGACCAAGAGAAGCAGAATATGGATGCTATTGAGTTTGCATGGTGATGTGATTAGTCGTAGATCGGTTTAAGATGTCGATTTGTGATAAGGGGAAAAATCTGGTCTATCAGGTTGGGGGCTTTTTTTTTTCTCTTTCCTCTCCTTTCCTTTTCCCCTTTACTGTACAAGAAGTAAAAAAGAAAGCAAAACAGCGACGACGGGGAGGAGAAGGAGAAGAAGAAGAAGAAGAGCAAGGTGTACTTTTTTCCTCCTCTGGTGGGGATAAATAAAGTAATATGGGAGATGCAAAGGTCGTATCGCCCAATACAAGATAAAATACACAGCGTCGTCTTTGCTTTTTCTTCTGCTTCCTTTTGACCTGCTCTCGTGCCTAACAGTCAGGTATGAACGGACGAGCTAACGAGGAGTCTTAAGCGCAGGCAGGGCAGGGCATATGGGATGGTTGCATGGGCAAGGAGAGGAGAAGAAGAAGAAGAAGCCTGTCCCTGTCCGTCCCTGTTTTTTTTTTCCTGTCTCCTCTTTTTTTTTTTTTTTTGATGCCCAACGGCGAATACAAGGAGAGAAACTTGGACTTTTGGGCATGAGAGAGAGAAGTCTACATGGTACGTAAGAGCCTGGTAAAAAAGAAAAGAAGACACTTTATGGTTCTTTCGTCTGTCCTTTTAACCCTAGCTAGGCCACCCAAGTATAGGTACGGGCTCGCTTGAAGCTGCGGTTGTTGGTCTGTACCTGCAAGGGTTCCATCCTATACCTAGTAGTATATCGTGTAGGAGGCCTAAGGGGAAGAAGAGCATGCGAGTGTCATCTTCCCGATCGACGTCTTGTTGGTAAGGAAACTGGTATTTGAATATAGATATAGAGATATGGACCGCCTGCTGAGTACCTGGTTTCCCCCCTTTCCCATAGATGCATATATGCCCACCCTATTGTTTTTTTTTTTTCTGTTGTAAGTAACTCCGAGAAAGCCTCCGTTTTGCCTCCATGGCGATGCAGTTGAAAAGTATCATCGGTGTAAAGAATACAAAACTCCCCAAAAAATAAAAAAAAGCTTTCGGCCCGCAGAACCAAGATCTAGAGGTCCTGGATGCGTCATGGTTATATTATTCGTCACTTTCGTCTCCGGTTCCTTCACCAGGCGTAGCTGTCGTTGTTAAAGTCAAGGTCGTCTCCGTTCCAGTCGTCGTCTCCACTGGCTTCACCGTCGCTGAGATTCTCTGCCGGCAGGATAACGTCTGCAGGACGAAGATTGTCAATTCGGATCTTGACCACGTTGCACATTCCTTGATGTTGCTCTCTCGCTGAAGGCATCATGTTTCGACTGCTGGATGCTCCGTCGCTAGAGCGTTCGCTATCATCACTGTTGTTTTGAGACCTGCGCTCTGCCAGACGCCGGCTTTTTCTTCTCGGCGCCTGACCTTCCGTGGTATCATCCCGGACGGGTTGGGAAGCGCTAGAAGCATCTGATCTAGGCGATGGCTTGATATCCGGCACGGACAGCTTCGCTGCTCCGCCAGAAGCACCTCTTGGAGATGCACTTTTTCTGAGAAAGGTTCGTTCCAGGGTTCGTGCCCATTCTTCCCTGAACTGAGCACGATCACGCCAGTCGGTCTTGAGGATGGCGGTAAGGGTGAGCGTGCGCAGATATGTCAAGCGTGGAGCTGCTTCGATCAACGACTTAAACACCACCTCTGCCGTTGTGATATCCCATTTACGGAGGCGCTCGAGCTCAAGGGTTTCCAGGCTAGACGGCCAGGTTGGGACCTGACCGGGATGAAGGAGGAGGTCAAAGTGAGGTTCAACGTCGTGAGCCAACGTATAGTAGCCAGAGCTAAAGTTTAGATCCATCCTGAAGACCCGCAGGAGAGGGCAGGATGCCCGCAGTCCCACGGTGAATGACATGTTCACCTCCTTGTTATGGGCCAGGTTGAGGACCTCCATCTTCCGTCCATGTTCGAACAGGAAACTCGCAAGGCCTTCCGAGTCCACGTTCTCACACTGGTCGAGTGATAGGACCCGCAAGTCGACTGGCAACAGGAAAAGAAAATCATCAGGAAGCTGGCATTGGCTAAATTCCAATACCGAAAGATTAGGAAGAGCAACAAGTGATGAAACTAGATGCTGAGCCGCCGACAGCTGCTTTTCGCCATCTAGAGACTGCCGGGTCTCCGGTGGCTCATACGGCCAGACTCTGTAGAATCTCAGTGCTCTGAGCTGCTGGAACATTGGATGGAGATGAAGGTCTTTCAATCTCGACAACTGCACCCTGGCACTCCATTCCCAACTGTGAAGCTGGATATGCTCTGGTGGCATCAGGTCAAACCACCGTTCAAGAAAGGAGAACTGAAACGGTTTTGACAGCTTCCTGGGGGTATCACTCGGATCACGGATCCGGAGATGCTTTATTTGCGGTGTAACGCATAGGAGTCTACGTAGCGACTGGCTGTCGATATTGTACGTATGGCCATAGATATCCAGACATTTTACCTTGCTACGGTAATTAGTTGCCAGCATGCTCTGGTCTCTGTCTAGCAGCTTTCTCATCTTTTCCAGCCGATCCAAGGAGAAGGTGGGCGGAGAATAATACAGCGCTGCAATGGCCGGCTCGAAGAAGGGTTTGCAAAGCCGAGAGATGCCTAGCAGCCACTTTACTGACTTCCATGTCTCTGTGATATTGGTCCCGTTGCCCATCGGCGCAGCATTCAGGAAGATATCAAAAAGAACATGATACGGAAGGGTCTGCCATGGCGGAATTTTGGCAGACTCTATAGGAGATGGCATTTCTAGCTCGGCCTCGTCTTCCGGCCCGAATTGTTTGGGGGAGGTAGTAAGGGCCTTGCGAGAGGCTTGAAGGAAGAGAGCTCGCTTCTTACGGTTCGAGGACGATCTTGTTATGCGTTCAGCGAGAGACTTTCTGCTCTGAGGTGAAGTTTGTTCAGGCTGAGGTTCGTCTGAAGGGCGCAAGTCAGAGTATATCAACGGCCGGCGGCGGACAGTCACTGGGGAGCCATCTGAGCTCTCGTCGTGGACGTCAGCCTCATCTGAGTCTGAGCTATCCTCACGGTAAGACTTCACCCGAGTTCTAATTAAGCGGAGAGGCCGACTTGAATGTCTTGGAGGGTTAGCTGGTAGAGGACGAAGACTTGGAGCCATGCTGCAGCCAAGGGCGAGTGCATCTTCGAAGGTCAGAGATCGGTGAGGTGATCGAGAAAGAGAAAAGATATAATAGTCAGAGGAGATTTTAAAAAAAAAAAAAAAGAAAAAGGTATTCAGGACACCTCTGTCCCCTATCTCTTTTGTCTTTTTGTCTTTTAGCTCATTCACATATACATTTTCTCTTCTATATTATGATTGATGTCAATAAACAGCTTCATTTCATGTTTCTTATTGAAGTTTCCAAGAATGCACCAGGCTGGTCCCGTGACCTTACGTCTCGGGATATAGTTGATCCGATTGATAAGATAACGAATATAAGCTTTTAACAATATATAAGTTCGGCTTTTCTCCTTTTAAGCGCCGGCATCGCCTAATGTAGAACTTCCCATCCCCCCGTTCAACCTCGAGGATAGACGCCAAAAAGCGGTGGCATCCAATATGATGAAGTCCATAACCTGATGCCATAACACAGTAAGTGACTGAAAGAGCTCCATCGGGGCCAAAAAAGCAAAGCACCATCACATGACACCTGCTATTTGATGACCGTGCATAAATTAATTTGTCTTAGTATGGAGATGTTTCTATTTATATCAAGCCAGCAAGGTGAAACAGCTACAACTTGCCCCGAATTATTATGAATGTGGGATGCTGGGGAGCTTTCGTCGTATATCCAACGTTCCCAAAGGACGGCTCAGGGCCTCTCCGTATACGACCGCGAATTGACTCCCGAATAGCCATATGGCAGCCTCCCGTTCCGCCGACAGTACCTCGTGAATGCGTATATCCGGCGTCCTAGGCTATCTCTCCCCTCCCGCCCAAAGGAAATGCAATTCGCTTGCACAAGGCTGAAGACAAGCCAGTATGGATGGGTTGTCCAAACCAGGAGCTGAGGATGTGGTCCATGGGCGGTCGCAGCCCTCTGGCAATATCGAGACCGAGCAGCCGTATACTAAATATCCTGACACCCCAGAGCCACAGCACCAACAGCATCAGCAGGTAATATCGCAGTCCAACAACAGCCATAGCCCCCAGCTAGCCAGCGGTACCGGCAGCAGCGCGCATAACGGTGGTAGTAGTGGTAGATATGCCATGTCGCAGATAAATCGTGACGTTGTACCCGGCGGCCTTCAACCGTCTCCCAGAGATCCCCGGTCCACAATCTTGTCCAGACGCTCGCCGTCTGCCGCGTCCATGTCACCCCCAGCGTCTGTCTTGTCGCAGGAGCGCCAGAATGAACGCCTCTCATCCGTTGAACCGCGGTCTCTACCGTCGCGTGATATCACCGATACCAACTTCGATGATGCGTACGTTGAATTCATCATGTACTGCAATCCAACTATACCAAGCTCGTCCAGCACTGCGGAGCTTCGTCGTATGTTCAGGTCGCCCCCTCGCAGTGAAGGGAAGAATTTTTGCACGTATACGCTATGGGAGTTGATACAGAAGCTTGACCGCAAGGAATTGAAGACCTGGATTCAGCTAGCCATAGAGCTTGGAGTAGAACCGCCATCCGTGGAGAAGAAGCAGAGTACGCAAAAGGTTCAACAGTATGCCGTACGCTTAAAGGTTAGAAACTTGGCGATATGATTTTTTTGTTCTCCTCTATTGTATCTCTGATTCCTGACTTCTTTCTAGCGCTGGATGCGTGCAATGCACATAGATGCCTTTTTTGAATTCTGCCTAGGACACCAACATCCTTACTACACAAAGGTGCATTTACTGACTGAACAAGAGGAGGAGTGTCGTGATGGTGTACCGAGAGAGGAAGATCTGGCCTTGCGGGCTCTTGTGCCAGAATGGAAGCCCAAACGAGGTCGCAAAAGGGTTGACGAAGTTGGCGCTGATCCCAAACAACAGAAAAGATCTCGTCTATATACACCGAACTCCGTGGTAGAGGGCGGATATAACACCGACGAGACGCCTCAGAGCTCTATGCCTTGGAGCGCCTACCCTGATTCTGCTGAACATCCGCCTGGCAGCTGGCCGACAGGTCCAACAGCACATCTGGACAGCGCAAAGAACTCACACCGCATGGCAACTCCAGAAAGGCCGATAGACAGCCAAGCGGTCACCTCACGATGGAGCTTCCCCATACATAGATCGCCGCCTTTTCAATACCCACAGTCAGCTATCACTCCACGGCATCGTGACCTGGATGCGTTATTCTCCAATGAGCCGCAATCCGCCATCACTCCGTCTTCCACAGAGAGAGTGAGTTCGAAACGGAGAGGACGGCTAACAGTCTCTTCAGCCTGGCTTGGAAATAGCCCGTCCGCCGGAAAGACTAGAGGCCGTCCTATGCAGGTAGCAGGAGCTGACGCACCACCCTCGTCTCTCTCAACAACTGTTATTATTGACCCCGATACTCGTCCCGATGATTCTATACCCACTGAAGCCACCAACCCTACGCCACCTAACAACAATGAGACAGCTGCGGGTGCTGGTGCTGCCCAATCTCCCCGAGATTATGCTCCATCCAGACCTACCAAGTTACATCTCCAAGTCCCAAAATCTACTGGCACGCCCATTCGTCTCGCAACTCCACCCTTGCTATTAGTTAACGGCCAGAATGGCTCTGCTGGAAACGAAGATGCAGCCCGTAACCTTGCCAGAGATGTTCTTCCAAGTGCCAGTGAGGTGTCCGCTCCCTTCGGCCTAACGCTTGAACAAGTTGACAACGCTCTATCTCTGGAAATACAGGGTGCTACCCTATTCGGAAGAACAACGCCTCTCAGTGTTGCTGAATCCCGAGCCATTGCCCACTCAACCATCCAGCAAGTTAGATCCCAATGCCATCCCGACACCCCTCCAACCGTTGTCGCTAGCTACTGCGCCTTCTCACTCGGTCTCGGTCATAGGCTTGGCCTAACCTGCAAGGCTCCAGATCAAATGAAGATTAGAATCGAGCCGGGAATATCTGACAACCGGATTCGCGTGCATTGCCCACCTGATGATCCCACGAAAAATAGTCCAACCCCCACCCTTTCCATCAGTTATACACTTTCTTATGACTTTTCTCCTACCCCTGGTGCAATGTCCCAGGTATCAATACGGGGCAGCGCTCCTTTGCAAATGACGCTGGGTGACGACAGAACAGCTCGATATGCTCATCATAGACATGCGGAACAGCGTGCAACTATTGGACTTGAAGAAGGCTTATCTGATGAGGAGGATAACATCGAGTTTGGCATGACTGCAAGGGACTGGAAACAGCGATACTTACTTCTACGGCAACAGACCAAAAAGAAAGACGCCGCCCTTTTGAAGTATAAGAAACAAATCCTTGAAGCTGTCATGACTGATCCATGATGATCATTTACGTCAGTTATCCCTATTTATCTTTATATATTTGTTATTTCTATTCAATATTTTTTTCCCCTGTCTGTTTGGACTTGATACCCAGCGCTGAACGCTTTTGAATTTTCGGTTTGGGATTCCGAGCTATATTATACCCCGTTTTTAAATATCTAACGCACTGTATTATTATTGTTATTTATTTAATATCAGCTTTCCATATTTCATTTTCGACTAGCCCTACTTGCCTGACATATATCACCATTATTTTTTTGGGCAGATACCAGGCGTATCCATTGAGTGGACTGTCAAAACTGAGGTATGTCCTTGTTGCTTTCCTATAGTACCTCTCTAGCTATCAAGCATACTGTCCGCCTTGCCTCCCATAAAAAAGCAACCTGTTAAGAAATACAGGAGGGTAATTGCATGATGAAAAAAAGCAACAGCCTAAATACTTGCATACTGTTTGCATTCCCCCCTTTCCGAGAAAGTTATTCAAATTGGACCTGACCCTGTGCAAGGCTTGAGCCTGTTCAATGAAGGCAATAAGCGCATAAGCAGGACTCCCCCTAGACGACCTGGTTTTCAATTTGTCCATCTTCACCCTTGATCTCCACGCCAGTGTTGCAAAACTCCTCGAACATGGCTTGTTCTGCTTCTTTATCCATAACAGGCGATGGCAAGAAAGGGTCGTTGTCCGTACGCAGTGGAAGCTCACCATCCATATCATCGCCGTCAGCCTTGTCGGACACGTCAGAGTCCAAACCCTTTTCTTCGGACTTGATCTTTTTGGTAGGACTTTCGCTGCTCGCTCCCTTGGTCTTGCGCTTGGTAGGCGTCTTGGCCACTCCAGCGGGCTTGGACTTGGTTGGAGTCTTGCGAGGAGTCTTGGGCTTAGATGCTCCACCCTTTTTGGGAGTAAGGCTTGAGCATCCGGACGAAGCATCATCCTCTCCACCTTCGCTAGACGATGGATGGATGCCGTTTCCTTTCAGGATGCGCTCGTAGCGCTTTGCGCTGAAGTGACTCTTGTATCAGCATACGCCGAGCAATGATTATGGGCCAAACTCACGCTGCTCCCTTGCTAACTATGCCGCATTCCTCGGCAACAGCAGCGAAGTCAACCTATATACAACATTAGCTTGGGATACGCGTGATGGGCGAATCTTTCTGTTGCCATATGCGCCATATACAATGTTTGCTTACCTTTCCATTGTTGGAGTACTTGATACACTTGATCAAGAAAACATTGGTCTCTTCGGGCGTAATGCGAGACATTTTGACAGGCGATTATTGGATATTCTTGAAGGCCGGTTGGCTTTCTGTCTGCTGTATGGAGATACTAGCTGCTTGTTGAGTATCGAGTTCGGTGACAGAAGAAGATATCTGAGAGAGGAAACCCGGCAGCTTGAAAGGAGGAAGGAGAGAAGGAAGAAAAAGAAGGTTAACTTGAGGCCAGAGAAACAAAAATGAAGAGTATAAGAAAAGGGGTTATGATTTGAAAGTGAGGTTGATAATTTGGCAGTCTTGACTATGACTTGGTATCGGGCGGACTCACTATCAGCTTGGAGGACTACCAAAGTGTGTCTATATGTGTAAAGTAGAGAGTGCAATCAGGAGCCTAGAAAGTGCAAGTTTCCCCTGGCTTTCCTGTTGTTAATACCAAATGATATAGAGAAGGGACAACTGTTGAGTAGATAGTTTGAGAAGAAAGGATAACAGACCTTGCTTTCTGATAAATTGAATGCTTTCCTGCAAGAAGATGAAGGGTGTCAAGATGCCTTTAAGAAAGAGGAGAAAGGAGAAAGGAAGGTCTTTTATAGTGGTGAGGTATCAACAACAATGAAGCGCGCTCTAAGAGTTCAAAAGGGGCTCAGGTAAGAGACGCGTTGCATAGCAACAAGTGAGATATCCCTTCAGAGTGAGAGGTCCTTAAGCACCCTCGTAGGATGTTTGCCTATTTATTCCACCCTTGAGCCTAGCCTGGCAATTTGACCTAATGGTTTTATGTAGCTATGTAGAAAGAAAAAGCAGTAGTGTTACAGTAATGAATCTCAATTGATTAGATATTGGTAGCATAAGTACATCAAATCCAACCCGTATTTGCCTCAAGAATGGTCCCAAGCTCAGAAATTGAAGTATGTCTTTGAGGCCATAGCAACTATAGGAAAAAAATCCCCTTCAAGATTGGGCAGGAAATTCAAAATTAGTAGACACATGATGGGGGTACTTTGAGGCAGGGTAGGAACGGGGGAATGCCAGGGAGTAGAGCTGCCTTGTTAAAGAGCAGGATGGTATTAACAATCTCCCAATAGCAGCAGCCCCTCGGATGGATAGCCGATGAAAAGAAAAATCTAGAAAACTTGGTTTGTGGTTGCATGAAGAACTCGCATTGTAGTGGGCAAGACTGAACTAGTCGTATACGGGTTCTAAGGCAATATTAGGAATTAATGTCAGGCATAAGCAGAGGGTAAATGGAAAAGAGAAGGTGATACCTTGATAGCAACGGAATGCCGGCTAAACAACGGTCTCTTCAGCATCATCATCTGCGTCTTTTGCCGTCACTTCCGTTTCAGCCTTAATCTCAGCTTCGTTCGCTTTGTCTTCTGTGGCGGGATCGACGTTCTCCTTTTCGTCGGCCGTGGCGTTGGCTGCCTTACGCTTGCGCCCGCTGTTGGCAGCAGGCTTCCTACCACGCTTTGCGGGGCTTCCATTAGCCTTTGCTTCTTCGCCATCGGTTTCAGCCTTGGCTTTAACAGGGCCGCGAGCTGCTTTGGCTCCTTTGCGAGGGGTCTTTGGGGTAGTGGCTGTGGGGGTGCCTTCAGAGCCAGCTTCAGCACCATCGCCGGTGCCGATGCCCCATTTCTTCTTGATTGCGCGTAAACGGTTTCCAACAGAGTTATGGTTTTTATAGCCCAGTGCCTCGGCCATAGCAGGCAGGTCAACCTAGAAAACGGAAGATGATAAGTGACCAGAATTAGAATCTGTTGATATCTATCATTAACTTACGTTGAATGGTCCCTGTAAATGCTTGAAACATTCAGCCATGAAGGCAATGTCACTTGTTTGCTTGCTGGGGGCCTCTCCAGAGTTTTCAACAGTGGTATCAGCCATTTTGCTGAATGTTCAAGGGAAATATCTTGGTTTTCAAAGTGTACTGGTAGAGGGAAGTAATGCTTTGGAGCTGTATCAGAGGAAGATGTAGGTGATGGTCAGCTTGGTGGAAGAGAAGAAGAAGAAGAAGAGAAAAGAAAAGGGGGGGGTTGTGGGTTTTATAGTGAGAAATCTCTGAGCAGAAATTAAAACGGAACTTATCCTAGGGCTAGCATACACTGTGTTCCGTGTGACCAAGATATAGCCGAGCCCGGTTCATAGAGTAGTAATAAAGAAGCGAGCAAACGAACACTTGATATCCGTCGAGATTGCGAGGTCAGCTGTCCTTCAAGCTGAGGAATTGAGAGCCAAAACACCTTCAGACCAGGACAGTAATGTAGACAAGCCGGATGTATCTAAAACTTCACATTCATTGTCTTTCTGTATAGAGGCGTCTGTTCCAAACATGATTGTACTGGTAATAGAGGCCCCTGAGGGTGAAAACTGCGTGTCATGTTAGATATCAACTATAGGACATGGAAAAGAAGCAGGCTATCTGATGCTTGTGATTATCACCCAGGACTAAAGTCTCTAGCTCGTTTATATCATCAGTAGCCCAGAATAGGGGTATCGTTATGCCATCATCAAAAGGGCATATTGATATGGAGCTGTTGCTAGTATTCATGCTACACAGCTAGTTGTCGTAAAGACAGCTAACCATCTCCCCACGGAAAAGAATCCAGGATATATTTGTGAGGCAGAATCACAGGCTTATTCTCATTTTGAGGGATTAAACATATACACAGTGTATCTGGCGTCCTTCATGACCATCACAGAGCAAGTCAGAAACATGAAGTCGAAAAAAAGCTCCTTTTTAAATAGTCAAATGTGCCATCCACGTGACTCCCACTTTGTGCATCAAAAGAAAAGAAACAGAAGAACACTAGAACATGTCAAAGTAATTACATATTTGGCTCTGACTTGATGAAGAGATCCTGCATCTCAACTTCACCGTCTGCCCTTTCAGCCTTGACTGGGATCCAATTCTCCCCAAATGGTGGCGCCGAATAACCGATTACAGGCTCAGGGACAAAAGAAGGCACGGTCAGGTCTGCTGGAGACACGGTCGAGAAGTCGTAAAACGGAGTATTATTCTGGACGGGCGTATTTTCAAGGCTCCTGGGGACAGCTGCCGCGCCTTGCGGATAGAAATACTGAGGTGGTGCTCCGGCCCCAAATGCTGGCTCAGCCTTTACTGCTAGCTCCTGTTTGACAGGAGGACTGGATCTCTCGGTGGGAGAGTGCTCTTTGCCCCGTGCCAGATCCTCAAACATGGCCTTTTTCGACTTTGCAGTTTCTGCCTTGGACTTCTTAGCACGAGGTGTACGAGCGGTTGTCGTGTTTCCTTCCATGTGCTGTCGAAATCGTGAGAATCGCATCCGGGCAGCGTGACCGTTGGTAATCTCCAGTTGAGATGCAACCAGGCTCCAGTCAATCTAGTGACAATTATTATCCACTCCTCTAGTTTAGAGTCGACCCATAGCTTCTGATCAAACCTACTGATTTCAAGTCCAGCTGCTTCAAGATCGTGTATAAGAATT
Organism: Microsporum canis CBS 113480; assembly: GCF_000151145.1. Classification (NCBI taxonomy): domain Eukaryota; kingdom Fungi; phylum Ascomycota; class Eurotiomycetes; order Onygenales; family Arthrodermataceae; genus Microsporum; species Microsporum canis. Next base: position 1,794,307 of record NW_003299164.1, on the reverse strand, counting down.
TTGTTGTTTGGCCATCAGCTGGCATGGTTTTGCTTCGCTTGACGGCTGCCATGGTATCGATCAGATATGCTTCCAAAAAAGAAAACGGCCCCAAGAGACTAGTGAATATGAAAATTTTGGTCAGGTTGAGATTGAGATAGCTTGAAGGTCTGCCGTGAGTATCGCTGTGGTAAGATTCTATCTTGATGCGGACAGGTTACTGAGATGAACACTGATGAACAGATGTGTAATGTCAGGGAGGAAGATATAGGGTAAATATGTCTTCTCACATTGCGGCCTGTGTTGCTCTATGGTTCCATATTCCCTGATATCAAGAATGATTCAGCAATACTGAAAGCTTAGAATTCATAGATCCAAGCTTTGTGAGAGTTCCTTTCATGCTGAGATATGGTGTGTATACCCAATTATAACAAGAACATAGCCCTTTGTGTTTCTACGCCAACATTGATAATCTCTTCTCTCTCAATAATATCTCCTGTTTGATACTCCTGAGAAGGTTAAGCTTCAATGAAGTATAAGAGACAAAATTGCATACTTCTTGTTCCCCCAGCTTGTACTAGGCATACCACTTTTCCATCTATGAGGGCCTCCTTTTCTAGAAGCATCCTATATGGAGAACTATTTACCCTTGGATACGCTCGACTATGATGGAAATAGAAACTCAATGTTGGATGTGTTTTATCAGTTCCTTTCTAACCCCCCATACAATTACATGGACCTGGTTCTCCCGCGCTCTCGATAACAATCTTGCCCAAAACGGGATGCTCTGCTGTGCTATGGCTGTAACCAGACATTAGAGAAACACGGAGCGAGAGCTATCAGTTGCTGTCCTCCGATTCCTTCTGGTCATCTTGCTTCACTTTCTTAGTATCACTATCATTCCCCGAGGCTTCCTCCGCAACACGCTTCTTAGTGGCCTTGCCAGCCTTGTATTTGGGGGTTGTGGCTGGTGAGGATGTGTTGCCGTCAGGAACCACCTTAGATTTTATTCGGGACAGGCGACGTTGAATCGCAATCGGGGTGCATCCTAATATCCAGGTCAGACATTTGTTTCTTTGGACGCCCTCAGATGTAAAGAGGGTACGGTGGTAGACCTACCGTTTCCCATGATTTCTGCAACTGCCTTATAATCAACTTTTGCGTTTGAAGTTGATATGATGGCGAAAAGCAACTGGTCCCGGTGATTTGATTAGTATAAAGCAGTATTTCGAAGCCATATTCTGAGCCAGTTGAGAATAAACATAGGCTGACCTTCGCATTGGCGGCATCATTCCACACAATGTTTTTTCCCATGCTTATAGCTTGCTTTGGTAGGTAAAATTCCTTCTGGTTTCTTTATTGATATGTTTTGATAAGACAACTCTGCAAGTTGTTAGATAAACAAGGAGACCACTTGGTTGTTTGTGAAAGCAAGAAGATGGAGAGAATAAATTATCTGCCGTGAAGAAATACATTACTATTATTCTATAGTACATCATCGCCATGGTAACAACCAAGCATAGGACTTTCATCTCTCGGCAACACAGTCAGTCACCAAAAAGAATGGACATTAATTATGAAAGAAAGCTCTTCCTTGTAATTGACTTATAAGCAAGCAACAGTTATGTCTGGTATTGAGGGACTTCTCACCCCAAGCCATTCCGTATTATACCGAATCCCATTAATATTGTACAGATAGAAAATTATTTATTTCTTTCCTAGTATTATATGCTGTTATATAAAAATTAAACATAGAAGAGAAAATCTGTAAATTCTAGTCTCTTAGCCGTTTCGATGCAGGTTCAAGGAAAGTGAGAGGCAGCTATTGCTTGGATCCTTTTGAGCGATTGTGAGTATACATCTCATCTTGAGAAGTGTGGTAGTCGTGTTCGTTTAGTGAGTATATTCTATAAAAATTCCTTGGATTGCGTCTAAAACCGACGCAGAGATTGTCTGCACTATCCATCTGGGTATAATAAATGTACGGTGAGCTATGCTGACACAAAACCGATATATGGCGAAAGGAAAAGAAGTATGTCAGCCGTAATTGATGGGCAATGGGGTGGTATATGGAAACCGCCATACGGTTGAATTCTGCTGATTAGGATAAATAATTATGAATAGGTCTTGGTACTGATATCATCGCGCCCTTCACTCCTTCTGCCGAGTAACATCCATTTCCCAAACTTGGGAAGTATCAGGTAGCTCGGCCATGGGTGGATGTTGGTTTCCATACCCAGCCGTCCTGGCCTTTTCAGGCTCCAGTATGGTCGGTATCGAAGCGGGAGGTGCATATGGTGGCCCTGTTGCAGGCGACATTGGTAGAGAATCAAGTTCTTGGAATCCGTTCTTTGGTGGGCGTGAAAAGAATAGATCAGGAGATGGGCCCAGAGGGGATGCTGCTTTTGCCTTGCGTAAACGATATATAAAGTAGCCAAAGAATGCCAGCCCCCCTACACCGACTATTGATGCAATCACTGCTCCAGCAATTACACCTCCAGATACAGGTGTCTCGGTATGGGGGTGTTTTGGCCGATGTGTTGGTCGCTCAGTTTCAATTGGCATGTCCATTGTGGTATGGGCTGTAGGCATACTCGTGATATCAGTTGATGTGGACGATGTTTCCGATGTGGAAGTGGTAAAGCTAGACTCTGTAGAGGATTCTGTGGAGTCTGTAGATGATGATGTGGTCGAAATGCGGGTTGTGCTTGACTCGTGGTTTGTGCTGGTACGGGTTGTAGATGCAGACTTCTCTGATGTTGACGACGACGGCTCTGGAAGTTCGTCGCCTTCCATATTAACTAAAAACGACTTAACCCAAGGTTGGCCGAGTTTCCGTGGCCCCCAAACTGGACATGACCATCCGTTCCGATCGTCACAATTGTCGTCCGCGAACAAGTTGATACAGTATCGGCCTGTCGATTTAGGGTCCCAGCTATAAATTTTGCCCTTATCCATATTTATCTTTTTGCATGAATGCTTCCCAGATCCAGTCTCGATATGGGCGTCATTCTCTGTATCATGCCATACGAACGACCATGCGTTCGTTGCGCTTATTAACAAAAAGATTCCTAGGACCAAATGGCAAAGAAGCGTCGTTCGAAAAGCCATGCCGACTGTTGCATCACCGTTGGAGACGAGTAGTCATCAACGAAAGGGAAATAATATTTTATTCAGATACAGGCTGAATTATTTTCTGCTTCCAAGGGGGAAAATAGAAGAAATAGATGCAGTTATGGATCTTCCACACAGAGCCGCAAATAGCTATCTTCCACGACAATAAGTCAGGTACGAGCTGCAGGGGAAACAGCATCGTAATATGAAATTTGATCAACACACAAAATTCGAGCATCCCTTGGGGCTCAGTCAATGGGGGTTGCTCCACCTTGAAGACACGCCCTCGGCCTACGCTCTGGTATGCTTCTCTGGACGGGGAAGCTCGTATTCTTGAATTAGAGATCCACAGAATCTCCTGGGAAGGGCCATCTTTTACTTCAATCAGCCTAGAGCCAAGGATATCCTGCACTGTTGACACGAGACGCGATTTGAGCATTTAACAATCATGGAGGTGCATTTCCGAGATCCGTTCACAGCGAAATCAGCAAGCCGTCCAAGCTCAGCAGAGCGCGAAGCAGCAGGAGTTAGGCTGTCCATATCAATACAGAATCTGACTGAGAACACCAAAGCTGATGGGTATGAAAAGTGATATATATCATCTGCCGCTATATGAATGATTATATCGAAACAAACCCTTGCTGTTGACGTCGTAAAGTCGCAAACCTTTTCTTTCACAGGTAAATGAGACTATTCCTGCTTATTAAGCAGGTTTGGTGTTTCCTTAAATAGAAACCAACTCGGTTCTCTGTCTAGTTTTGAGGAATCCGTTCGACACCCTGAAGCTCGCCATGGCTGAATATCGCATAATGGACATTCAGCTGGGGAACACTTGGATAAAAGCCCATCTCATCGCTGATAGAATGTCCGAAAGTCGGTCTCAGGTAATGATATTTTATCGAAGGACAATAGGATGAAAGTGACCAGTCTGTTCGATAGTGATCCACTATGCTATGTTTTTCCGATCTACTATGTAGGGCCACATCTAGCTATTTCTGCTACATGGAGACTGACAAGCTTGGTCAGGGATTGAAAATGCCGTTATGCTATTTCAGTTCATTTAACTAAGAAAACTGTGCCCTTATTGTTGTGGGAAATCGAAGCACCTCTGCATGTCATATCGCAAATGCAAAGAGGTATTAGGCAATAGAGAGGAAACATTCAAAATAGAAAAAAGAGAAATCAAGAAGTCCATCGCATCAACCATGTTCCGCCCGAATATGATACCCTTGATTCCGCTCTGGATATGTTTTGAAAATTATATCCGGCTGTGAGCGTGAGCGAGCTTTAATAGGCTTCTTCCTTGACCATCCCGTCCATAAATTCATCGTCATCCTTGTCATCATCATCCGCTGGTGCAAATTCGCTGATGCTGCTTTCGTACTTCATACCATCTTCATCGTCAGTATCTTTTTCATATTTAACCATCCCTAGAGGGAGGGCAGGGGTAGTCCTCACGCGTTTACCCAAAGGTTCCCACGCAAGAAAAACATCTTCTAACTGTCCGTTAGAAATCAAGTTTCCATCATTGGCTTCATCTTTGACTGGCCCTCCATTGTTTGCTGGAGTTGGAGTTCCGGGAGAATCCTTTTCGCCATTCATGCCCTTCTTCTTCAAGCCACCAGTGCGAGAACGCTTGGAGCTAGGCTTTGATCCTCCGGTTCCAGCTCCACGCTTGCGAGAAGCAGGAGTTGCGGGAGTCGGAGTGCCGTTCTTGGCAGCAGCAGCTTTTGCGAGGCTTCGAATCTTATGGATTCGTTCAGTGATGGCTCGAGGAGTAGGACGGTTCTCCTCATTCTCAGCTGCTGTTGGAGAAGTCAAACAAGCATTCACATCTTCGGGGTCATTATACACAAGCTGTTTACTTACGCCAGGCATCAGAGATCTTCTTCGTGTCGACGCTGATTTCATGGGTCTCAATGAATTTGATCAGCAACTACTCATGAATTAAATGGGTTAGCAAGTTCTAATTAAAGAATACCGAAGCAAAGGGTAGCTAGGGCTCCAGTTTCGAAGGTAATGGATATGGAGAAAATAGAATTATGTCAAGGCAATGGTAGCGACACGCTGGAGGGATAAAATCAGAGTATCTTTTACATAGAAGGCAAGGTATAAAAAGAGCCAAGGGGGCGCAAAGGGATAATACCATCTGATCATTTTCGCTTGTCCATCGGACGGGCATCTTGCTGGTTGTAAACGTGGCTTTGTGAAACCGAAGCTGAAACTCGCAGGGCAAGAAAGTTGGTATTGGCGATTTGAAGATGAAGATGGTGAGTGGCCGAGGTGTAGAAGAAGTAAAGGAGCTAATATTGAAGCTGGTATGTAGTCAAGATTGAGTAGAGCTGAGGGTAAGCAAAAGAAAAGACTTGAACTCTTAGTGAGCATGAGCGTAGAGAAGAGTCAGAAGAAGAAGGTGACGGGAGAGAGAAAGGAAGAAAGAGATTTTAAATGTGTGGTTACCGGGGCGATTCAGCTAAACACAAGCCCAGAGTGAGAGACAGATGACGGCTGATCCGTGTTGCTAACTAATGGGCTAGAAAAAGTAGAGTAAGAAGTAACTAACACAGCCTATAAGTAGAGGGGTTTTGTGCCACATATAACTAGGCGCTGTTTAAAGAGAGAGGTGAGTTATAGTAGGACTTGAGTATTACCAGTGCTTAAAATAAGGTATTGTGTCCTTTTAAGGCAACTAAGGAAGACATTGTAATCACCCTTTTAGAAGGATTAAATACACCAGGCATGCTAGTGTAGTTTCTATATCAAGCCTTAAGCCCTATTTAAGTACCAAATTACCTAGAAAACTGTTGTCTGTTATGCCCGAAAAGTAGATAGTGAGGTTGCAAATTATCAGCTTTACACAATAGTTTAAGGAAGCTCAGACCTTTCAAGTATATAACCAGGGGCGGAAAGCTTATTTAGCTAAGGTGTAACAGCGGAAACTTTAAATGAACTCCCAACCTCACTTCTCTTGGCAACATCTAACCTCCATTTATATTGTCCGGGTGTAACGTCCAAGGCTTGCTGTTTTTTTCACTTACATACCATTGAATATAAGTAGTTACGTTATGTTTCAATTGCCTGACGTCATGGAAGATGAATCTATTCCATGGGCTACCTAATCTGACTCTCGAGACGGCACCACCAGCCATGTCGGCTCAGTCTCTTGACCCCGCCTTTGGACAGTGTTCCCCTCCAACGGTACAACTTTTGTTGTATAGCAACTCCTGGCTGCGCCGACTAGCCTTCATACCTCTTTGTTTTTCTTTCCCTTCGTATACCAAGCTTCTGTATTTTTGCTATATACCACAGAAAAAGTCCATGAAGTGATGCTTTTTCTACTCTATTGTAACTGGTACATCTTGTCAATATTTCCTCATACTCGTTAGCCCAGGGAGTACTAGGCTAAATGGAACACCTCTACACTAGAAATGGTATCATCTAGTATTGGGATTTAGTTCCGCTTGCGACTTCTCTCAATATATAGTTCCCTATATGTTACAGTTACTCTGGAGTTGGAAGCTGTGTTCTCGATGTACATTAGCCATTGATGCAGCATTTACGATTCCTAAAGGCACTAAGATTGCATTTAGACTTATGACAAGTATTAATATAGGCTGGCCTTTGTTTTTCAGCTTGTTTTAACGTGTTCAGAGCCTGTCAACACCTAGTATTTAGGTGTATATGGATCCTTGCACAATTATCGCTCGACAAACAATCCTCACCGAGGTTATATGCTTGACGTAGCCTCGTTTGTCAAGCCTGACGCTTTGTAATAACACACTAACGAGCCCCGGGTTTTACACACAGGTAATTACCGACTCCTAGCCCACATCTGGCTTTAAATGCACTAACCCACCAACTTCTTACTCACAACAGTTAAAAACCTTCCAGGATCGTCATATCTACACTTGCATTCCCTCAATTTCTATTCCTTACATCCGCTATTTCGACTATCGACGGCTATTCGATGATTGCAATATGGTTATAGCTTGGAACAAAGACAATATTGAGAGGGTGATTGCAGCACTGCTTGCAGCTCATCCTGGAATTAGTGTATAGCCCCTTGCTTCTTCTGCTTGTTCTTGTTGCATATGAACGCAAAGAGTCGGGCTATTTCTTTATATATAAACTACGACACCCCTGTTCGAGGTGCTTTGCTTTCTCAGATATCGAGTATCTCATGCTAACGACTGTGCTTTTTCAGCCCGATTATGGGACCATGGCTACCTACTTCGGCCAAGGGGCGTCTTACGATTCCCTGCAAAACCAATTTCGGAAATACCGTCGGATGGCAGACACGATGAAAGGTTCTACAGAACAGGCAGCCCCCTTCACTCCAAACCGCCGGAGGAACGGGGGGGTTCCGACGACTCCACGCAGTGGCAGAGTTACGAAGTCGACATCTGCCAAAAAATCGACAAATTTTATGAAAGCTAGCCTTGAGACACCAACCAAAGCGGGAATCGTTACAAAGAAAAACAACATAGATGATCCCATTATTCTTGATGATGATGAAGACGAAGATATCCCCACCATCAAGCACGAAAACAGCAACATGACTACAGCTGTAAAGGAGGAGATAAAGCCTGAATCCGTCGTCCACATGGCAGATATGTTTTCTGCACTTGCCCATCATGGAGTTGAAACACCCAAACGCGAACCTACTGCACATACCGAAGACTCGGAGACCCAATATGCCCAACCGCAGCTCCTGCCTAACTCTACACTAGGACATTTCGCTATGCCACAACCTAATCATCTACCATCGTACAACAATGACTCGGATGATGACATTATTGTTTGATTGAGAACTTGGTGGGCAGAAAAATGGACAAGTTTGGTGACATGGAGTTTGGAGGAAGTAGGAAGGAGTAGATTGTGATCTTTGTCTACTTTTTGTCGGGTGCTACAATCAATGCCAATGAATGATCTGTGATGTTTTAGTGCACCCCTGCTAGCAGTGATTCCCAAGTATGTTCTATTCTAAATGTCTCTATTTCCGTCAAATAGTATAATGTTTGCAAGTCGGCCAAGGTGAAAAAAGTCATAATGTAAGCCGTTACAATTACTCCACTGCAATCTTCAAATAATAGGTCACAATACCCCAGTAGCGACGATAGTCATGTCTCATATGACCGACGTGAGGCGACCCGTGAAATTTCTCTCTTATAACGCGGTAGCCTTTGCTCTCTGCTTCATATGAATGTTCCTCGACGCCTTTCCAAGAAATCAAGTCATCCAGTTCTGAATAAATGTAACATCGTTTCACCCGGCTATCGATCAGTTCAGGGTCAATCGACGCTTTCCAAGCCAGTTCGGCAGGAAACTCCCGCCTGAACACACGGTAGTAGGTAAATGCCAATAGTAATGCAACCCAGACCGCCATTCCTGCAAAGAAGCGAGGGAGTGAAGACTTTGGAAGTCCATATGATACTGCCCTATAGGCTCCAGAGAATGTAGACTTTCCAGGGCAGCTGTCCATTATAAGTGAATTTAGAGGAAGCGGCTTTTTTGTTACTTTTTGATAAGCGAGGGCGATGCTTCGGAGAGTAACTGATCCGCCGTTCGAGAACAGGTGAAGATATAGCTGGTCGTTGGAAGACAGCCCAGGGGACGTTGCAGGGGCTGCAGAGAACAGCAAGACATCCACAGCTGGTTGTACCCGCCGTGTTTGAGCGGCTTCAGAGGTTTTCAGGAATAAATCAGCAGAGGAGGTGAGGACAAACAATATCCGCGCATTTGGGGCGAGCTTGGTATATTCCGAGATGTATTTGTTTGCATAGCGGAGACGAGCATCCATCCAGAAAAGAATAACGATGGTAAGGCGAGATGAAGCCGTGACGGCCAACTGGGCGACTTCATCGCTTTCTGCTCTGTCACTCGGATTGGGGAAATCACGAAGCCAGATCGAAGGGCCAATTTTGACAAACGACGAATCTATCAACGGCGGCAGCTTTTCCAATGGAGGAGCCATTTTGATGGAGACTATAGGTAGCTGTTTGTCCCCTTTTTATTTTAATATGCGGTTACTTCTCGAGGCTGGCTACTTATACTGGGCCGGGTGGGCCGGGTACCAGTAAATGCGATAGACTAACAGCGACATAAACATAACGCGGTTCAACGTCGCTAATCTACAGTTAAATGGAGATAATATAGAGGAGACACTGAATGCAGCATATCACATATCATTGACACAGAAACACACGACGGGCAACAAGCACCGGTTCCTGAGTGGAAGATGGTAGGTTCAAATTCAAAACCAAAATATGGCTTGGTATATTTCTCTCATTCCTAGTTTTACTTCGGGCGATTTGATCTTCCTCCCAATGTTCGGCCTTTATCCTTCTTTTCTGTGTCACTGCCAGAGGCTGGAGCGGACGGTTCAGCAAGCCCTGACCCTTTCTTCTTCCCCCGTAAAGTCTGGCCGGTGCCCAAGAATTTAGGCTGTGCTTCCGTTTCAGCGGATGCATCGCTGGATTCTTTCTTCTTGACCGGGGTGATTGCATACCCAAAGAATAATTTCCCCGGCGGTAGCCTTAGTGGCTGCGGGCCGTTTGATCTTCGCGTAGGGGGTGCAGGCGGTGGGTTGCTGGATTTTCCAGATGCAGGGGTTGTAGACTTAGGGGTAGATGATTTACTTCCCTTCTTCATGTTGAGTCGTTGGCCGCTACCGTGAAAATTAGACGATGCTGCATTGGCTGCTCTCACGGCATCATTCGACCCTGGGGCTATCGCTGCATAATTGATCGACTGCGCCATTGTCCCGTGAGAATGAAGAGTTCCTCCAGAAGGTAACGAACCACTGACAACACTACTTGATGGAGTACTGGCCCCGCTTACTCGCTTCGGTTCTTCGTATCCCACTGGGGGCGCAAAGTCGACCTCTAAATCAGTCTCTAGTACAGACAGAGCGTTTTGGCTTGTCTCTGGCTTTGTCTCCAGTACAGCCATCTCATATATCTGATCATTGTAAGAAAATGTAAAGACATCGCCTTTAGTTAGGCAGGAAAAATTTCGAAAGGCGTTCTCGAGCACGGCTTTAGGATCACTGATGTCAAGGAATGATGTTGACTGGGCCTGGAGTTTTATTCTAGAGCCTGGGGGAAGATCAGTCGATTTTATCTGTACCAAATCTCCAGGTTCTAGCAGAAGCGTTTGCATAATCTATTGTCCATCAGTAGTATTAGTAACGGACGGTCTCCACGGGGGCCACATATATCGGACTGCTTCACGCACCCAAAACGGTAGGTATATTTTGCCCTCCTCTGCAATAAATTCCAGTACACCGGCGTGGGTCATCCGTTGTTTAGCCCCGTTATGAAGCTCAAAAAGCATAGGGTAGGTAATATGCAATCGAGTGAGCTTATCCAAAGCGCTAGGCGGCATGATCACCTTGCCTCCATGGTTCACGTTCTCACGTTCCGGGCCTGGAAGCATCGCTACGGGATAACATCGATAGTATTCATCAAATCGTCGAGAGGCATGTGTCGTATGGTGCATCATGGAAGGATGAAGGATCCCGTCCATAGGGTCATCGTTGTAGTACCCGGCCTACAGAATAGAACCATCCGGTCAACAAATCGGTAGAGTAGGGCAATTATCTGGAATCATACCATCATGAAGCTCTACCCCCGAGCTATCACCTTTCTAGGGATAGCCGTTTTGTCAGAGTAGAGGTTGGCGGTGATATCACGCCCAGACAGGAGCCTAGTTGAAATATAAACCAGTATCACGATATGAGCCACTGATTAATCGATGGAGAGTATACTGTCCTAACACCTTTGAGAAGAGCTTGTCTTTGGCCTTGAGCGTTGATGTTGACGTTGATGCCTTGTTGTTAATTAATCGGTTTATCGAGAGCTTTATCACTTGGTGGGAGTGACGCAAAGAAGGCAAACAGTGCAAACAAGCAACTTCTGAAGCTTTCAGTATCCTTCTACAAGTTTGGATACGAAGGTGAATATGTCCTTCATGATATGAATACCAGATACATTCAAGTTTGCTTCTAGCTGCTGTCTATCTTCCGTATAACACATGTCGTCTTCATTCACAAGACCGAAGCGAGGAGGTGAGGACGACGACTCAGACGGCGTACCGCAATCTTCGTCGAAAAAACCACGTTTTGATGTCCGCAACCCCTCTGCGCTCGCACCAGATGCCCTAGAGGAGGATGCGGTACTGGATGCAGATGAGATTGGCCACCGAGGCCAAAGAGTCCGTCGCAATGCTGTGAAGGTTGAGGGATTCGAGTCGGATAGTGAAAATGAAGGCTTCGACGCCCGTGCCGAAGCTAGATCGAAGGCTAAAAAACGAGAAAATCGCGCCGCCGATGACGATGATATGTTTGCCGAGCTTGAAGAAGATTTTGGAGAAGATGACGACGAGGAGAATAGAGACCGGCTGAGAGATAAGAAACAGGTTCGGTTTCTGGAAACGGACGAGATAGAGGGACAAGTTAATTCCTCGCGAGCGGGACGGAAAGTTACCCTAGATACCCGTTCTGCAAGCGGAAAAGGAAAAGGGCGAGCTGTCGATGAAGAAGATGACGACGATAGCGGGAGTGACGTCGGTGATGAGGTCCGCGCCGCGCTTCCAGCGGATGTGGACAAGGAGCTTGGAGCAGGTGGTAAAAAGCAACATGCGCCTCTTCTTGATGCGTTTAACATGCGAGCAGAACACGAGGATGGTCGCTTTGATGATGCTGGAAACTATGTTCGAAAAGCAATGGATCCAGACGCAATTCACGACTCATGGCTGGAAGGTGTTTCCAAAAAGGACATGCGAAAAGCAAGAGAAGCAGCTGAAAAACGAGAAGAGGAGAGACGCAAACAGTCCCTTGCCGCTGACAAGGTACTTACCAGCGACATCCTGAAGACCTTGATCCAGCACCTTGATCGAGGGGAGACCATCCTCGAAGCTCTAGGTAGGCTAGGCAAGGGGCTAAAAAACCGGCCCAAATGGCAGAGCAAAAATAAAAGGAACCATAAAAAGCCGAACGGAACTACCGAGGACGTGGAAATGCAAGAAAAGGATCCGGCAGAAGCACAGAAGAGGCGTGCCGTCGAAGAAATCACTGAGGCTGCGGATCTATTACTTAGCCGTGGTCAGACGGATATCTATGACACTGAGCGCGAGCTTCTTACTCGGCTGTATCAACGAGAGACTGGGGAGCAGTGGGTGGATCCTCCGCGCCCCGAGATGGTGGTAGACGATGGTGGTGGGAGTAATGAGACATGGGAGTTCCGCTGGTCGGATGCTCGTGACGGTGGGATAATACATGGGCCTTATGACAGGGCAACTATGCAGTCATGGAGCAGTGCTGGATATTTTGCTGGAGGTGGAGCAGAGTTCAAAATCACCGGAAGCTCAGATCCTTGGAAACCAGGAGATCCATTTTCATGACGTTAAATGGAGAGTTTGGCCTCCCTTTTTGTATAATTATATGTTCAGTTTTGTGGGCATACCAAATTCTCTTGTTGCAGGCGCAAGAACTATAAGCGGGCTTTAATTCTATTACGATGATTGGAAGTAGATATTACCACCTAAAATCCCGCCGAAAGGGAGGGATATCGACGCCATATTTCATATTGAACAGCCTATTATCACAGTTTTGTTTCCCCCTGCAAGCCCATGGCGCCAAACTCGTACAATGTAGTCATAAAAAGAAAGGAACCAAAAAGTCCATCAAGAGACCTCCATGGGATCACCGCCGTTAGCAGCAGCTGTGGAAAAACTGACATTCCCCGAGTCGCTAATGAACCGTTTCTCAAACTCGTTCACAAACTTAACACTTCGTGCAGGGTCATAGAAAAGACTATAGCTGCGTTGTATGTCTTCAATTCCCACTTCTTTCGATTTCCGCTTCTGGCTGAGAAGGGTTGAGGTTGCTATAATGTTACTAGCATAGCGAAGGCCAGACTCCTGTCCGATCTTAGTTAAGAGAGCGAGTGCATCCGGGCTAAGATCGATCTCCTCTTCTTGTGCGCGAATGGCGAGGATCTCCTGGATATCTTCCTTGCCATAAGGCTGGGTGCTGACGATGACAACTCTGTCGAGGAAGTCCAATGGCAAGCCGTGAGGGGATTGATAGGTTGTGCCTCGTATCCTTGTGTTGCCTCTGTTGCTAGCCATGATGACGATGGGCGCCAGCTCTGCCTCTAGTGCACGATTGATATATGAGAAGCACTCGATGTCAAGCATATGTACTTCATCAATGAAAAGGACGCCAGGGATAATTTCCGCCTTCCCTTCCTCCTTCCATTCGCCTACTTTTGAGTTAATCTGGTCGCGGACTTCGCTTCGTATCTCTCCAGTATCTCCAGAAAAGAGAGCTAGGAATCCTTGGCTTCTCGAATTTATCACATCGATTTCATGAAGACTGACGGTGTGCACAACCTCCTTCCGGACCTGCAGCTCACCTTCAGGACACTGGACAAACTTGGTATCTGGACCCATGGCATCGTAGTCTCGCGATCTGGCAAAGGATCGACCCAGCTTCGTTATCTTCCCGGCTGCCTTGTCAATGGAGATGACATCTCCTGCCATCACACGCTCCTTGGTCATAGAATCAATCATCTTTGTTCCCATGTCGTAAACGGTTTCCATGTCCGTCGTTTTAATAGTTAATTTCCCTTGTTTGTTGCTCTACCAAGGACCAGTAAGCATCCAGTTTTTGACTTAAAGATAAAAGGCATGACAAGCTCACCCCCGTAACGCTTCGATCTATCTGGATCTCAACGACTTCACCCTCAATAATCTCGCTCTCCTCCTTTATCCTCACGCCAATCGACTTTCGGAAAGCCTGAGTAAGAGCTTCGGTCTTGGACATCTCCAAAGAGAATATCTCTGAGGAAGCAAGCATTGTAAATGGAACATCCGGGCCCAGCGACTGGGCCATTCCCATGGCGATGGCAGTCTTTCCGGTGCTAGGTGGTCCCGCAACAAGCACCGCCCGCCCTGCAATCTTACCCTCCTTGACCATCTGCAATATGACCGCAGCAGCCTTACGTGCCTTTTGCTGTCCGACGAGCCCTTGTGAGGTAGCGCGAGTCTGGAGAGTATCCGGATCGACACCAAGTCCCCGGATATGTGAATGCGCTGCGACCAGATTGAGGCCCCGTAGGTCTCTACCTTCTGAGACGGTGGTGATGGGCTAGATGGGAGCCGTTAGCGATCTTCATGGTGTGGTGTCTTCCGGAAACCTGGTGAGAGACTTACCGCCGCCATTGTGTAGCTTGTCACAAATACTGACTTTCCGACTTCCTAAAAAAAAAACCTGCCGTCAAGCTGTGCTGTTGATATGTTTTTCTTCTTCTCAAGCTTCAACTTCAACTTTCAAAAAAGCAACGTCGGCGGATTTTTGTTTTGCCGAGACGAGGCTTTTTTTTATTTATTTTCCTATTTTTTCTAACATTTAAATATTTTATTCTTCGTTATATTCTAACCGAGATATTGAATGCATAAGACGGTATGATAAGAGTGTATTCATACTTATCTGCGTTGAAAGCTCCTCAGATTTTATTACTATAGCAACGAAGTGAGCCAGCGCTTACAGTTAAAACCGGCCTGAAGTAAAACGCGACTTGTCATTGAGAAGCAGCACAAAAGTAAACATGACTTATATATCTCTCTTTTATCTAGCTGGCATGGCTATCATGACGTTTAGATCTGTTCATAGGTGTTGTAGATAGCTCGACGTACATAGTAGAATGCCCCAAGGGTGACGCTAGTAGATAGTTAACTAAAGCTTGGTTGGAGAGAAAATCTACCAACACTTAACACTGTACATCACTTTACTATAAACACCAACTTCTCAAGGACTGACTCTCTTCCAGGCTACGGGGTATGGAGTATATTCTTCTGAGGCTACCTGTTCGTTTCTTTTGGGAATAAAAAGGTAAATGACTGTGAAGACATATCTCCATCCTCAGTGTCACAGTTTGAAACCTCACCGCGGCTCCAAGCCTTTTTCTTTCTCTTTTTTTATCTCGAATTCTTTTATCTTCTCCTTACCAAGCAGGCAATTTGAGATCTTCAGGTACCGTTATTTTCTTTTCTCGATATTTTAATTGTGAGACTAACATATTTTTTAAGCTCTATAGACCGTGGGTTTGAACCATCGACCATCTCTATACCACAACATAACGAAGCTATCGGAAAGTAGGGCAAGACTGGAATTCATTCGCTACTGTTGCGTTGAACCATCTGGTTGAGGATGCTAAGGTGGACACCCAAAGCCAACCGCGTCTGACCAACATGGCTGCTCAGTGGGCCCAAGAGGATTCCAATCCCGCTAGGCCTCACGCGTTACTATCTGACGCATCTCGAGATCCTCGGCGTATATCCCGCAATGGGCCCCTGCCGCAGAATCAGCCCCCTACTCAGGATGTACAAGACACTGTGCAAGTCCTTAGGCAGCTTACGACTGAGATGGGCGAACTCACTCATATGACAAGCACAAGGGATCGTGCTATAAGAAAACGTAAAGCTGAGGATCTGGCTCTCAAGAAAGCCAAAGAACGGGCATTTAACTACCCATCTTTACTACAAAGCTTGGGTTCGAGGAGAAATGATCGAGATAAAGAGCTGAAAAGTATTGAAGACCGGCTTAACACGCACACCGCGAATAAAGAGAAGATTATTCTTACCTTAGCAAATATAATCCACACGCCCCCTAGTCAGGGATCGCGGCGGGTTCAAGTAACGAAGGATCTTCAGAAAATAGAAGACGAAATGCATCTCATAAGGAAGGAGTATGAATCGGATATCTCCACTGTGTTTACACGCCTTGATACCCTGTTTCAGAGGAATATTGATTTCAGAAATGATATGATTGATTTCTCGGACTCCATAAAAGAGATCAAAAATGGCCCTTCAAACAATAGGTTACACTCAGCTCAGGATGATACTGACCGAAGGCTCAGGATGCTTTCTGATACCGTCAACACCCTCAAATGTACCTTAATAAAGGAAAACTGTAGCGGAGACAACACTTGGGAATCTTTGAACCAGAAAATCAAGGACATCACAGAAAGTCTAGCCGCAACTAAAGCTGAACAACAGAATTATTCAAAACGAGCCGAAAAAAATCTCCAGTCCGCTACTGAATCTCTCGCGGATAAGACTAGTGCAATGGTTGATGCCTCCAAGAATCTGGCTTTGCGCATGAACGAAGGGTTTGAAAACAAAATTTCCAACTTGACGAGAACTGTCGATGATTTGGTAATGGAGAAAATACCGGCTCTCCAAACTCAGGTCAATGAAAAATTTAAAGTCATTGTCGAAAAACAATCTGAACTTACCAGCGTGTCATCACCATCAACACCCGTCTCTAAGAGCATGATGGAAAGCATGATGGAAGACATGCGCAATCTGTCAGAACAAATAAGGAACTTTCAAAAGATTCAAGAAGGCAAGAATGAAACTCTGTCAAAGGCCGTCGACGAGGCCTCCCAGGCAGCGTCTAACGTCCAAGGTGCTATTGGTAAATTAAACCAGGACCTCGTTGACTTACACAAGGCTGTTGCATCCGTTGATATCCAGGCTATCAATCAGAGATTTGCCCAATTTAACAACCAATGTGGAAGTAGCATAAATTCTCTTCACAGCCAGCTTGCAGCTACTCATTCAGCAGTCCACTCCTTAGAATCTCGATATAGCCAAATAATCACAGAACCAATCGTCCGTCAAATGATATTACGCATGCAAGATATGTACCCCCATGCAAGCAGAGTCCAATCCGAGATTGAGCGTTTACTTAAAACCGTAGGTGAGCATCTTACGCACATTACCTCCCACAGGGCCAAGATTACTGCTTTGGAAGAAGCCCAGGGACATACAAAAACAGCCAACGAATCCCTCATCGCGTTTCTTCATACCGAGAAGAACGAAATAACTGGAAAAATGAAAAATATCCAGTCAAAAGTAGACGAATTAGAGGAGAACGTTCTGCAAACCCTTGCCGAGCATGGGGCGGACCTTAGGGGCACTATGGAAGATGTCAAGGAGATGAAAGCTCAAGCTCAGCCCATAACTGCAGAAAGGCCTTTCCCGTCTGTTCAGCGGTTTCAAACGCCTACCGAGACGACTGTAAACCCTACGTCCTCTGGAGAGCAGGATATACAGTCTTATAGCCTGCCGACAACTCAAACGAATTCGGATCAACATAGACACAAAAAAAGGAAGCTGGAGGAAGAGACACCCAGCAGTTTTGAGCCTAGCAACGAAGGTCAAGGGGGTAGATGAAGCTCATTTCTATGGCCACTCGTTTGGTGTATCAGTCAGCCTTCTCTTTTTTGTATATGTATTTTTCTTCAAAACCGATTCCCATCTCGACTTTGTTTCAGTTTTGCCTAGAGGAGTTTAGCTAGATGTTATTACAGCAAGATACCCCAAAAGTAAAAGGGAGCGACTGGATTAATGTTCCTTTACAAGAATTGCATAGATCATAAGTGATTCTTATCATTAAACTCCAGGATCTCTATACCACAAGATTATAGGTCAGTAAAAACAAGCTTCCCTCCAAAACACAGAAAAGAAGAGGCTTCAAATTCATTCTGAAGACATCACACAGACCTAGCTCAAAGAGCGCCGGTTTCTTTGGCTACCTCTCGTATCTGAGAAACAACAGCATCGACATCGTTGAATTTAATCGGCAGTCGGTGGTCGCCATCCCATTCCACCAATCGCGTACTGCTCTTCACGAAGTAGGACTCTCGCAGGTTTCTGTGAAGATTTAAGCCCGGGTCTCGACGTCCATGAACATGCACTGTGGGTATCTGTAGAAGTTCACTGGCAGGCGCAGCATCTTCTGATCGCCCCGTAGCGGAAGAAGCAGAACTCCCAGGGACACTGTTATCGCTTCCAACGTCTAGGCCTAATTCCAGGAATGGCCCCCGTCCATTCATTATCACGCCGAATTTAAAGTCGAACGAATTTTCATCTCGTATGTTCAGCTCCGTTTGGACTTGCTGCTTCATCAAGATGCTTGCGCTCGTCTTTGCGCCTTGGCTGAAACCCAATATACCAACCCATTTTCCCGTAGCTCCTCTCGAATCATCTTCGGCCATTGCTTCCCGGAGTATCTTCTCCACGTAATTCAGCGTCTGTCCACCAAAGTCTTCTGTAATGCCGGGTTTCCAGTTATGCCAGCAGTAGAATGGCGCATAGTCTTCGTACACGGACTCGATGCCAGGTCCCGCGGGGCTAGAAAACGGCGCATCAACAAAACACAGTCTGAAGCTGGACTTGAGATGAGCTCTCATGACACGGCACTGGGTATGGAAGATTCTCGCGTTCGAGCCGCCGCCATGGAGACAGAGGATTCGAGGCAGGTGGAGGGTCTCTATATCGGCCGTCACGTCTAGCCCCGGCATGGTAAACGTCCCTTAGCAAGTGGTTCAGGCCCCGAGGCTGATTATGAATGCCAACAACAGGCTTGCAGGAGAGATTGTAGATCGAGTGCCGGAGTTCAATTGACAGTAGTATATAGGCAGTTATAGCATGTACTCGGGTCCGCGTTACACCAAACGACGTCAACAAAGACTGCCCTGGCCGCTTTGCTTGGAGATGTTCGTTCAACGAAATGATTTGAGGGTTTGGAAGTTGACCAGCTATAAATAGTAAAACATTCGGTGTACGAGGCTGGCTTCAGGGTAAGAAAAACAACTATCCGAGGGAGTATTCGGAGGGTTTTGTTCTTTATTTTTGGAGTCTGTTTTCTTCGGACAAGCTGTCAAGGGCTGTCAAATAACTATATAAAGGAGCAGCTTTGGCTGGAATATATACACATCATCAGAATCGTTCTTCTATCTCAGCTGAACGCAGAGTTGCCGCATTCCCACGGAGGAATCCTCCCCATCTCCATCGGATGGAGGAAACTTCATACATTTATTTAGTCCGGGCTTATACGTTTGAGGTACGACGGCTGGCATGTCATTGTTTATATACTTGAACAACTTTGCTTAATTCAATATAGACCAAGGCAGCTGTCTGCTTCAATAAACAGAATTTAAGAACAAGCTGCTGGGATGTCTGCTTCAGCGTGTTCAGTCTACAGCCTGTTTGATTCTTTACGTACTTTTGGATAAAATACCGACTTAAATAGTTTACACCCCTGGCAAGCCCTGCACCCGGCTTAACTAGTTATGTACTAATTTAAGCAAAAATATTCAGGCTCGCAGTGCGTCGCAAAGACGGGAAGCAATTATTGCATTTGAGCCATTTTCCCCCCTTGATAACTCAGGATCGATCGGCTGATTGCCGAGCTGGCGAGCGCCCTGCTGCAGTGAGACCGGGGACCCTCGGAGCTGGACGGCTTGTATATATGGAATGCAGAGGACAGCTACATAGAAAGAGAGCTCTTCCATGTCAACTTCCCAGCAAAAAGGCACACCATCATCTGCAGTATAGATAAAGATCTAGACAAAACATGACGGATACCTCCATTGTAGGCAAATGGTATAACCAGAATGCCTCCCTTGAACACAACAGACTTGTGAACTCTCGCATCGAGTACTCTATAACGATGAGAGCGATTAAGCAGTGCCTCGACGAGCTTGCAACCACGTCTCGCAATCAAATCCGTATTCTGGACCTCGGTGGCGGAACTGGAAGATATGGTCTGGCGTTCATCTCTTTTTCTTCACTTGTGCGAGGGGTTAAGATCAAGAGTGATTAATATATTCTATAGCCGTTGAGCTGGCCAAACTGGGCCATTTGGTAACTCTCTCAGATATTTCACAGTCGGAGCTAGAATATGCGGCGAGATTTGCCAACGAAAGCGGAGTAATTCTCGGAAACATTGTCCAAGCAGATGCCCTACAGGTCAGAAACAACGAGCTGCTCTTCCGAAGGGGTCACTACGACCTTGTCCTTTGCATGGGCCCAATGTACCATCTACTAGAAGAGTCAGAGAGGCTGTCTTTGCTGGAATCATGCACCCTGATGACAAGGCCTGAAGGCTTCGTTATAACCGCATTCGTCACAAAATACGCACATCTTCGTGATATTGCTCAGAGGGACCCAAAGCGTCTGAAAGGCGAGGCCGAGTTTTATGCCCGGTATCTGTCAACAGGGAAATACACTCGCAATTTAACAAATATCGTCTCCCATCACATCGATGTCAGTGAAATACGGGGTCTTTTTGACAAGCTGCAACACAATGGGCTGGCAAATATTCGTCTTGAAAGCCTCGTCGGATGCGAAGGATTTCTAGGTGGTGGTTTGGGAGCGAATATTGATGTCAATGATAGGGAGACATATGAAGCGTGGGTGGACATTCTGGCAAAATATTCAACAGATCCTCACGTTCTGGGTGCATCTGATCACATTGCTGCAGTAGCCCGGCGTGTCATGTAGGGATGGGGTATTTTCGTAGCTCTGCTCCATTTCAATGAAACATTTTAAGACGCTACCAAGAACATAGCTATGCAGTCTCTTCTATATAGCGTACTGAACAATTATGATGAGAAAATGATTCTCTCTGACCCTGCAATATTCATACTGCACCCCACTTCTATTTTACAATCCTAACTTTAACAGTAGGTGTGAAGTTGTTATCACCATATAAATCTCCCGAATCTCTACTAACAATCAACTCCCAACCAGCTATACGCATATTCCAGTCGTAGCGTATAAAGTGGGGAGTGAGGGAGATTCTTGGCTCCAAGTGTCAAATAAATATATTTACCAATATATGTATCCAACCGGGAATATAGCTCCTTATAGGTTTTCCGAACGGGCCGGAAATGCACCCAAATTAATTTAGTAGCCTCCTAATGTGATTTGACATGCTTGGGACTTGTATTCAGCTAGAGGTTGGTATCTGAGGCTTCTCCACAGCCAAACTGTTAGTCCATGGTTATTGATAATGATCACTGGGATGGGTGCCAGCAGAGCGGTATAGTGATGACGAAGTGCTGGGGGTAGTGCATGCAGAATTATATTATAGAGTTGGAGATGTGAGAGACAAGCGTATAGCTTTTTTTTTCGGGGATGTAGACATAATTCCCAACGGAATATGCTGACCCTTATAAGATGTCCATTCGGCACCATAAGTGAAGGACAATACAGTCCATCGATGTGATATACCCAGATACCTTTCAGCTCCTATCTATGCCAGGGATGCTGCTGTACCTACATAGGATAAGATATCTGGTCAAACTACAAGGAAATACCCTGTATCAGAGAGAAACACATCACATGCACGTACCAAGGGAGCATACTATTATCTACAGCCTGCAGATCCCACTGTAGTAACTGTTTAGTGGCCATACCCGTGTCCCCGCATTTATCCACTGATGCATTATTAGCTGAAACGCTGACAACAAGACGGCGAACATAGTAAGTGGTGGGGATACGTATTAACATAGAGGGAAAGCCTTTTTGATAACAGATAAATTCCTGATTATCTAAGTATGTCACGTGAATAACCGAGTCACCTGATATCAAACGGCGAAAGTTTTGTTTCTTCGCTTTCTTGAGATTGAAACGCGCTTGGTTAATATTATATTGCCATCTGCAGTTCAAGACTTTACTAGAAGAACGTTACAGGACTGGCAAGTAAGATTACCAGGCTAACTCAGTTAGGGCAGTGTGAATTCTCTAGCTA
The DNA here is from genome assembly GCF_000151145.1 of Microsporum canis CBS 113480. Lineage (NCBI taxonomy): Eukaryota > Fungi > Ascomycota > Eurotiomycetes > Onygenales > Arthrodermataceae > Microsporum > Microsporum canis. The sequence continues at coordinate 1,772,604 of NW_003299164.1, read as the reverse complement.
AATAATATCACAAATACGATGCTGGCCCCCTGGTAGCCGCATCATCACTATGGGGAACTCGCTTGAGCCGTGTCAAACAACCAATTGCTACCAAGACCTATAAACCCTGGTTCATGATACCCCAAGTTCTTCAATGCACTCGTGATAGACAAGGTATCTTACTTTGCCGCCACTTGCCCTTGCTAGCCAGATGAATTTTGCAGCAAACCATTCAATGATTCATTTATATGGCCGACGATGATAGTTTTACTATAAATATGGCCATCTATACCCCGCATATATGCCAAAGATGCCTCTGAGTCTTCCAAACCTATGCATTTGCATCCTTTCCATATTTTACCCCAGCTCCTGCAAGACAAGACCCCTGACAATGCAACCCAACAGCAGCCCTGTCGCGTTCTTATATTTTATACTTTCTTAGTATAGAGAAACAAACATGCCGGTGTATACAAATCGTGGGTGTGGGTTATCTTCGGGAATCTCCTGATGGAATGTTCTTCTTATCGGATACAAGGTACTTAAAACACCGGGAAATATAAATATGGACGTGGAGAATGTCAATCTCCCGAGAGCTGGATGTGAAGTTCCAACCCATTTTGTTTTGGCTTCAGGTGTACCCTTCCTTTTGGTAGACACCACCTACCAAGATGCGTTCAGTTTTGTCGTTTGCGCTGCTTGCGGCCAATGTGGTCTCTGCCGCTGTGCTCGCCCCCTTTGATTATTCTGGATACAAGGTTGTCCGTGTCCCTACTCAGAAGGGGAACGTCAAGGAGGTGCAGAGGATCATTACCGACCTGAACCTTGATACCTGGAAATACCCCAAGGCTGAAGGTCAGAATGCCGATATTGTAATCCCACCAAGCCAGATCCCTTCCTTTATGGAGCGTATTTCAGGAATGGATCGGGAAATCATGCACGAAGATCTCGGGATGTCCATTAGCAACGAGACTACCTTTGAGGCCTACTCTGGTGAGCCGGATTCCATTTGTTCCCAGCCATTATCAACCAGATAGCTGCCAATTCACAAAGCTGACATGTTGATCACTAGCTGGTTATGCCCCTGATATCAATTGGTTCAAGTCGTACCATAGCTACCAGGACCATCTTTCCTATTTGCAAGACCTGCAGGGCCTCTTCCGCACTCGGTCAGAGTATGTTGACGCGGGTAAGAGTCACGAGGGTCGCACAATCCCCGCCCTGCATCTCTGGGGTAAGGGTGGAAAGAACTCGAAGCCAGCCATCATCTTCCATGGAACCATCCACGCCCGTGAATGGATCACCACCATGGTATGCTAGTTTGCTCTGATCCGATATTCCGGTAATAGCTTCCTGCTAACCAGCCGCAACAGGTTACTGAATACATGGCTTGGTCTTTCCTTTCTGAATATAACAAGAATGCTGATATCACATCCATTGTCGACAATTTTGATATCTGGATCTTCCCAATTGTTAACCCAGATGGTATGTCCCCATCAATCGTCAGGTCTATTTCAGAAGATCCTGCTGATTAAACCGTTTTTCAGGATTTGCCTATACCCAAACCAGCAACCGTTTGTGGCGCAAGAATCGTCAGCCCAACCCTGGTGCTAGGTGCCCTGGACGTGACCTCAATCGCAACTACCCATACCAGTGGGTTGGGCCTGGATCGTCTTCCAACCCTTGCTCTGATATATACAGAGGTTTGACTCCTTATAATCCGTTTAGTTGAAAATTCCAGTAGAGTTATCTAACTTGCTCCAGGTGCCGAAGCTGGTGATGGAACCGAAATCAAGGTCCATATCGCCAACATGAAGAAGATTGCAGCCTATAAGGGCATTGCCATGTTCGTTGATTGGCATTCTTATGGCCAACTCTTCATGTCACGTAAGTTGACTATTTCTGCCGTTTCATTGCGGTTTTTGTAGGCCAAAATGAGCTAATATAATAATCTTTCATAGCATACGGATATTCCTGCACTGCTCGCCCACCTACTGACGCCAGACACCAGGAACTTTCCAGGATCTTTGCTCAAGCGCTGAAGGCCGTGCATGGAACTCCATACAAGACCGGACCTATCTGCAGCACCATCTATCAAGTCAACGGTGACAGCGTCGACTGGGCTCTTGAAGTTCTGAAGGTGAAATTGTCTTTGACCGCCGAACTCCGTGACACAGGTGCCCGTGGGTTTGTCCTCCCGGCTGACCAGATCCTCCCAAGCGGTGAGGAGACCCTCGCCGGCACTGTTGCCATGCTGAAGGCTGTGATTAAGGGTTAAATGGAGCTTGAAATTGACGAGTATACGAGTAAATGGATGTATATAGTTGAACGACCGTCAGTACATATTCATGACTTCTGCCTTATATCTGATATCATTTTCGGTGTTATTGCTTGAGAAACCTCAGCCTCCGTGCTCTCAGGCCAGTTTCGGGGGAGCCATAAGCACCATGCTAGCGGATCGTTGATATAAGGTATCATTTAACTCATTGCTGGCTGTCGATCGAATCAGGGCGGGAGATTATCCAGGATTATCACAAGGGGTATCTCTGTAATTCCGATCCATTGATTACGTCGATGTGACGATCAATTGGGTGTATCCTGCAGATCCTGTTCCAGGAAGAAGACATTAAATCAACGACAATTTCTTCCATAGGGGATCATGACGGAAGACATACAAGCCTTGTGAGAAGACACTGTCGAGTCCTGGATATAGATGTAGATTGTTTGGGAGATTTTTATATCCAGATCGACCCCGCCATTGGTTGATCCAAGAACTAAACTTCAAGTTGACAAAAAATCTCCCTCGAGTATTTTAACTTCAACCGCAATTGATCAAATTACAACGACTATGGCTACTGACGAAAAATATCGAAAAAGAGATGGAGAAGAAGAGGATGAAGAAGATCTCCTTGCTGCCCTCGAAGCGGAAGAAGATGACCCTAACTACCGCGCCAATCGTATAAAACAGCTTCAATCTGAGCTATCCGACACCAAGTCCAGCGCCCAACACTCGAATAATACTGCATTTGATGTGGAAAACTCAGAAGAGACTTCATTATCTACTGGAACAGATGCAGTTGTAACGACAATGCTCAATAATTCTCTTTACCCAACGCTTCCGAACGATCAGTCACTCCTAGACTTCTCCACACAAATACACCGCTGCGTAATCCATTTCTTCCACCCTGATTTTGCGCGCTGCAGCATAATGGATAAACACATTACAACTCTTGCGGAGGCTCATAATAAACGGGGGAAAGATGACGCACGTTTTGCTCGAGTCGATGTGCGGAATGTACCCTTTATTGTCGAGAAATTGAAGATACGAGTCTTGCCTTGTGTCCTTGGATTTATAGACGGAGCTGTTGTGGAGAGAATTACGGGATTTGAGGGATTAGTTGACATGAATGCTTTGATGGGGAAAAAAGGCTCGGGCAAAAGCAAGGGTGAGGATTTCAAGACGAGTATGTTGGAGTTTAGACTTGTTCAGACTGGACTGTTGAAGAACGCGGTGCTATATGGAGATGATGTCGATGAGGACGATGATATAAATGATGATGAAGATAATGAGAGAACGGGAAAACGGAAAATCATACGGACAGGAAAGACGATGAAAAGGCGCGGTGATGCTGAAGAGGATGATCTAGATTGGGATTGAGCTGGAACAATATAACACTCCTTGGAATGGACTGACTACCTCGAGGCCTGATAGTGAGCTCGAACGGGTGGCCGAGCCCGGTATTTGCAGAGACAGGGCTCGTTTCTACACCAACTGACCCGTTGCTGGTCTCTGCTATATGCACAACGGGATGAATATGACAGACGCTAGAGAGGGAGAATAAACATGGCACCCGCTATATATCTCAAGGGGAAACCAGCCAGTTATGCAAACATGTAAACACGTCGCACATATACCCCTTAGAGCAGTTTATTGGAAGAAATGGCCATGAGTGAACATGTAGTCATACATAAAGCTTGATATCTTTTGATAGAATAGTCGTCAGCATAAAGGGTGATATAATAAAATCAAGCCAATAGGTAGTATTAATAGAGGTCTCTCTCCCTTATAAAAGTGAATGTATCCCGAGCACACGGATTTTAAGAGTCCATAAGCTGCAATACATTATACGGGGGTAGGAAAAGAGAACGGTAATTGTTATCAAAGTGGTTTTCAGTAATACCAATGAGCAAGACAGAAAACTGTAGAGATAGCGGTGCATAATGAGTAAGAGAGGAGTCAAATAAGATTAACCCATTGGGGAATCATTAGCCATAAATATTGCATGGAGGGGGAGGTTAGGTGAAAAAATTGGCTGGCAATACATTGAAAAGAACGTAATAATTCTAAGCTGGTTTCGAGAAAGTAAAATAAAAGAGAAAAGTGACAAGAGTAAGGGCTACATGGGGAATAGAAAAACCCAGCCTATGAATGCCGTTTAACATGTATAATAGAGAATCTGGAAAGCCTAGACGATTGGTTTAGCCGCTGCAAGAACAAGCAAAGTACATATTAAACAATGGCATGTTTGACTAGAAGGGGAAGAGAACACGAAAGGAGGGGGAAAAGAAGAACAATTAAGCCGGCCGTGTCCTGTTTATCATGATAAGGGGATGGGGAGTCTTTAAATTTCAACTGTTTTCATGTCGTCTAATGCGTCTGTGTCCATGCCTTTGGAGGTAGCAGATTTATTCTTATCGGGGGTGGAGGTATCGTCTTTAGGAGAAGCTTCACCGTTTGCTGTCTGTTCCGGAGCTGTCTCTATCTTTGTTTCGGGGGCGGGGAGGGGTTCTGCTGGCTGCTGTAGAACGGGAGAAGAGAGGTCAACCAGGTCATCTGATTTTCTTAATCTGCTTTGGATCTTCAGATCTAATTCTTTTTTATTATTTGAGTTGACCGGAGAGGAAGTTTCCTCTGTCACGCGTGCAAGCGGGCTCGAAACTCCCATTGCCGCTGCAGGGCTTCCAGTTGGCCCGCGAGATGGGAATCGGTGAGGGGATCTACCTCTATCTTCGCTGGGAGTCGGGCTACCGTATGGGGAATCCCTGGTCGTTTTTCCGTTGACATTTGTGTTGACTCCGAGTCCGTTAGACCGTCTCTTCGGCTGTCTCCTGCCATATTTCTGATCGGTTCGCCAACGGAGAATCTCTAGGTATGGAGGCTCATGCTGTCTGAATGGCTTCAATTTCAATTCACCACCTTCCTCGTCAACAAAAACGTGCGGTGAGTGGAGGTCGTCTGCTAGAGTTGCAAGGAACGAGGCCCAAGACCTGGAAATGACGTATTTGCAGTCATAGTCGCGGCCGAAGATAATAACCTGTCCCCATTTTCCAGCCGGTCCTGGGGCAAGGTCTATAGCAATGTTGTTGCCGCCCCAGTCTCTGGCAAGAGGAATCCATGCGGGGTGAGCATAGGCTTTCTGAATGGCTCGAGGAGGTTGAGAGTCTTGTCTGTCGAGTAGCTCCTGTCTCCACAAGGGATTTGATGCATTTTGCTGGGCCGGAGGAGGTGGTGCGGATGAAGACGAGGCAGTTGCGCCGCCGTAAGCCTTCAAGGGAAGCTGAGGATGAGCGACAGTTGAACCGCTGAGGAATTCTTCATTGACAATTCTCCAGTTCTTCCACTCTTGGACAATTTCTTCGCAGTCAAGAAGCATACATCCAAATATGATACCAGTGGGTAGACCACCACGCTCTTGTCCGTCGTGGACCTGCAACGACTCGCGTACTTCTAGCGGTAAGCTGCAGTCTAGCTCGTGTTCTAGCTCATTGACATCGTTCTGCGTACATCCTTCACAGAGCTGGTCAAAGAGTTCCTCGTAGTTTTTCTCGACCCATCGATCAATTTTCTTCCAGGAATGTGAGACAGGAGGGGGTGGAGGAGCGCCGTCGTGAAAGCTCTGCATCTGTATCTCTCCACCATCCGAGCTCTGATCGAGTTTTTGCGAAGATAGAGACCGCATTCCGGGGGAGTATGGTCTCGTGGGCGAGGTGATTGTGTTTTGTGAGGTTGAAGATCGACTGAGAGATGGTGGTTCGTCAAAGGAGTTTGAGAGGTCTGGCCGGGACTCAATGGCGCTGGTTGCCACTGAAGTAAGAGGAGCATCACGGCTCTGGCTGAGGGGAACATGTTGGCCGGTCCTATAAGGAGAATCGTGTGAGGCATGACGATCGTTGGACGTCATAGTATGCCAGAAGGAGCGCCATGTCGAGGAAAAACTACCAACCAGAAGAGTGTTAGCTATCTGTCCTAACATCCATCAAACAGGCTTGGTTGAGCCCAACTTACGAGGCTGCCATGGTATCTATTCAGAGAGAGGGCTCAAGTTGGAGAGAGAGTGTGTGGTTGTTGACCAAGATATTGGCTCCGGTTCCTGGTCTGGCCGAAATAAGTCCCTGGAGCTAGGGGGTCTTTTTTTTTTTTTTTTTTTTGGATGAGCTAATCTCAGGCTCAGGAGATAAAATATCTTAGAACGTATTGTACGTGGTTCGTAACGGTGCAATGTAGTCCGTATACTCGGGCTCTCCGTATATTATCTGTCTTCGACACGGCGGCTACCTCGAGCAGGATAGATGGTACAAGCCGCCAGTGGCTAGCGGGCGGCCTTTGTTCTTGGTAACACCAGGTGGGAGGGAGGGAAGCCAGCGCGGTTACTGGTCGGAAAAAAACAATAACAACAACAACGACAGGGAGACGAAGCTGTCGTGGCTGTCCGTCGAGAGAGAGGGATAGAGAGAGGGGCGAGAGACGGAGGCTGACAGAGAGAAAGACGAAGGTGAAGGTGAAAGAAGATGAAGTTGAAGTTGAAGTTGAAGTTGTTGACGAGGAAGAAGGGAGAGCGAAGATTACGGCATGTCCGTAACGGCCGGTAATGTGGCTCGTGCATGAAAGAAAAACGCCAATCAGGAGTGCTCAAGCCACGCTCAAGCCACAGAAACTGATGTGAAACACAGTGGAGATCCGCAGACAAGACCTTGTACCCATGGCCCGCGGTATTGGTATTACCAGCACCCTGTATTTATATATTGAAAACTTCCCTTTCCAGGGTTTTTTCCCTTTCTCTTCTCTTCTCTGCGCGCGGATATACGGATGTTGCATATATCAGGCACACACACACGGAGTATTAATAGAACACAAAAGAGAGACGATGGATCCAACATGATGGTTAAGTTAGGCCTGATAAACCCCCCCCCCCCCCCGAGATTGGAATAATATTAACACACCCGTTTTCTCGACCAGGGCTGGCAACGATGTGGTGGCAAATTGCGTAGATATCAAGATGCTCGAACAGTGGCAGCAAGATCCAATAAATGACGTGGTTTCATGCGATGTCGAACACATGCTCTCTCCTTTAACCTCCTTAAGAAGGGATACGGAGTGCATTCTGCATACGGAGTACATATGCAGCTATCAAACACCTTGAACCACTTGATAATTGATACATTATTCAATGCTTGTGGCGGGAGCTTTAGTTTCCTGTGGCCACCCCCTGAAAACCTTGTGGTGCTCGAATCAGGGTTTAAACGCCTTGCCAGGGAGCCTCTCATAGGACAATGCCAGGCTCAAGCAATGTGACCCGAGGTGCCATCAACACCTTTTTAAGTTGATGCCAATCCTGTGCTGGCTTGGGACGGCGGCAACAGGCCTTCTATCAAATGTCATTGGCCCCTTTTTCTAGATCGTAGATCTGGTTGCTTTACAGCGAAGAGATATATATGGATAAACGAGTGTATTAAGTGAAGAGAGCTAAACTTAGCCATCGATAGTGACGTATGAGCCGCCAAAGTCAAGAGGCGATTCTGTGACGTTGACGGAGTGAAAAAAAGAAAAAAGAGACAGAAAAACGAGTGTGACGATGCCTTTGGAGGCATCAATATCAAAACAGCAAAATAAAACCGAAATAAGGAACCATAGGGAAACTGAACGAGAGACGATGGTGGGAGAAATAGGAGAAATATAGATAATAATCAAAATGAAGACGATGATGCAAAAGGGGAAGGGGAAGAGAGAGGGATAAGGGTAAGATTAGTGCAAAGGAACAACTCCATCACCCCAGCACATGCATACTATAAACAATAGTTAGCGGCCAGCCGAATCATTCATCCAGGTTCCCCCTAACATCAGGAAAAAAAAGGCCCCAGGCATTAGGTATATCCCTTAGTAAAAAAAGTCATGAAAAGAACTTCCGTCATGTTTCTCCATCTGCCGAACCGAATAGAACAAACAGCCAAGCCAAGGTAATGTATAAGTCGTAGAAACATGTTGAAAAGAAGAAAGCGAGCGTGAACAGGAACAGACAAAACTCCAGAATATCCTCATCTGACGCCATGCTGTGCTGTGCTGTGCTGGAAAAGAAAAACGAAAGGGGTAAGAGGTTGTCTGGCTAATAGAGTAGAACGAAGACAACAAGACGTAGACTCCGGCCTTGAGAACCCGATTGAAACCCGTAACCGTAACAAACATGCTTCCATAGTTGACATCGCTGAAGACACTGGAAGGAGAGAAGGAGAAAAATGAAAGACGAGAAATTACGCCTAGTCTGACTTGGACACCCATGACGGTAGAGAGTGTGTGAAAATAAACAAAATAAAAGAAAAGGAAAATGTCGATAAAAAAGAGGGGTATAGATCGTACCAACAAGGGCAATTAGGGGATGATAAACCACTTTCTTATCGATGCTCAGAGCTGGGTAAGTAGATGGGGTAAATTGCACAAAGAAGCAAGGTAATGACCCCCGCCCATAGGTCATTCAGGCATAAGTCTGCTCCATGCTGCTGGGGCTACGGCCGTCGCCGACATTAAGCTTCAAAATGCGACGCAAGTCGTCTTCCATTCGTTTGGTTTCAGTCAAATCCTGTCTAGGCGGAGGCCCATTTCTGGGAGGGGGAGTGGCGGAGATTGGAAGCATTGTTCGGCTTGGAGTTGGTGAGACTAGCCCGCAAATTGAGCCATGATAGTTTGTATGATGTGCAGGAGGGGCGCTAGCAAGCTGGGAATATCTCGCGGATTGCTGGCGAGGCGGAGTGACTGGGCTGGTCGGAGAGACCATCGTTCGAAGGCTGGAAGACGGTGCGCGATGGGGTTGGGTGCACAGAGATGCCAGATATTGTTGTGGAACACTGTTGTCGGGGCTAAAGTCATTGCGAGCGCCTAGAGCCTTGCCGGTGTGGGCGAATGGCACTGGGGAGGTAGGACCAGAGGCATAGTGAGTGGGTTGCTGGTACATGGAATAGTCTCCCGACATTCTAAAATTATTGCCTTGGTGGTTCGATGGTTCAGCGAGTCTGGGTGACGCTGATGCTGCGCGTTGCGCGGTTGGGTTGAGAAGTAGATTCTTGAGAGCTTCGCTTTTGATCTTGGTGTCATTGCTCTCTTGTGTAATGGCGGCGTTTCCCTGTTTGCTGCCTGGGCTGGAAGCACGCAGGGCATTCATCCGATCTTTATAAGAGGTTGCGAACGAGGGTCCGATCACTGCGGTTCGTGCATCCGAGCCTTCTAACTCTAGAGGAAACACTCCGCTGCTGGCTGGACCCTCGCTTAGCCGCAGTCGCGATGCGTTTCTCGGCGGCGTGGATACATTAAACGGTCCTGAATCCTCGAGCTCGCTTAATGGATTGGCACTCCTTGCCTGCCTTGCAGCTTTAAAGAGAAAGTCGAGGGGAGAGGAGGTGCCGACATCTTGTTGAACTGGAATGGGGTTATTGGCCTTCGTTGGCGTGCTGTCTCCAGGGTCGGTGTCAGGTGAGTCATCCTGGAGGTCGTCCGAGGTAGGGTAATCAGTTTCCGGCACTGACTTTGAAAAGAACGACGGTATCGGGAGCGCAGATGGCGCCGGGGAAGCGTGGAAAGTTGGTCCGGCATAGTGAGCACTATCTCTGAAATTGGGTGATTTGATAGAAGGCTGCGAGGAGGTGTGGCGATGGCGATGGCTCCCTTGCTGCTGAGCTGGAGCCGGCGAGTTCTTTGTATTATCTTTGTTCTTCTTTGCGGAGCGGCCTTTCTTCGACTTTGCGGCGCTTTCGGGTGCTTGGTTTGCCTGGTCACTGGCAGCGTTCGTATCTCGAGCTGTCGGAGTGTGTGTCTTGCCATGATGTGAGGGGTCGGTGGTAGCGGCTTTCGACGAAGGCGTGCGCTTTTGGTTGCGTCGAGCATTTCGAGACGCCCTGGGCGTAGTAGGAACCGGCGTCGACATCTCCTCGCTGGTTTCGGGTATGTGGCTTAATAAATAGGCAGCCGTGGATAATATAAGGAAAATAATAAGAAGGGGAAGACGACGATATAATAAACAAGAGCAAAAAAGGGACGAACGCTCCAAGTAGAAAAACGGCAGGTTTAACAACACGCAGCAAAGCAGATCTATTGCGCTAAAATTCACTGGATAGATGGCAACGATAGCAAGCGCGGGTTAAAGAGCCCTCTGATGTAGTGTATTCACTTGTTATCGGCGTTCCTGGGGCGAGGACGGGGGATGTTGCTGGCTTATGGTGGCTGTGGAGAAGATGTGAGGAGCAAAAGAAAACAAGGGCGGTCCCCCTAACATATTCATAACGTATTGGGACGACGAGGCCAGAGCGGGTAGAGGAGACGCTTTTTTTTATATATATATTTTTTATTTTCTTGTATTTTATTGTATTCCACTTTTGACTGCGAGAGGCGACAAGGTCTGGGTTTTCTTTTCTTCCTGAGAAGCGACTTTGTTGGGCTAAAAAGATGCTCTCGATGTTGCTTTTTTTCTTTCTCTTCTTCCAGCTTCATGTGACTTTGCGGGCCTTCTTATCTCCGGCGGCTGTCTTGCCCTTAAGGTCGCCGTCTTGGTTATTTACTTAAGAAGAGCAGACGAGTTATGACGGCGTTGAGAGCTGTGTATATCTTGTGGACTAGCTGGAGCGTGACGGCTGGTATTGGAAACAGGACTGGGAGATACAAAAGGTACAGCCCCGTTATCGTTGGTTTGGCAGCGAGAAACAGTGAGAGAGACTAATAGAAGGCAACAGCCGCTTCCTGGCTCTAGCAACAACTTCCAACCGCCAGCACGATAGAAGAGAAGTCGACGGTGATAGCCGTGACCGGCGAGAGATCTTGTTTCTTCCCTTCGTACGGGACTGATGACCGTTTGCCCCGCACACATACACCATGGCAGACGTTGAGATGACAGATGCTGCCGGAGAGGCCAGCAAGGGAAAAGCCGTATCCAAGACGGCAAAGGGCGATGCAGCTGCTGAGGGCAAGAAGAGATTTGAGGTGAAAAAGGTGCGTGCAGCCGGCTGACTTCTCTTGTCCGCTGTTCTGTCCACATTTTATCAAGGCGCGCCTCCCCCGCTGACTTTGAGACCGGGGCCCGTTCAGTGGAATGCCGTTGCTCTATGGGCGTGGGACATCATCGTCGATAACTGTGCCATCTGTCGAAACCATATCATGGACCTGTGTTAGTTACCCCAAAGCTGCAAAAACGTAAACAGACCCCTCGACATCCAGTACCTCATTCTAACCCTGGCTGTAGGTATTGAGTGTCAGGCCAACCAGGGCTCGTCTACCACGGAGGAATGTACAGTTGCCTGGGGTATCTGCAATGTAAGTGTGCACACTGCTGGAGAGCTTCCTGGTTTGCTTACTCTTCCTAGCATGCGTTCCACTTTCATTGCATCTCGAGATGGCTCAGGACCCGACAAGTATGCCCACTTGACAACAGAGACTGGGAATTCCAAAAATACGGACGATAGATGCACTTGTGACCGTTTCCTCCCCCTCTTTTTTTTTGCTATTCTACCTTTTCATGCTCCGACCTTCATCACTACAACAAGAATATACGACCCCCATTACGACATTCAAACAAAGGCAAAGGTACCGGCGTATGTAGTTCATGGACTTTGAAGTTATGGGATACCAATAAAGACCCAGTTATTATTAGTGAAGGAGCTATAAAGCTCTCTGCTTAACCGCCTGCTCATAGGTAGAAACAGCCCATATGAAGAGAAATTCTCAGTGTCCTTCCTCATAACATGTTAACCAATGTATAAACCAAGCCAGTGCTGTAAATATAAATATTGCGCAACCAGATAACCTCTTCAAGAACAGAGTATATCGCCTCAACTCCCCGCTTTATCGATCACAATTCCACCCCTGCCTATCCCTCCAGCCCCAGTAACCAGCCATGATTCGGGATGTTGGTTATACATAGGCCACGGTGGAACGACAACCAGCATCGTCAATATAGTGCCAGCTGTCATCGTCCAGAGTGTCAAGAAGACATCTTCGAATACATATCCCACTATAAATGAGGCGGCCTAGAACGAAGCAATGTTATTATTCCTCCGTCCAACGAGAGCCTCCCACTTCTATAGCCAGGATGTGATATAACATATTCATGAAAGGGTATGCTCACGGCGAGTACGGTAAGAAGACCCGTGGTCAAGATGTCTGTTATTCGCTGGCCATGGAAGTCCTGCAATCGTAGCTATTAGCTGCTGGGTACTTTACGGAAGTTCAGGGACTGGCACTGACAATTGGGCCGTCAAGGGCTTCCCGGAGAGGCCCAAGAAGCTCATCCATGGTTTATATTCTGTCCTCCTGCGAGTCGATGTTATTTCCAGCTTTGCGCCTCCAAAATTGAACGATCTGGCAGTTGCATTGCTTAGTAATATGATCACGTGACGCACTGAGCCTGATTTTGGTTACTACAAGCTTTTGCTTGATCTCTTTCTCCAGCAATCCATCATCCTTCTTTGCGAGAGTATATAACATTAAGTATCTACTAATTCGACCCAGACGCCCTCATGGGGACGTACAAAACATTCTGACTGATAGCTATTCTCCAATGTCGGTTGGGCACTTTAGAAATGATTTACACAGCAGCCAGCCAGGAACAGGTCCAGGATTACCTATGAATGCTTGCCAGGTCAGCGTAGCTTTGGTTACGACAGCTTCACCTTAGCTGTCGTCATCTTTCTATATGTCTTCACCCAGTGTACAGAGTACCTACTACTATGCATGTACGATATCTTGGCCGGTAATCAGCAAGCTAAGCTTTCCGGGCCTTGGATTGGTTTAGCATATTCCGAGCTAGGAGAAGGGCACCTTCAGAGCGGGCCATAAATTTGCCATCTATATACAGCTAGCCAGCAGGACTCCTAGGACAGAACCAGGATAACAAAGGGATCCTAAACGTGGTCATCACCGTTGACACTATTAGATGTCTCTCAAGGAGTAGTTACTCGAGAATTATGGAGTATGTGTGGCGTTGTTCTCCACTCACAAAAGAACCCTGACAGTTGTGCTTCTAATTCTCTTTCTAAACATGGCTTCCTGTCTAATAGTTACTTCTTTTCCTTTATCATATAACTTGTTCATTTTCGAACATTTCGGCAAATATACCCTAGTATCCGTCCTTGTCCACTCCATTCTCCCGATATACCTGCAAACTATACCGTGCAAACTTACTGCGTGCCCGGATCCGCGGTCCATACCGGGAGAACAAGGGCGGAATGATGCAAAATACCGTGGCCAATGCCGCGAGAACAGACGTGGCTAGATTTGCCCCCAATCCATCGTACATGCGTCCGGCGAATAGTGGGAAAACGGCAGAGAGGATAGAACGTACGAGTGAAACAGCAGCAAACCCGCTCGCTGAATAGCTCAAGTAGCTGTCGGCGAGATATCCGGACAGGACTGCATCAAATTCATTTAATGCATAGCCGACCAGCACCAGGGACAGGGCAGATACAGCCCAGTGAACTCCTAGAACGCGCGGCGGAATAGTCCAAGCAAACCACCACATACCCACTGCCAGAACTGGAGCGCCGATTGAGAATCCAATAAGCTTATGTTCTGGCTGTAGCGTCTTTCCCTCTCTCTGGTACTTGACGACGGTTCTATGATCATAGATGCGGGTGAGCAACCCGCAGAGCAGGCCAATTCCAATAGCAAGGAATGGAAGTGACGATGTGGTGCTGGAAAACCCAAGGTCCTCGTATATTGGGGGTAAAGCCTCTGTGAAGAGATATATGAGTGCAAATGCCACAGCAGTCATCATAGCCACCATGAAAACAATGGGCTCTGTGCAGAACAGCTTAATAGGGCGGAAGAGGGCAATCCGGATGAATGCATTCATGTCTGGTGTGTGATCAGGATTCAAAGCCTTGAGAGTGCTAATACCCGTTGCTTTTCGCAATTTGGCCACCTCTCGGGCAAGCAGAAGTGATGGCCTAGATTCGCGAATTCCAAAAAGCAGAAGGGTGATAACGGCAGTGAAGATAGCCGACACATAAAAGACCCATCTCCTGGAATGAAACAGAAGTTAGCCAGAAAGGAAAGGCCCCACCGAAAGGTTTATCAGATCTCACCAATCCAAACGAGCAATAATATAGATGCTCATGATGGGCCCAAGGGTTAGTCCCATGTTAGCTACCATTACCCACATGAAGATCAACCATATGCGATCCTTGGAGTTGAACATATCTTCAATGCTCCCCGCCACTACAATAGTCGGGATGGCCGATAAGAACCCTGAGAAGAATCGGCCCACTATCGCTCCAGATATAGAGGGGACAACCCCAACTATAACGCAGAAAACACTGTACAACCCGGTGCTGACAATGTACAGCTTCTTGCGGCCAAATGACTCCGAATAAGGCGGGAATATGATCCCCCCGATCCCCTGACCTAGGAGATATCTAATTTTCAAAGTATATCATTAGGGAAAAAAAAGGTATATATCCACGCCAAAGAGTATGGGCTCAACATACACTGAGACAAATAGAAAGACAGCCAGGATAGGACTGATGCCAAACTCATGTCGTGCATGATCAGCGGCTGCGCTCTGCATGATATCTAGATTAGGATCACGTCATTATAGGCTATGATTGACGGCTGACTTACTCCTGCCGTGCTCACGGTCGTTCTTTATGCAAACAAATACCCGTCAGTAAGCAGAACAAATGCGAATATGAATCACACATTTCATACGTGAAAAGGTCCAAAAGAATGATCAAACCACTGTCATAGATCTTTCGTAACATGCCCCAATTCCGCGGGTGCTTCAGGTTAGAGGCTTGCCAACGTACGTGCTCGCCATCAGGGGTATATTCAAGTCCGTGTGCCTCTAGAAGAGCCTGTAGGTCGTCTTGCCCTGGCGTGGGAATAACCTCAGGCTTGGTCGCCGAGGGCTGGGAACCGGGCGTATCACTCGGAGAACTCATCTGAAAATGGCCACTCTCAGACATGTTACGTGCTAAAGAAAGGCGGAATAAAAATATGGATAATGAATGGATGAGTTGTAGGATGAGCTCCTAGATCTGTAGGCTTTGTAGACAAGAGAAGAACGGAGACTCTCTCACAATAAACGGCTAACTGAGGATATCAAAGGTGCCAGAGACGAAAATATCGGAGGGAATATTTTGCACAACAATCGAGCTGAAGCGGCCACAATGCCCTTGGCCTATCATGCAGGGTAGAAGACGTGATGTTGAGTGTTGTTGAAGGATCCGCGAACAGGGTCAAGCGAAGTAGTTAATTGGACGGGCCGCGAGGCTTTTCCTTCCGTTATCCTCGAAACTCACACTAGAACGGCCGCAAACTATACATGCATCGTGAATCCAAATAGTTTCTAAACCGTTATTAAGTTATGATCATCATCAGCTTCCTGTCGCCGTGGATCTGCCATATATTGTCCGCCTCGCTTGATGACTTATGATGGCATTTACCTGATCTTATCTTTTTGTCTCGTCTTGGATATATTGCTTGGCTGGTCCTCTTTCTAACACTGGATATATATGTTTTGCCGCTGCAGCCTGAAATCTTTTTATATTGGTTGATATTCACATACTCCGCATATATACACCCACTCGTCCGTAAGTCCTGTGAAATTGGTACTTCGAATCCACCACGGAATAAGGATAAATACACTAAGATCTTTTAAGAAAAAGGGACGCTGCTTTATTTTTGCTTAGAGATACCCTATGATTTAAAGGGGTTAACCCCTAGAAGCTATTAGATAAGGTCTTAGAGAAAAGAACTTTTCTCTCCTCTTAAATAACTTACCTTATTTATTCCTTTGTAACCTCTAGGTAATTTAAAGTAATAAATAGATAAGTAAATAGTATATCTTCTAATAAAGAGATCTCTCTATTCTTCCTTAATTTTTTAAATATTTTAAAAGGAAGAGTAATACTTTTCGGATTAAAATTCTTATTTCTTAAAACTAGGTAGTAAATTATATAGTAGGAGCTTAGTTAGGATTTCTCCCCTAAGAAAGGCCACCTTATTAGAGTTTGACTACTTGCTACACCCCTGTCTCTTGCAGGGATGGCTTATGTATTCTTTTTACATGACTTAGGCCTGTCACCTATAGCTTACGTAGCTGCGCTGGCTGTTGTTGACTGGATCAAGCCTTTTTTCGTTCACAGAAATTTAGACTATGGCCTAAACTAGTTTTAAGGTTCATCCTTGCATTGAACTGCTGAGTTCGGGTTCTTGACGAACCTTGGGAGGATTTCTAGAACGTCCCAATATCAATATACGCCCCCTGGTATATAGGCTGTCCTCAAAGGCAGGGCGTGATTAAGGAAACCCTGATGAGAACGTGCCGAATACCAGGATAGATAAATATTGTCCCGTGAATTGGATTGGATGCATGATAACTTCATCTTTCAGAAAGCAGGGATACCCGAACGAACGCCAGAACTTGATCGAAACTGCGCTGTGGTACTATGTATCGGGTCTGGAGGGACCTAAATCGTCGTCAGTGGGGAAATGGTGTCAGTTCTAAATCCTTCCTGATCTGAATATCTGGTGAAAGGGATCGTCGGTTCCGTTCGTAGTTCTATCTGCGTTTACGAAAAGGCTGAGTTGATGATAGAGGCTCTGGCAGCATGGTAAGGCCGTACTGATAAGATTGGATCGGGGCCACCGTACTTGGGCTGCAATGTCCTTCAAGAAACCCTACTGATATGCAATGCAATGCAATGCAAGGTAATATATAAATGGAATCGAGCGAACCCTGTATGGTTTCTTGAAGTAAGCTATCCATGAGAAACTTGGGTTAACACAAACGGACGCGGGCTTCGGAATTAGATTTATTGCAGAAAATTCCACAGCATGGCATCCAACCTGGCCACCTGGAGCTCTTCCTTCACCTTGAATGGTTCAGTCATATTTTTGAATATCCACACTCATGAAAAAACGGTTTGTTTGGCGGGCCCTGCTATACCCGATGTCTCCCGATATGCCTGTGATGCGAAATTGACACGGCAGTCAGA
>NW_003299164.1:1701876-1755240 GCF_000151145.1 Microsporum canis CBS 113480 | reverse complement strand
TCAAATGCAGTCATCGCCTTGCCTCATCTGCGTCTGCTTACATATCTCACCTCATCTCTCACAGTAAAGCCAAAGAGCCTGTCCAAGAAGGGTTCGTTCACCAGCTTATCCATTTGCTTCAGAGCATTGGCCAGCAAAAGGGGCCGCAGAGTTCAAAGATATTGAAAAGGTATATCATGTCCAATAATAACATGTGAGAGCACCTGGCTAATCAAGCGCTCTTTCCTATAATATAGAAAAGAGCTTGAAACAACGTTTGGCCCAACAACATGGCAAAGACAGTCTTATGACGCCTTTCAAGCTGCTGTCTGTTCAACGGACCCGGTAGCATTTCCATGTGTGTATGCCACCAAGGGCTTCAAGGCCAAGGAGCACCGATACATCTTCCTGGACTCCGAAGATATGAACAACAAGAAGAACATCGACAGCTTGGCCGCTGCTCTCAAAGAATATCTCACCACGCCGCAATCTGAACTAGGCCCAAACACCAGCCTTGTCGTTCTTTTCCCGATCGTTGACTCCCGGCTGACGGCTCGAGATTATCACCAGAAGTACTGGGACTGCCTTCGCGCTCTGAGAAAGGTTGACACCAAGGCATGGCCTGCAAACATTCCAACGGACACCGACACCCCGCTCTGGAAATTTTGCTTTAATGGTGAGCCTGTGTTCAGTGCAGCCATGACGCCCTCCCACGAGAAACGAAGATCGCGATATGCGCCATGTTTCTGTATTGTCTTCCAGCCAAACTTTGTATTTGATATTCTCTTTGCCACGGAGTTGAAGAAGAAAGCAGCTATCTCAAAGGTTCGGGGTCTGTTGGCCGACTACGACGAGGTGCCGATTAGTCCTGAATTGAAGAACTACGGCGATGTTACCGGCAGAGAGAGCAAACAATACTTCATCATGGATGAAAATCATTCATCCCCGCCATGCCCTTACTCTTCACTTGATTAACCTCGTTCTATGTCGTGTTTAATTTGAGGGTTCGATGCTTTGGTGATGGGGGAAGACACATATAGATGGTTTTATAGATCTCATCAAGATGGAAAAAAAATAGAACTGCCAGGGGAAAGCAGTAGTAATAGCCGTGTTTACCTCTCTAGGTCAGAGAACTTTTGATATCATGCTCGATTGGGCATCAATGTTATTATCGATGAAACTCCAAGCAAATGCCTCAGCTGTCTCAGTATAGGCCGACTCTCGGCGAAAAGGTCCAACGGAAAGTAGTTATCAAATAGAGAACCGATGATTGGTAGAAGATGGTATATGAGGACCGGGCCGGTGAGCTATAGAAAAGACGGGAAGGAAACCCGCAGAAGGGCGTCTAAAATTAGAGCTCACGTGACATCTCTCCAGCCTGACCCTCCGTCATGATGGTCAATTTCCTCGTGTTATATCTCGGAAGCCATGTAGCCATCCTGTTTCTTATCTGTACGAGTCTACTGCAAGAATGGCGTCCAGCAGTGGCATGACCCTACGGTCTTGTCCGTTGCTCCTGAAGTGGCCCAATCAACTTGTTCCACAACCATGTTCAACCAAGCCGAGAGATAGTTATTAGTACGGAACAAGGTCGGCATGGCTACCTATCCCTTCAATCGCAACTTGGCGGTGACTGGACGGGGGTACAAGGCTCACAGGCCGTTCTCACATCGACTGTATCATCTTGTACAGCTGACATGCCGACTATCAAAGAGCTAAGCAAGGAAGAAGCAAGATACAACCCGGCTATCAAATCGGATCTAACACAGGCGAGAGAAGGAAATATATGTATAATGATAAAATAAAAAAGAAAGAGCATTTATCGGAGCTGGCACTGGTTTCTTCTGATGGGTGGAATATAATATCCTTCAGCCACATCGTCTAGCTTGAGCCCAGCCACAGGTCGCAAATATATCAGCCTTATCCGTAGCATCCACCGGGTACTCCGTGCTCTCGTTGTATGTCGAGTACTCTCAAGTAACAGTAACCCGTAAACCCTCAAGACTTCCCTCAAAGAAAAAAGCATCTCCTACCATCCCAGACTTCTTTTAATTTGCAGCTCTTTTTTTTACATTTTTTGGTGGCGGAAATTCGCGCCTACGCCAAGCCGCGCTAGTCCTTTCTTGTCGCAAAGTTTTCTTCTTTTTTCCTCGCGAAAAGATAAAAAGGCCGCGCTGAGTCAGCAAGAGCCGGTTAATAAGCCCGTTGGGTCCGCTTTCAGTTTTTCTTCCTTTTTTTTTTTACCGACCGCCACCGCAACAGCTTTTTGCACACAACTTAACAAAACCACCACCACCACGTCTTGACCAACGCAGCTCGAGAAACCTGCCATCGTCGCAGCTAGACGGTTGTTTTACCTTAAGAGGCAGAAACTAGTCTGCCGTTGGATCATCCGCGAGAGGTCCTTTGTTTAGATCCTGACCGTTGACTTGAGACGGAGGAGCAGGGAGTCACAACAGACGCGACAGCCCTTCCGCTTAACCCTTCATCCAGCGACTCTGGAGCTTCGACGCTCCCATTCTGAAAACTCAGGCAAGTTGGCGGGGCTTAACTACGCTCAGAACTCCTTCCTCCACCCTCTCCTGGGCCCAAAGTTCCGGGTCTTTGTCGGGGGAGACATTCGACCTCCATAACTTGACTCCCGCAAATATATGGCAATACGCGAAGCAATACACGTTGAACAGACTCAGCCAGCCCTTCCTCGAGGGCTAGGCTGGACCGGACTATCCAACTGAACAAAAAAAAAACTAAGTGACCTTTTTTTGGTGGCCGCTTTTTTGAAATTTTTTTTTTTTCAATATTCACATTGTCGTTCGAGGGCTGCAAGGTGAGCGCTGTTCTGGCGTTCACGCTTCCGCAGAACCAATATAGACCAGCATAACAGGATATATTCTGCAATTGGATACTTTAACAACATCAAGAGGGCGAACTACACCATGAGCGACTCGCCAAAATCGGACAAGGGAGATACCAGGTACCGCACGCCTGCTCCAGAGTTGGACGACCACCGGTTCCAAGCCGAAGGTCTGCCCAGAGCGGAGACCATGGAGGGTCCGACTGTGCGAAGCTCGACCGAAAATCACGGCCGGCCCGAGCTTCTAGTCCCGGTCGCCGGAAATGGAATTCTAGACGGGAGCCCTAGATGCAGAGATTTCGAACATGCTGTTATGGACGAGGATGAGGAGGAAAGTTTAGACAGACTTGGGGCCAGGAGGGTCTCTGTTAACCCAATGGGCTCTCGCCTAAGCCCGAACGATACCCGTCGCCCCTCAATGACATCCTCTCATACCTCCATTTCGACCTCCCCGCCAAACTCGGTCGAGGCCTTTGCCGAACCCCGTCGACGTGAACGAGCAAACACAATGGAAAGCCAGATGCCAGGAGAGCGTGAACTCAATCTCCATCGTACCATATCTGCCACTTCCCACCACCGCAAACCAACTTTCAGCAACGCTAGTGTGGTCCGTCCCGGCAGTGTGGACATTCGTGTCAACCCAACGGAAGAGGCAGACGTGTGCTTCCCTCCTCCGCCATTCGAAGAGCCAGGTCGTTCGCCAATAATTGATTATGAGGAGCTGGAAGAGTTTGTCGCTCTCAGCAACAAGGTCAACGCCGAGAACCGCTCAGCACATCGTCCAATCCCACGCAAACATAGTATTAGCACGCAGAGCAAGCATACCTCCGGTTTTCCGGGTCTCCACAAGGGGAATAGCCATGTCGATGTTCCTGACATTATAATGACTCCGTGCTCCCAAGAGGAATCAAACGAGACCGTCCAGCTGCCCGTAGATGATGCCAAAAATTCTAGCTCTGACGAACCAGAGGGCGAAAAGGATGGCCTTGAGACCCTGAAAAATACTAATAGTCCACAACGCTTCAGCTTTTTCTCCTCTGAGTTTGAAAGCACCATCCATGCCGCTTCGATTGGAGATCTTGTCCTTCCCGGCGACTCGTTCCGTGACCTTTTTCAGCTTGGACCGGATGGAGGCGTTTGGTGGCTTGATGTCGTCAACCCGACCAATGATGAGATTGGTGCTATTTCTCGCGCCTTTTCCATCCATCCTTTGACTGCAGAGGACATAATGACCCAGGAAGCACGCGAGAAAGTTGAATTATTCCGCCAATACTACTTTGTTTGTTTCCGTACCTTCTACCAGATGGACAAGACCAGCGAAGACTATCTAGAACCTGTCAACTTATACATGGTGGTGTTCCGGGAGGGTGTTATCTCTTTCAGCTTTATTGATAACCCACACGCGGCTAATGTGAGGAAGCGAATTGGGAAACTGCGTGAATATGTATCCCTGAGTAGTGATTGGATTTGCTATGCTATGATGTAAGTTTGCGTAGTGCACCTTCATCTTATTGTGTTTTGTCTTCGTCTAACTAATCTTGTAAAAGTGACGACATTGTTGACAGCTTTGGCCCTGTGATTCGTGAGATCGAAATTGAATCTGAAGCCATTGAAGATCACGTCTACGTTGCCCGAATTGAGGATTTCAATCTTTTCCTCCCAAAGATCGGTGGCCTACGTAAGAAAGTAATGAGTCTTATGCGCCTTCTTGGTGGGAAAGCGGACGTCATCAAGGGTTTTGCCAAGCGCTGCAACGAGCAATACTCAGTCACACCCCGGGGTGATATCGGGCTTTACCTTGGCGATATCCAGGACCACGTCGTGACCATGATGTCGAGCTTGGGTCATTTTGAAAAGATGCTCAGCCGCTCGCATGGTAACTACCTGGCTCAGGTCAACGTGACGAACATCATGGTTGGTAACAGGGTGAACGAGGTGCTGAGCAAGATCACTTTCCTGGCCAGTATTCTCGTCCCGATGAACCTGATCTGTGGTCTTTTCGGAATGAACGTGCATGTCCCTGGTCAGCACGATGATAGCCTCCACTGGTTCTTTGGCGTTGTGGGAATCATCGTTCTTATCTCCATTGTCAGCCTGACCTTTGCTCGTCGATACAAACTCGTGTAAAGGCTCTGTCAAGCATGCCGTTGTTGATTCTACGGCGCTTCGATTCTTTCCTTGACGGCCGCCTGGATGCACGCCAATGTTAGTGGGCATGCCTACGCAGAAAAAAGTTTGACCATACTGCTTTGGTCCAGTTTGTCTTTTTGTTAATACTTGCAGTTTCGCTGTTGATATTTGGTTGTAATTGTTTATTATTGGATTCTGATAACTCAAGGAGATTTTGGCGTCGGTCTAATTATAACTCTTCCGTCCCTAAATCACCTTTACTGTAATTATCATTACCCCGTACTCAATCTCTA
Organism: Microsporum canis CBS 113480; assembly: GCF_000151145.1. Classification (NCBI taxonomy): domain Eukaryota; kingdom Fungi; phylum Ascomycota; class Eurotiomycetes; order Onygenales; family Arthrodermataceae; genus Microsporum; species Microsporum canis. The sequence goes on along the minus strand of NW_003299164.1, from coordinate 1,749,984 downwards.
AGCTATTAACCACTCCCAACGCTGACTCTCTTTACCGTCGGGCAAGTTTTTATATCTGATAGTTATTAGCTGAGATTATGTAATCCCGCGGCTGCTTATCCTAGTTAACCAACAACCTTGCAAGAAAAGGCGTTGGACAGTTTGGAAGCTGAACAAGAAGGACAATAACAAGAGGATGATATAATGATAACCGCCAGGATAGGACTACGCGCTCTCACTGCTTACCCTTTGCTTACTCTGCCTCATGATATTTAGCGTCGATGATTAGTTTCGCCTTGTTTAATAGGTGATTGACGGACAACCTCGTTCAAAAGAACCACCAACCCCCTTTTACCATTCGTTCCGTTAAATCTTCATATAGGCGTGCCGATGCCTTGGCCAAAGCTCACTCCGCTTCAATCTCGGTTTGCTGCCTCCCTTGCCGCCACCATCCTCCTCATTATCCTTTATTTTGCTCTCACCAGCCCACACCTCGCTTACGCGGCCGATGTCGATGCGGTGATATTAGAAAGGTATGGCCCTCCGGACTCGCCAGCTATAGATACCCATAGCCAGCAACCTGAGCTAGATGGACGGGGTGCCCTGTTGTCTGAAGAGGACGTTGAAATTGGTCAGAGGGCGGCACCAGGGACAGAGGCTTTGGCGAACAACGTTGCCAAATTAAAGAATATAAAAATCGGGGAGACGCAGTATTGGGTATTCCCCAAGGAAGCTGTGAACGGCCCCAAGTCTCCGCCCACGCCAGGCCTTCCGTCAGACATAAGTCTTGTTCTAGACGGAGGCACAATCCTTAACAATGACGACCCGGACGATTCGGATGATTTGGGTGACATATTCGAACTAGACGAGGGAGATGGGAATCTATTTCGCCGCGCTGTCTCTGTATATATTACCGCAAATACGTGCCTTCAGCCAGGCCTCAATGCCACCCGTGCAGCCAAGGATTCTGGACCCCCTCAACTAGAACTCTACGTGTCTACAAGCAAAACTTTTGACAGACCCGGCCCTCAGTACAAGGACAACTCAGCTGTTATTTACAAACCTTTTGATGGCGGTTATGTTGCTGTAAACCCAAGTGCCGACGGAGACGTATACATTGCCGTTGCCGCTCCAAACAATACTCGATATTCAGGAATATATAACTACGAAATAGCAGCTTCTATTGACGCTCCCTTCCATGGCCTTGATAATACTACTTCCTTTCTTTACTTTGTTGACGGAGACAGCGATGCAGCTCTACTGCAGACAAATGATACCACCCGCGAATCTCCCGACTCCGAAATATATAAGCAATGGCTGGCCCTTGATCCCCCTCCTTTTACATTATTTGCACACAACATGAATGATTCGGCCATAGTAGGCCTTCAGCATTCATTTTGTGGCCTACAAAATAACGCACAAATAAGCAAGAAGCAAAAAAGCCTTGATGTTGGCATGACGGCCCGTGGCATAGATCATAAACCCAAAGAGCAGATCTACGCCAAAGGATTGAACAGCAGCTCTGTCTATTATGGGTTTTTGGCCATGGAGGGAAACTCGACGGCTTATGGGAATAAGGTGGTTGGGGGTGGCGGAAAAGTGTGGAAGGCGATGAATTTCACGACAAAAAGAGGTAAGTTAGAGAGCAACCACTTGACCTATCCGGTCACTACTAATATGTGATCTTAAGAAAACAACTGCGCCATAGTATATAATTTGAAGTTCTGCTCTGAAGTCGCTTACGCGGTGCCATCAAGCCCAGAACTCAATGTCTCCGAACTTAGCGATATTTATGACACTCAAGCCGCTCAGCTATTCCAAAATTTCACCTATTCGCTCCAGCAGATATCTTGCAATGCCCCAGCAACAGAGCAGTACTCCCTCGCAACAAATTGCTCACAGTGTGCAGATGCATATAAACAATGGCTTTGTGCCGTCACCATACCCAGATGCCAAGATTTTTCCAGTGATCTTGCGTTCCTTCGTCCAAGAAATACTGGCCAGCAGTTTCTTAATGGCACCATGCTACCTGATGACTACTCTGGCCGACAAAATGTATTAACCAACTCTTCTAGAAATCCACTGATCGATACCAAAATAAAGCCTGGGCCGTACAAAGAGGTTCTTCCCTGCCAGGACTTATGTTATTCATTAGTTCGAAGCTGTCCTGCATCATTCGGCTTCGGATGCCCCACCGGCCAATGGCTAAACTATTCCTATGGACAGCGAAGCGCCAATGGAGATATCACCTGTAGTTACCTTGGCGCGGCGTACTTCTTGAATTCGGGATGGAAGTCCGCGGATGGAGTGAAATTTATTTTTTCCTTTACATTTGTCTTCTGGGCGCTCGTCTGGGGTATTTTGCACTGGGATTGATCTGAAACGACCTACGAGAGCGGAAGGTGATCGGATAATCGGCACCCCGTCTCAAAAACCAAATCCAAGCGAACTGAACATCTACCATACGTTCATAACAATGAAACGTTCATTTGGGTCTCAATCGTTGTCTGGTCCCGATTCAAATCATGCACGGAAGAAAGATTAATGGTGGACCTCAAAGGATAATTGCAGGTCAATGCTCATACAGTTGAGGATCGAACACAGGATGGTTCTCTGTTACCATATTATGGCCCTTGTCATGGGAGGTCCAGGTCTCAGGAATTTGCAATATGCAGGATAACAGATCCAGTTTCAAATCACCGTACATATATACAGCCTTGTTCCTTGGACCAAGGTCACACGTACATACATACTCCAAGAAGGCCAATATATTTTCACCGCCTGGAGACAAATTTGTCAGAAACAAAGACGGGGGCCGATGAAGCCGGAGATATTTGGAAAGGTTACCGGGGAGGCATGGATTTCAAATTACTGTTGTATAACGGAAGCAAGGTGCATGGCGTGGCCTTTATAATGCCAAGTAGGATGAGAATTCGACGAGGCTATGTCTGAATAATATTAGGTAATAGAAAGCTCGAGTCTCTAAAGTGTTTGGGTTCGTGAATCTATAGTAATCGTAATAATATACAAGGGGTTTGTTGTTGGGATGAAAGACCCAAGATCCAACACTCTATTTGGCCCTTTTGGGTGTGGGTGTCCACATATTCTTTCCACCCGTTGAACCAGACGTCACAGCTCTTCTTGGAGTGCTATTACCCACCTGGGCCCAGAGCCTCTGGGCTGCAGGGGTAAGTGCAGCCCGACCCATGACAGGCGTTTTTGGTATTGAAGATCCATTACCCGATCTCCCAAAGGCGATCATCGGGCTGCTTGGGAACACCGGTACAGGGGTCTTCGTCTCTTTCATCGCCTTCTCGCTTCTATTATTCTTTGCCACCCGTTCCACCATGCGGTGAAGCAATAGTTCTCTCTTCCCGCTCTCTTTGAGCTTGAACGGATTCGGCGTCGAGTCAGTAGCTTGGCTCTCGAGAAGTTTGAGATGATATGCCTCTTCATCCTCGTCAGCATGTTTAACCGAGTGTGGCTCGGGTTCGTCCTCATCAACAAAGGCGTATCCATTTACACGAGGAGTTTCACCGCCAGCGTACCCTGGTTCTGAGTCGGTTGGTCGTGGCCGTCCGGCTATTGCATCACGAACTGCAGATAGGGAAGGTGACGGTGGGACGGTCGAATGCCGGTCTGCATCTACATTTTCGAGCTGCGGCCTAATACGGGTGTTGTGATAGAGGACTTGCTTCTCTCCCATCCGGGATGTAGCCTCTCGTTTTTGCTGAACTGTTTCGACCTCGTCTTCCACGGAAGAAGGGATAAACATCAAGGAATTCTCGGGTTTTGATTTCCAGCCATCAGGTCTGGCGGGACGTTCGTCCGCCACGACCCTGGTATCGGATAGTTTCAAAAGCTGTTTCTCCCTGCTCCCATCCGGCGCGGCCTGCGCTTCAAGTCTCTTTGCTTCCCGCTTTTCATGGACCAGCTGTCTGGCCGACGGGATCTTATTCCCACTCCACAGCCATGCATATTTCTCCCTCTTCTTTGCATTCTGCTTATCAAGTAGCTTGTTGAATGATTCGTTGTCTTCGCTCGTATATTTTTGTTGAAAAGCGCCTAGTCCCATATTCCGTACCTTCGATGGGACCCCTCTGCCTGCGGAGCTTGTGGCAGTCGAGGCCACGCTACCTGGAGTAGCACACGACATCGGGGTATCGCCTTTCCAGCCTCTGGGTGTATTCTTGTTCATAGCTGGGGTTCGGTGGGGGGTCTCCATATTAGACAGGATAGGATCGCTTCCGCGGTGCGGTGTCATGGATGTCCCAGCATATCTCCTCTGCGATCCCGGAGTCATCACCTGCGCCATTCTCCTTCCTGCTGTGGTAATCCATTCCTTGTCTTTCGATTCAAGGGCATCAAGATAATCCCGTTGAGCTTGAGTTTCCAGCAATCCAGGAAAGAAATCCCGGGCGACGATATGGGAAAGGGCGTCGGTGTAATCGTCTTCGTCAAGGGCAACAGGCGGTCGTTTTATCCGCTTCGCTGGTGGCGGAGGAGGCATCAGTTGCGTATCTGACGATCGCTTTGTCACAGCCTGAGACGATGCAGAGGCCATGGTTGTGTACTGAATCTCGTATATTCTGCTGTGTCCCGTCTATAACGCTTCGGTATCGAAGGAAGAATTGTAGGTAAGTTTGATAACGCAGCAACAAAAACAGACTTTGTTCAACTCTATGACGGCGTTTGCGGTTGAATGTCACGTGAGTAACGGAGAATAGTTATAGCGAAATGTTGATTTTAAGTTGTTAGTCATACAATAAGCTTTAATTTTAAGCTTTAAAGTTATGCAAAAAATACTTTGTTTTGTTATTGTTTACATTCTTTAGAAGTTTATCTATCCATTTATAATCGTAATGCAAAGAGCAAGATTCTTAATGAATAAAATTAATCAATTCATGAAAGAGTGATACGCTCCGAAGAATAATAAGGTTTTCCACCACACCGTTCGCAGCACCCATGGTCATGCGAATGCTCACACACTTAGATGCTAGCCAAAAATTATCCAGTTCCCCAAGCCAAATATAAAAAAAAAAAGAATTAACAGCAAACGACAGGCTTAAACAGATGAAAGCAGGTGATGAAAGGCAGGTTTTTGCACACCGTCCGGTCTATTATTGATACCCCTCCCGAGTGATTAAAGCAAGGAAAAGCAGTAGCAGAGAACAAGGTTGGTGCTTGCAAGATGCTAGACATAAGGAAAAATTGGTACAATTAATGATTTGCTCGCATGCCCAGCCGATGATAAATGAACGATGAGACATAAAAATAACTGGTAAAAACCAGCGCGTAAGGCCGGAGGGGATTAGAATATAAATCATGTGCCTGCAAGACTTGCTCGTTATTGACGAAAGGTTTTTGTGGTATAAGGAATGTTAGTAGAAGAGAGAGTTGCCAGCACATGTATGCATGATCATAAGCGTCATTGAATAGGTCAAGGAAAAAGGGTATAAGAAATCACGTCTATGACCAAGGAAGGGATAGTGGGAGGGACTGAGAAGGCAGTACAATGGTACAAAGTTTTCAGCTAACCCTTGGAGATGGTGCTCCAGTAACTGGGAATAGCGAGTATGAAGGACGGTTCTTACGAACTCCGCGGGATAAAGTTGAAGAACGCTTTCGAGCCGTGTTGTTGCTCCTGACGATTGTACAATCGCCAGACTCGAGAACGGATGCAGACTTGGAGCGGTCATGCATTGAAATGGATGGGATGGAGGTAGGCTCGATGGCAGAGACAGAGGCAAACGGCATTCTGGGAACTCCTTCGCGGCCGAGTGGAAGGGGCCGCGAATAAATAGGAGATACAGGAGGACGTGGCATCACTGGTCTATCGGCCAGGGGGCTGGTTGGTATCTCGCGATCCACCATCTCACGACTGCAGTTGGGGCTATGGATAAGGTCAGGAACGCTGTTGGTGGAAGTGGAAGAACGATGTTTCCGCACAATCGAGGCAGCGCGGAACAGCATCATACTCTCCTGGGAGTTGCACTTGCTGAGAGGAGAGGAACCACTTCGGATGTAGACGGGCTCGTCCACGTGATATTCGTCGTCTTCATGGATCACGTGAGAATAGACAGAGTCATGTGATACATCCTCAAAATGGGTTTCCAAAACTTGGATTTCGTTTGTTCTGGGCAGTTTATCAAGAGAGTCCGTGGTGGTGGGGAAAACTCCAAATGAATGGTTGAAGACGGCTGGGCTGGCAACATCGCTCTCAGTTCTGGTCGAAGTGGATATTCCTGATGAGGGTTGGAGCTCTGGCGTGGTCCGACCTGAGGTGGTTGTGTCCAAGGGGTGAAGGTAAAACGAGCCAGAGTTGACCTTGAAACAAGCCGAGGTTTCGCTTTTGCCATGGGCCAAATATTTGTGGTCTCGATGCTCTTCAGAGGAACTTCGGTGCCAGTCGAAATTCGAATTTGATTCGGCGGCATGCTCGTAGCAATAGTCGATGTCGGCCTCCCAAGAGGAGTTTGAAGCATGCATGCCAACTGCTTCAGCAGGTGATTTGGGACCGGCTGGTAGCGTCGACTTGCTTGGTTGATTCGATGGGATGATGGGAGAGTGCATATCTTCACACTCAAAGCGAGTTTCCTCGAGTGGACTCAGGAATAGTGATGGTTTCTTCATCTCTGCTGGGGCCTCGACAACTTCAGGTTCCAGATAAGTATTGTATGGAGTTGGATCGAAAGATATGACATGGCTGTGAGCCAATGGAGAGGTTTCGTCCTGTTCGGGGACGCCATCTAGCTGGACCAGTGAGGAGAGATTAGTGAATGATGTGCTATTCTCGCTGGGGCTAAATGCACGTCCGATTTCTTCAATCGGTTCTGCGACAGGCCTTGGCTCCATGGGCGACACAGCATATCCAACGGCGCCATTGACCGGCTTATCCTCCACTGGAGATAAGGAGAGGCCATTCAGTCCCGCGAGCTCTTCAGCAGGGTCAATTCCACAGCGAACAGATTCGGGACTCGCAGGCATCCTTGACGATCTCCTAGGCGGGGGCACCACAGTAGACGAGAATGGCCGTCGTACGATTCTGGAAACAGGTCGAGAGAAGTTTTCGACCGAATGAGGTGATCTCCTGAGCAGCCGGGCCTCTGGCGAGGATGGGGTCGCCACCTGTGGTGATCCTGGAGGGCTGCGGGTAAAGAGAGAGGGAGCATCAGGGGCGAGAGTATCGAGGCTCCAGTCTGCTTCCTCTTCAGCGGTATAAGGTCGATACGACAAGTTCTGAGCATGTATGCCCTTGAGTTCAGAGTTGGGCCGTTGAGAGGCGCGGATGATTGAAAATTCGGTAGCAAGATCGTGTGGGTGGGTGTGCTCGATGGGTGGTAATTGCCCACGGCTGGTGTGAGTGATGTGTTGAAAGTGGAAGGGCTCTGAGATCCTGCTTTTAAGTTGGGCATCTGCGTATGACATTTGTTAACAAGAAGCAAATAAAGAGAAAGGACGAAAGCATCCTTTCTTTTATTTTGTCTTTAGGGTATGAACATACGGCTGATACTATCTCTCTGCCGGTTGATACGACGCAGAACAGCGGGTTTGTCTCGCTTCGTCTTCTTCTCACCATACCAAACCTGATCGCTCGACATCTCTTCCTCTTCGTCCAAGATGAGGGTATCTGAGAGGTTAAATTTACTTCCCTGACGTCTGAGAATCCGATTACCACGGGAGAAGAATGATTTGCTCAAGCTCTCTTCCTTTTCAAGCGGAAGAACGAAATCGAAGGCACCCTTGCTACCGTCGTAAGATGATCGTTTCGAAGACAGTTCGGCTGACGATGTCATTGACGGGACAGGGGACAAGTTGGAAGAATTGCCAGTGTCGCTTCGAGCGCGAAGGCCTAGCACAGACAAGTGTTTTGGACTGTGGGTGCCAGTGTTGCTGCGATTACGTGAAGGACTCCCTGATCGACTTCTTGAAGCAGCTGACATGAAAGGTAGCTCCCTCACAATCTGGTCATGATACCATTGAGAGGTCGAGGGCCGTGACTGTGTCTGGGATTGAGAAGGAGCAGGAGAGGGCGAGAATGTATTATCAAGAAAGGGCATGGAGACTCCGGCCCACATATTGACAATGGGATATATAATTAAGTTAGACTTCCAGGGAGGACGAGTGTGCGATATAACGGAGACGGAGGGAGACGGCCTAAGGGTGGGCTTGCGTCTCTTTCTCTATCTTCTTGTCACCCTCTCTCCACATACGCCCACGCGAAGGACCAGGGGTCGAGTATGGGAATAAATAAAATAAAAAAAAAAAAAACTGCAAAAAAAGAAAGAGACCAGCAATTGAGAAGTAATCGTCGGAGGATAGGCCTTGTTGGGATGTTGTATGTATGCTTGCCTGGGCAGGCCGGGATTAGGCCTCAGGGAGCAGGCTAGCGAGACACCATAGAAACAGATAATGCCTGAAGGGATTTGTTGATGCGAGCTATCGGTAAGTGAAGCCCTTGGTCAAAGCAAACCTCGCACAGAAACAATCTTAATAGTCTGAGACGTAAGAAGCCAGCGTCTCGGTAGTGTCAGGCCAGATGTTGGATAGGGCGTATAGTTCGAGCAATTGAGGAAGAAAAGCGAATATAAGATGAGCTCTTTTTTTTTTATTTTGGGTAAGGGACACAAACAACCAGTGTATGAGCAAGCGACCCAAAAGTAGGCTCCCTGTGAGAAGTTTAAAAAAAAGGGACCAAGAATTAACCCTCGACAGGGAAGTTATCGTTGGGAATAGGACCAGAAAGGAGAGATAGATATATAGATATCAGGCTGGTGGGATGGGACAGGGCCACGAGCAAGTTATATGTGTATATCAAAAAAGCAGGACGGACCAGGAACAGAGCAGGGCAAGAAGAGAAGAAGTAAAAGAAAAGAAAAGAAACCCGGGGTGTATATGTTGAGGAAAAAAGAGCACTCCGTATAACAAGTAGAAAGCAGAAGAAAAAAACTCGACTTTTTTATCCCGATTGCGGCGGGAGAGTACAATAAGTATTAGCAAAAAGAAAGCCCCCGAGCAGGAGAGAATTAGGGGAGAAGGACTGGACTGGACTCCCAAGGCGTATACATATGCAGAAAATGGAGTCCATTTCTCTCTATCTCTCTCTCCACTCCTCGTTCTAGTCAATGTTTAGTCTCGTCCTCTGGCTTTTGGGGCGGAGTTATCAAGACGAAGTAAGTCCACCTGCAGGAACGGGAACCATGGGAAGGCCTTCTCTCTTTTTTTTTTTTTTTTCCTTTCTTTTTCTGAACGGAGTAACAAGCTCTGCCTCTGTTCTCGTTGCTTTTTTTTTCTTGTCTTTTTTCTTTTTTCTGCTTTTTTTTTGCGTACGGAGCATAACCAGGTACCACGGCAAGGGGTCGAGCAGGCGGAGAGAAGAAGAGCATTATAATGTCGGCCTCATTGGCCATGGCCCATCACCCGGCTAATCCTCCGCTGTGATGGGAATGTGTGTAAGGAGGTTTTACACACGAAATAGCATCCCAGGCCATGCCTGTTATTGTTGTTATTAATATCTTCGTTTCTCCCCTTCATCTTCCCGTCTGGAAAAAAAAAAGCCCTGTCAAGGATTGTGTAGTTATGTATCAAGCTGGCTTCATCCTGAGAGGATCTCAGCATTGCTGATCATCTTGTCTGTACGATCTCAATCGTGTTTGCCATCTTCTCTCTCCCTTACATCGTACACCTGAGGCAAATTCAACAGCTTCTTCCTTTTCTCATGAGGGAAAAAAAAAAAGCTGCAGCAGCAGAAGAGCAATATCTGAAACGTCGTCTTTCGGTTTGATTTTTCTTATGATTCTTCTTTTCTTTTTCTCTCTCTTCTGCCTCTTCTCTTGTGTGTGCCAGCCGTTTCAGCATTGTCATCGAGAAAGTCAACCACTCCAACGGCAGAGAGAGCCAAAGGTAGGCGTCGTATAAGTTGCAGGTATAAAAATAAAAAAAAATCCACCAATCATGGCCTCCTCGCCCTTCCAATCCCTCTCTCCCATTTGTGCGATGCGGCAAGGGGAAGGGAAAAGAAATACAGCGAAAAAGATGCAACGCTACTGCAGCTGGCGCAACGCCGGGCCAACGGAGGAGAAAGGTCGAGCGCGGCCGCCAGAGCAGGAGAAGAGAGGCGCTCAAAGGGCAGCCTGAACCCGACCTCGCCAGTCGCTTGTCTCTTCCAGTCGTGTCATACCTATTCTCTCTATCAGCATCTTCCCACCCCATCCACAGGAGGCCAAACAGAGTAAAGGGAAAGAAGAAGCAAATAAAAAGGGGGCTGGCAGATAGACTTCCAACTAGAAACAACGGCGCAAGGGACTGACTCCATCGGTCTATGCCAGTAGCAGCAAAGCGTCCGACTTACCAGGCAGCGTCATTGGCGGTTCGACATCCCAACACGCCGGGATTGTCTGCCGTCTCCCTCTTTTTTCGTGCTTCTCTCCCACAGGGATGGGTCTGCTTCTGCTCTGATCTGATCTTCCCTCCCTCTCCCTCTCTCTCTTTTGCCTGGCTGGCCGCCTGGACCGCGGGCAAAAGCAAGTGGAACCTGTCCAGAAGGAGAATCTATACACACACGCGCAGGCAAAATAGCAGTCAGGTAAGATGAGAATGGAATTGTTGAAAACGCTGCAAGATGTGGATGGCCGACGGGCTGCCTTCGATCGCCATAACTATCGCCATATCGCCTGGCCGGCTTTCTGGCGTCGTGCAAACGCAGGATGTCTTGTAATTTTTCTTTACATACTATGTATACATCCATACGTTGACATGGACTGCATGATGTATGCGATATCATGTCTTGTGCCGTGCCTAAACGCCCTCGACTGGACCCTTTTTTCCAACAGTCGACTATCTGCACGCCACAGTCACGACGCGGGATGGTTTCTACATGTCAACCGTTGTACATACATGGATCACAGTACTTGCTTGACAGTTGGGCAGATACTCTCGACCTATAGCCGCGGTATAGAGACCGGGTTGGCTTGCCGAAGAGATAACCAGAAGATATACTCAAAAAGGGCCCAGATGAACACAACATATACATATATACACATCTTACTATGTACGGATACTCTGAGCGGGGAAACAAAAAGAAGAAAAGAAAAAAAAAAGAGTGCAAACGCACTTAGCGTCTCTCTACTTGCGGAGAATAAACGGCGTCTGGGGTTTCTGTTTCCAGGCTCATCCATGAAACCGACAAGAAGACATGGCTTGAACGAGAGTCTGATCCAAGACGTTAGGGGCCATGGTCAGGCAGGATACAACGCATCGCAAAGCATAATGACCGCCCTGTAAATAGTACGCTGGCACTATGACTTTGCGCGCAGTGGCTCTGCGGTTAGAGACGAAACGCTCAAACGACAACAGTTGACTGGTCTTGTTTGCTCTGCTCTTGCTTCTTCCCCAGGAAAACGACCGATAAGCTACAACCTATTTAGCAAGAGTTGGCGTGATGATAATAGCAGAGTGATATATATCCACTCCCTGGACGGCCGGACGTTTCTCTCTGGTTGAATGCCATCATTATTATTACGTTTTTGACTGTCGATCCAGGCTACTGTTCAAGCATGACATCAATATCACACCCTCATTATACATCGACCATGTTATCATATACTTACTTTGTACCCCCAGAGTATCCATGGTTAGCGAGATGCGCTCAACCGAAGATCTTCTCTTCTCGATGGAGTATGTCTGCTCGGTAGTGGCAAACCTTCGCCATCTAACCACTTCTACCCACCAAAAAAAAAAATACACATGGCTGACCCCCTTTTTGACAGGCCCGGAGAGTGATGGGGATCGGCAGATGGCTTGCAGTCACTCGCGCGTATATTCCGTGCAACCCACGAACTTCTCCACGTAGGGGATGGGGTTGTCCATGGCCCGAAGTACGGAGGGCAGGCTAAAAAGGTATCCATCGCCTTTTCTCCATCATACCTTCGGAGCGGGGAGAGAGCAAAGTGCGGATACATGTGATGCAAATCATACCATCGGCCGTTATCGAACGTCAAGCCGCATCAGTTTACCGAAGAAGGGAAACACATGAATGGGGAAAAAAAGAGAAGAAGAGAGAACACATGAAAGTCTTCATGCCCGACGAGCTTTGATGCCTGTTGGCCGTTTGACCTATTCGAAGCCACCTCAAGCCACGCCTGCAGCAGATCGTCCCATATGTGCATACTATACACGTACTTCGGAACACAGCGCTGGTATCCGACAGCTTGCTTTTACGCCGCCCATATTTCCGCTCTTCTGGTGCTACGTCCATAGTAGTCACGGAATCCTGCAGTTCGTTCGCTCTGCCTCAAAAACCCATACTCCCATGTGTGCATAAGATTATTATCAAGAATAAAAAAGAGGGCGATGATGTCGCGAACTGGGTCAAAGCACAAACTACCGCGGCCAGTCAGGCGTAACAAACACCACACGGGTAGAGAGGAGAAAAGAAGAAAAGAAAAATAATCCCATTTCTCTGGATAAGGCAGAGTCGCTGCATACGTTTTTCTTCTTTTCCTCCCCCAACGGCCGACCCAAGCGGCCGCTTTCAACCTGTCCAGGTCTACACGTGTGACGGGCTGTTGTCAGTGGTCGAGAGAGCCTTGCGCTTCTTCTTACTTTTTTTTGGTCTCCATATCATTGCGTATACATACTGGAGCAACTTTGGGACACAGTTTAAGCATCATGTTCACGCCTTGCTCCAGCGGCTATCACGCCTGCAGGTACCACTTACGGAGCTTATTCGTGACATATTTGTTTCATGTATATATAAAACACACATGATGGAGCATATACACACCCAGCTCGGCCCCTTTACCGACGTGGATGATAGCTCTCTCGCCCCGAGGCTGCCGAACATATACTGTGTACATACAAAAGTATGTACAACACGGTATGACAGACGCCCTGGCGATGACGATGATACAAGATCCCGCCATATATATATGTTACATCTGGGCTGCAATCGATCAGCCGGTATGACAACTGCACATGTCCGTGGAAGAAGACATGTTGCCCTGCAGAAGATCAGCAAGGAGCCTTGCAGACACCTGATATATTGATGCTGAAAACTGCCTGGTGTCATACTCCTCCTAAATGGGTGAACGCTGGCCCCCTTGTCAGACAAGCAGAGAGCAGGATGAGCTCCCCTTTTTTCATCCTCCTCGCTGGTGTTATGTAAATGTAGGTGAAGGAAGAAAAGGTAAAAACCCAAGGCTAGCAGTTTGATATCGATGTCCATGAGCGGCCGCAGCCGGCCTCCTGCCGCCAGGGTCAAGAAAAAAACGTGTAGGCCATGCTATAACTACACGATCGCCAAGAGCACGTTGCTTGCTGTCGTATATATATATACATACATAGGTAACGGGAATCCTCCCCGTATATAGTATCTCTTTATATATACACGCTGGATGGATATCCCAAAGAATGTATGTTTGCGCTTATGCAAGATGTAGTCCGTCAACGGGCCATCACGAACTTCACGAGAGATCCATGGGAAAGATACCAGCTTTCCCTTCCCCCCTTCCATACCAGGTTCCTGGGAATTCAGCAATGGTCTTCGTATCCTCCTGATGCATGAAGATCGAGAAGGAAACGAGGAACACCCCGCGTCCTCCTCTTGGCCTCCATTTATTATACCACTGTTGCACATACACAGTATATATATATTATATGTACGTACATATATGCCGGACAATAAGTAAGGACAGGCTGCCTCCAAATTTGGAGAATATGGGCGCTCCGACGTGATAGTTAAGCGAGCTGACGGTTATACTGTAGAATGCTCTAGAAAAGAGGGAATACCTTCAAATCACGACTGCATGAAGTTGTCCGCCAGCCCGCTGATGCATTGAAATTCCAATCCCCATTAGGCTATACCCTCGGGGACTTTCGCCAGGAGGAGTATATATTGGTATTAAACCGCTTCTATCCCCTGTGCTTATCCACCCATCCTCCGGACAGGACAAGGCTCCTCAGCCTATGAATACCCCGTCTGACAGGGGACATATGCATGAATTAAGACCCTGCTCATATATATTGTACAATCACATATACAACTCCGTACAGTACATCTGGAAGGCTAATTGATGACCACAGGAAACACCAGCGATCGCGATCACGTCCAAGAATCCAAGACACAGGGATATCTTGCTCGTGAAGCCCAAAGCCAGATCCTTACGATTCTTCCGGAAGCTGCAGGCGTAGCTCCGAGTAAAATACATATAGCTACAAGATCCACAGCCCAGAATCTTTATTATATACAACATTTTGCATTCCGTGGTCCTGGAGAGACTGCTTGTTATCAGCATGTCTCTGACGTGCGTCCGAGATGGGGTATCTCAGTCGTCTCTTTCCCCCAGCGGGATCTAGACATGGGCGGATCTCCAGACAATGAGTACCTTGTCAATAGCACAGGGTGCTAATATTTCCACCAGCATTCCCCTCTCCTCTCCTCTCCACAGCCTATTATCATGGAAGAAAATCAGGAAAGGAAGGAGAAAAAGAGACCAGACTGGCTGATCGCTGCGAAATACGAGCTTTAACCCACCTATACTTTGTCGACTTATAGCTCCCGCACAAATTATGCAAGGAACAAGTGCGTATGGAAGGGCCTCTTTCGGTCTTGAGCGCTCTCATGAAACCTTTTCGACTAGTACGAGAGCGGGATGGAGGGAACAGGGTTCCAGCTCCGTATCCCCGAAGAAGGCTGCTTCTTGGTCCCTTTGTGATGCAACAGGGACACAATCTCATGTCTGCCCTTGTCAAGAAAATGCACGCGTATGGGGAACCTCGGAATGAGAACCCTAACCGTATTTCCTCATGGCAAAAAAAAAAAAGACTATCATAAAAAGAAGCATAAAAATGTAAATTATAGGTAAATTTATGCTTATGCTTCTATTTTTAAGCATTCAGCTTGTGTATATAGATGGATTTGCTTCTGGGCGGCTTCAGTGAGATCATTTCGTTTTCGTGCTTTGATGGTTGGCTCAATTGCTTTTTGTCTCTCTAACCCGGTTAGCTGTCTTGTCGTTTCTTGCGCCTGTTGGTGCGTGCCTTGCCTTGAAACTAGGGTGAAATGCAGGGCATGGATGAAGTAGCTGCATGTGTATATACCACGTATTAGTTACTCTTTTCTCAAGTGCTTCCAGACGTACGGAACAGTGAGAATGTTTATCTTGCTCAGTCTGTCGTGCATGTATTTGCTGTAAATAGCATTAACCCATCAGGAATATAGACATGGGATGATTTCTCCCTTGTAATCCCTGGCCTGTTGATCGGTAGAGCAAGTTCGAAAATATACATATATTCTTCAGCCGTCATTCGACACCATCTCCTCATCCTTCAAGAGGGGGCGGTACCATTCGGCGGATAAAGTAGACACCCTGTCTGTATAAAAGAAAAAGCCATCAGCTGCGTATTCAGCCAGTGTTTTTCCACTCTTGGCTCTGGCTGTCGTCTCATCCACTCCACCACTGAACTCGGCCATATATGCAGAATATGCAGAGAGCCCCTCATCCTACTCTGGTTGGCGGTCCATCCAATGCAATTAAACAATCTGATAAGAGCGAGGATTCAGAGCCACCGCCATACGGTCTGACGTACTTGTTTTATTCTCTGCATGAAGCTAAACGACTCTTCCTGCGCCTGTCTCATTTTTTTTTTTTAGTGAGAAAAAAGAGAGAGAAGGCAACGATATCGACAATTGAACTGGCTTGATATCATGACTCGGTCGAGATGTCAATACATAGTACTTCCGATCGTCCCAAGGTCGAGGGATGCTGGTCGGCACTTTTGACCGCTTTTCTTTTTTTTTTCCCCCTTCTCAGGCACCTCGGGGGGAAGCGGGAGAGCACATTCCAAGTGGTCCATATGGCTGAAGGTTGGCTAACCGACCTGGCAAGCTTGGGACCTGTCAAGCTTGGAAGAGAGTTGAAGGTGGTGGCGGCTCTCTTTTTAGCCCTTCCATCTGTTCCGTGCCTATAAGGTAAGTATGTACGCTCCGAGATTGCCAGACGGCAGGGGAAAGCGGGCCTGGGAAAGACAAAAACAAAAAGATAGCAATATATGTTTAACCAACCGTACCTGCAGCCGAGAGCGATAAAGTTGGGATCAGGCTGTGTCTGAAAGATACACGCACATGAAGCACGGCATGTTTTCACCGATCTTTATCGACGAAATTTGATATTAACTGTAATTCCATTCCGAGGCTCTTGCTGACAGCTTTCCGCAGACCCGAAACGACTGTCCATTCAGACAGGACAATCCGGGAGAAAAGAAAAGGTGTTTTGTCTCCTGGCGTGATGGAAGTCCTATTCCAGCAAACGAAGACTTAGCCTGCGAGACGTGTCACCCACGCCTACCGCAGGCTGGCTCTATCGCTGACAAGCGAGGGGACCAGAGTCGAGAAAAGTCAAGAGGAGCCGAATGGATGGTTTCAAGTTGAAAGGTCTGATGGCAGGTCGCGACAGATATAGCGCCCATTTCTCCCGTTTGACGTCTGCTGGACCTCGTTCCAGTAGAGGGCACTGTCGAGCCATGAAGTTGATAATAATAATAATAATATATAGCCATCTAGTAGCATAATATTTTCATATTCCTCCCTTCATCCGTAGCATCACCACCAACCAACGCCGCCTCTATAAATCAGCTGTATCGTCGTAAACCAAGGCTCTTTCTCTATGTTTCTGTATATGCTGTATATGTTTTACCGATGCCTTTCGATGTCTCTCGAGACATGATGCTCTGCAGTATGTTGTACCGACGGCAATCCTAGCTGTCCAGCATCCCTCGGCTCGACTCCACCGCGCTTGAGGATTCTCCGCATGCAGAGCTCGATCTAATTTCGCGGTTAGCAGATCCTCCCTAAGGAACAAAACATCAACGCCTTCAAACTCGTTGAGAGCTTGCCTGTCGCCTGGCGGCGGTTTTTGTTGTCGCCTTCAGCCTGGTCTGCGAGGAGGAGAGGAGAGAGTGGCAAGGCTGACCTTCTTGTTCAACCTGGATTAAATAAGAAAACACTCTCTCCCCCCGCGCGCGCTTCTTTCCCCTGCGATGACTGCAGCTTTGCCCATCCATATCCATGAACCTTGTCGCACGGCGCATACTATAGAACCTCGATCGATATACTTGGATACTCGACCTCTTCTGGTAGCACAGCGAGAAGAAGCTGTTGGCCTCGCACGATGAACCCGCCGCGGAAGCGTCCGTGGTCAGTTGCAGAGCTATCGTCGAATCCGTCGAACTCGCCTGATACGATACATCCTCTGTCTAATGGCTCTGGTGCCGGCGATATGGCCATGTATAAGTCGCCGGATAGCTTGACGAAGACTCCCAATACCCCTCCGGTTTCGTTTGGCATGGCTCCTCCCGAATCACCCAAGATCAGTGTTGCTGTGACCAGTCGCAAGTCGACGGCATGTCCGGCCTGTAGAAAACAGAAGGTATTGAAAAGAAGAAGAAGAATTCCATACTTCATGAGGAACCTTGCTGATATAGAATGATAGACCAAATGCGTTATGGACGATGACACTCCGCCATGTAAACGTTGCGCGGAACGAGGCCTGGAATGCTCCCCGAACAAGTCCATTCAGGATATCGTGGTAGAGCAGGCGAGGTACGGTATACACCTGAAAGAGTTCGAGCTTGACTGTGAACTTCGGGTTTCTAATATTTTTTAACTCTCAAACAGATGGAATTCTCAGATGAACAAATACTTTTCACACCTCCAAACAGCTCTAAATGAAGCTAGGGCAGCATTGTCTCTTCCTCCAGTATCTGCGGTGGACGAACTTGGCATCAAGGAGGAAGATGGGAAGGCCTCTCAGCGTGAACACGCCGATGAACAATCGAATTCACTAGAGGTTACCATAGAGCAGGACACGCTCGCCTCCGCTCCAATGCGCTCCCTTTACGAAGTCACAAAGTCCAGCGAAGTGCACGAAGGGACGGCTCAATTTTCTGGCTTGGTCATGGAGCCGGATTTTGTCTCGCGCGGGATAATCACCGAAGCAGAGGCAGGTCAACTCACCAAGACTTATTTGACCCGGCTAGACCACTTTTTCTACGATCATTTACAGAAGTATGCAGACATTGGCGAGGTCCGAAAGACATCCACGCTACTTGCATTAACCCTATGCACGGTTGCAGCTTTACATGACCCGTTAGGCACAGAGGTATACGATAAGTTGAGCAGAGAATTGCGTAGTGTGACATCCTCACTCATGTTCCGGAGCCACCTGGGGGTGGAGGATATCAAAGCTCTATGTATGGGCTCTTACTGGCTAGGAAATCTGACCTGGGTACTGTCTGGCCTTGTCCTGAGAAAAGCAATCGGCATGCAGTACCACACGGCACATATGAACCAACCACAGACCGACAAAGAAGGCTTTGGCAAGTCACAGATGTGGCTATTAATATTCCTGGCCAACGAGCAAATATCAATACTCCATGGCTCCCCAGCTTGTGGTGTAGAACCCGGATATATCAACTGGAAAAACCATCTAGCATCCCCGTTTTCTGGGGAGATCGACCTTAGGCTTATCAGCCATATCGACCTCCTTTTGCTTCTGGGAAAGGTACGGCAGACCTATGGGGTAGATGCAATGAAAGCAGTTCCGCTATCACTTATCCCCCAGCTGCGGGACTACCTTGCACAGTTAGATAGATGGTCACAAACGTGGACAGGAAGACTGGCACGGAATAAATGGCTTGGGAACTTCCCCTCACAGGCTGTTAAACTCCATTTCCGATTTGCAAAATTCTTCATATGCTCTCATGCGTTTCGAGGGTTAAATGTGGAATCTGCTTCCATCCCCCTTGCCCCAGAACTACAGGACATTGCAGCATGTGCTGTTACGACCGCCATATCTATTTTGGAACTACTGATTGAATCTGATGAGATACGTGCATACCTTGTTGGAATCCCTCATTATTTCCATACCATGTTTGCGTTTGCTGCCGTTTTCCTGCTCAAAGTTGCGACCCGTAACAGGCAGCATGTCCATGTTGACACGCAATTGGTGTTTCGGACCAGTCGGCGGGTCTTGGAAGTGTTTCAACATTGCCCTTGCGCAAAACAGCATCTAGTGCATCGCATCGCGCAGGGGCTTAAAGAAATGATCGAACGGTGCGAGGGGCAAATCACAACTGAAAGCTCCGGCCACTCCGTAACCAAAGCACTAAACAGGGAGCCGCATATACCGACATCTATGGCGCCTCCACCGGCAACATCTAACCCTGAGATAGCTTCTCAAGAAATGCTTTCGTGGTTTAACTTAGAGAACTTTGACTTCCTATCTATGTCACCACCCACCTGGAATACGGAGTTTTAGTTACGGAATTGGTGGCCATACTTTTGCATTATATATCGAATGAATGCCCGTCCATATGTTGTCTACGGGTAACGGATGATACCCCTGTTGTACATTATTGGCCTTTTGTACATTCCGTTCCCCTTCTCGGTGTTTCTTATTGTCCTTTTTTTTTTTTGGCTAGATATCCTCTGTTGGGCCTCCTTAGAATGCATGGCTTTAAGTGTATATATATTCGGTGATCTAAGCATGATGAGTATGGGGTAAGTATAATAACTGAAATGCAGTTATAGATATTTATTACTTCCTCTATCACATAGTATGCCTCAATACTCTTAACTCTCTCAAGTTAACGGCTAGATAACAGAAGATTTGGCAAAGTATCATGTCTACTCGCACTCTAACTTAACCAATGCCCCTTTCGCCTGGATTTTGCAGAAGTACAGGTCCTCTTCACTCAACATCCAAATACCTCCTTTGACGAAACAGAAATTCGCCGTTGTACGTCCAACAATTATCTTGCCTACCAGAATTCCATTTGGGTCCCAGACATGCACTCCATCCCCACAGCCAGAATACACATACCCCTTCTCATCACATTTAATCCCATCAGGCACCCCCGAATCACAAAATGCAAAGGTCCTCCGGTTAGCAACCCTTGTGCCATTATCAACCACATCATAGACATATATTGTACTAGGGTTTCTGTAGTTGGTTTCGAACTTGTGTCCGTCTCCGGAGTAACTGACGGCCTTCACCGCACCCGTGTCGGTGACATATAAGCGCGAATAGTCCGGGTTGAAGCAGAGTCCATTGCACATGTCGAACCCATCAGCTAAGACTGTGCAGTCCTTTGTCGAGGGTCGATATCTGTATATCTGTGCTGGTAGAACGGGGTCAGGACGAAAGCCCTGCTCGTAGCCATAAGTTGGGTCCGTAAACCAAATGTCCCCCGTACCATGGTGCACCACCACGTCGTTCACAGAGGAGAAATCTCGACCGTGGAAGTTGTTTATCAGGATCTCGGACTCCTTAGTGACAGGATCGACTAGGACCAGGCCTGACGGTGTGGAATGATCTCCCTGGGAGCAATAGAGGATACGATCGGGTTCGTTCCTGTTTCTAGTCGCCCAATGAGTAGAAGCAGTTACCCCTGGATAATTGCATGCTCCATTTGCCTGAACAACTGGTGGATAGTCGAGTTTATCAATCTTGTGTGTCTCGCAGTTGATGGCGTATAGATCAATAGGATCGCATGTCTGGAAGTTGGATGTAAAGTACACGGAGTTGGTCGCGCGAATGTACACGCCCGCTTCATGAGCGAACTGCTCTCCTTTCCCCCTTTTTTCCTCGATAAGCTGTATTCTGGGGTCCGGGCCAATGATGTCTATAAATCGTTCGTCGTAAACACAGAATGAGGGTGTTTTGCTGAAAGAGCGGGCATATTCAGAATCTTTGACAGCGCGGGCCTTGTCGACATGAACAATCTTAGTGATTTCTTGCTTCATGGCTTTTTTTCCAAGCTCGTCGCTTATACTATGTCCTGATAGCAGTCTTATGTTCGACGTTGAAAGATAGTTACTGGTTTTTGGCAGAGTTGATACTTATAGAGGGGCCTTAAATACAGAATCTAACCAGTCACACCAAATCGGCGTTTGCGAAAGGAAATCTCATTAAGAACCAAGAACTGTTATTATAATGGCCTTCGATTCAATTCATAGTAAGACAGGTTAGTTGAAAGGATGATAGTTAGAGTACATTGCTTATTGGGAAGGTTATTTATTAGCTGCCAAATATTTGAAAACGCCAGTATAATGTGCGATTTTTGCTGTAATTTCGTACCACAGGGCAATTGTCATATGAAAGATTCAAAGAGGAAATGGAATATGGAATACAAGATGGTGGCCAGGGAAAACAAAATAATAAAAAGGAAGAAATGCAAGTGAAATCGCTTTGATATCTGGGCTTGCTCACGACGCCACCGGTAAAGAAGACATGAAGAGAAGAAAATGGTAGTAGCAAAACAAAAGACGTATTGGCGGCCACTGGAGAGTACGAAGATGAGATGAGATGGGTTCACTCTTCTTCATCGGTTCCCTTCATTTCAACGTCTTTATTAGCGTCTTCATCAGCTGCAGGCGATTTTTCGTCGAAGAGGTCATCGTCATCGTTGTCTCCAGCAGGAGTAGCCTCTTTTGGCTCCTCTTCTTCATCGTCATCGTCTTCAATTCGTAAATTGGTCTTCTTTCTTCGTCTCTGTACAAGGGCATCTTCATCTTCATCGTCGTTTCCATTTGCTGGTGGCGAGCCGGCCTTGTCACCATTAACTTCAATGTTTTCAGACTCGCTTTCCGATTCAACGACAATTTCAGTACTCTTGAATTTATTCGACTTTGCGTTTCCTCGTCGCTCGAGGCGTCTCCTCTTTCTAGGGGCAGCAGAGCGTTCTTCCTCCTCACCCTCTGTTGACGACCCGGAGTTTCTTGGTTCACTCTCTTGCCTGTTCTTCTCCGCATCTGCCTTTTTCTTTCGTTTGCCGCCCTTGGATTTCTTCTGTTGCCGTTTATACCTTTCTCCTGTCTCGCTGTCAGTGGTGTACTCGGCGGCTTCTCTTGCTCTCTCTTCGTCGATACGGATGGCCGTGAGCCGTTCGGCTTCCTCAATCATTAGCTGTCGTTCTTCAGCGATTTGCCGTTTCCTTTCCTTCTCCGCCTCTTCAGCCTTGCGCTTCTCTTCTTCCCGGCGTTTTATCTCAGCATCACGAAGCTCTCGGGCCTGCTGCAGTTTGGCTGCATTCTTCTCTTCGTACTCCTTTTGGCTCTGCAGGGTTCGCTGAAGTTGGTTGCGGATGGTGTTCCTACACATAGTTGCTCGGGACTCCAGCGAACTGCGAGGATAAGGAGGATTCTTTGAGTTCGCAATCTTATCGAAAGCTTCAATTGCTGCCGTCACACCGTTCATCGCCTCTTCAACTTCTTCAGAGGTCTTTTGGGCTTCGGGAAGACTGATAGCAAGGAGTCCAATCTCATTTTGAACAAACGCAATATTGAATTCGAGATGGATTTGGTCAGGAGCAACGGAGCGAGCGCGCTCGGCATACTCAAGCGCAGTCTTCATAGCCGATAGATTCTGTTCCTGCTTGCCTTTAAGGAACCAGACACGACCGAGACATGCCAGGATCTGGGCATCTCTGGCCCTGTCCTTTGACAGTGATATTTCATACTACTTTTGGTTAGTTGATACTGCGTAAACTGAAGGTTGTGAGTAATATCTGGAGCCACCTACATTTTCGATGGACTTGGTGAACTGTCTCAGCTCTGCAAAGACGTGACCCAAGTTAAGGTAAACGCTTGAATCACGCAGGGTATCTCGAACTTTTGAGAAAATCTGCACAGCAGTCGAATAGTCCTTTCGATCATCAACTAAAGCAATGGCGATGCCTTGAGCAGCATATGCATTCTTCGGATCAAGCTGAAGTGCCTTGTCGAAGAATTCAACTGCCTTCTCATATATCTTGCGTCGTTTCTCTTTATCTTGCTCACCGTCTCGTCTCATGTCTCGACCTGTGAGGAGATACAGATTGCCCATTCCCGTCAAGGCATACCGATCATGTTTGTCGTAACCCTGTAGGGTATGCTTGTAATGTCGTTGTTCAAGATCCTCTGCAAGATTGGCCACACGGCGTTTCGATTTACTGAGATACCAACCGAATAGTGCCCGCACTTCCATGTTGGTTGCTTCTGCTTCGTAAAGTTTTGCCATCTTTTTGGGGCCTTCATCTGTAGGGCTTTGGCGGAGGGCAATGTAGGTAAGCCGGGCGTTGGCTTCAACATAATCGCTGTGTCTCTCCAGTAGCCCTTCGTAGACCTTCTTGGCTTCATTTGGCATACCTGCTGCCTCGTACGTGCGAGCAAGGTTGTAACTGATGGTGGTGACATATGCATCTGTATCAGAGGCATCCTCTCGTTCTTGTGCTTTTACACAAGCATTAAGAGCGGTCTGTAACATGTTTCTCGCCTGTTCAATCTTATCGGCCTGGTACAAAAAGCAGCCGATATTGTTGAGTAGCTGAGGTGCGAGCCTCTCACGAAGGACCTCCGTCATAGCCTTCTCGCCCTCGACATCATCCGGTCGTTCATCTTCAGGAATCTGAGCTAGTTGCATTTCTTCGACCTGGTTGAGGCATTGCATGCTCTTTTCCGGCGCACTAACTTCATACAGTCTAGAAAGATAGAGCAACACAGACTCGTCTGGGGTGAGCTTCTTCTTGTCCGCCTTCCAAGACGTTCGTACAGATTCGAGTAAGGATATCGCCTTTTTCGCTTCCGCCGACTTGTCTTCCTTCGAATTGCTGGCCGCAAACACCTCATCAGCGTAAAGAGAGCCAAGAAGAGCCATGGCTTCAGGGTTCTTGGTCTGCTGGATAATTTTTTCTAGACGGAACTTGGCGCCGTCGAAGTCTTTCCTCTTGACCAGCATCTGGACTGCGCCGAATTTGGCCGGTGGGTATCCCTTGTCAGCTCCGCCTCTTGCCTGGTCCGATCTGTTATAGTATTCCAATGCTCGCTCTGGGTCACCTTCGGTGTGTTCTTTTCTAGCCAGCAGATACCAGCCATCACTCGCAATGGCATTAACATCAGTAAGCTCAATGGCTTTGCGTGCAAGGGCTTCAACGGTAGGGAAGTGTTTGCGGAGAAGGAAATAGCTGCCAAAAGTGGCACAGGTCATCGGGTACTCCTTATCAAGCTTGAATGCCTTCTGGGTGTACTGCGTCATAGCGGTCTTGTAGAGCGAGCTGAATTCGGGATCACTGGTCGAATGCCTTGAGCTATCATGCAAGTAATACGCCGCCAAGAGGATGTTGGCAGCCTTTGAATCAGGGTTCAGCGTCAATGCCCTATTCCACGCAACTTTCGCCTGATCCTTGAAGTCAAGTTGCCATAGACAACACCCAATTCCAATTCTCGGATCTGGATCTCTCATATTTGGCATCTTCACCAGGGCCTCCTGGTACCCTTCTAAAGCCTCGCCATAGCGCCCAAGCATATAGTTTGCTCTTGCGCGGCCCAGAATAGCCATGATATTCCGGCCTCCAAATGCTTTTGAGGACTCGTCGAAACATTTTATAGCTTGTTGCAGGGACTCGACGCGTTCTGAGGTATCGACAGTACCAGGCCTGACCGGTTTGGAGGGAGGTTGCAGGGACGCACGTAGGATAGAAAGCACACCACGAGCAAGAAATAGGGGAGGAAAGGCAGGATTCAACCGTGAAGCCTCGTTCAGAGTCGCTGTTGCAGCTTGTAGATAGAACTCCTTCGTCTTTGCTTCGGAGTACAGCTGGCCCTCCGGAGCAACACGCGGAGCCTGTCTACTTTTAATCAGGTACAGCCAGCAGATCCAGCCCAACAGACTTAGCTTTTCCTTCGTAGCGCCGTGCGCAAGGGAGGCCAGGCCACGAGTGAGAATCTCGATGGCATGGTCGATCTGTTTCTGCTTAGCATATGCCAGAGCAATGATGACCCAGAAGTTCTTTGCGGCCTTTTCGTTGTCAAGGAGAGTGCAGAGCTCTGTAGGGTCGTCCGGAAGTTCTTGCAAGCTGATTTCGACCTCACTGTCGAAGGTAGACGCCGGAATATCAATGGCAGAAGGAATATCAGAGAAGCGAGCAGTTGCAGCGCCTTTGGGCACGGTATCCTGGCCACCGGTGCTGCCGTTGGCAAGGCCGTTCTGGAAGGGTGCCATGACAAGGGCGCGCGCAAAGGGTGTCTGTCGCACTCCGGGGACGGGAGGAAAATTGGTTAGGAGATCTGGGAGGGGCAGGAAGATCTCATCATCTGTTCGTTAAAAGGGCGGAGGAGACAGGTTCGACTCTCGAGAGCGAGACTTGTGTTCAGCCTCTCGCGCAAAGAAGACGAAGAAGAAGAAGCTGGTCGAGCAACACTGATTTTATTCAATTATCAAAGTTGAAGCTTTAATCGCAGCTTGGCGTCACGTGGTATCAAAGGCAAAAGAAAGTGAAGAAATAAGAGAGAAGAATAAAAGGAAATAATTATGAAGTCCGCGGGGACCGATAGCTACTATGATGCACTACAGGTGGTCCTCCTCCGCCAGCCCAACGCCCAAGTAAGATCTATAGCATCATACGATGAGATATCCCTCCTTGACCAACGCCTCACCTAGGGAATGAGATAAAAAGCAAAACAACGCTATCGTAAGTCCAAATCACTGAGAATCAAAACGCCAACTCGTTTTCGTAGTCTTATCATGTCGTTCAGCCATAATACCTCCGGAAGAGCTGGATGAGGATAGCAAGTGCGGCAGGAATGGCAAACACCCTGCAGATCTCGATCCAATAACCAAGCCGAACTTCGCCTTCAACGTATCCATGGTTTTTACCAGAGGTGGTTTGGATATCGGGGCTGTTAGGGTCCATCTCCACCAGGTCTGCATCTTCAAAAGGCGGGAACTTGCCAGTTTCAATGAATGCATCAAGGAGTGCGTCCTTTTCGGCCCAGCGCTCGAACAGCCAGGCTTCAAAGTCTTCTTGCTTATCCAGTGGGATATCAGCAAGGGCAAACCGCCTCCAGTAGAAGTTGACGACCCTTGGCGGACGACACTTTAGGTACGTGGAGCGGATAGTAAAGTAGCTGTCAGGATAGCTTCCTTTCCTGCACGACCTGTCAGTAAATGATGCATGTATGCAGAAAATACAAGAAGACAAATAAGATAGACATACGGTGGGCCCTCGTATCCCATAGTACAGTCATAGACATAGTCGACCGTGCCTTTGAGCTGCTGCAGGCAAAAGTAGAGCCCCGTAGACCGTGGGAGAAGCTCATGCTTGAAAGGAGGGATGGCATTCTTCCGCCCATAATTGTCACTGACTTCTTTAGTATGTATGGACAGGTTTGTTCCTTCAGGGAAGATCAGTAGCCACATGGGGTCGAAGACGGGGGAGCCGGGGGTAGAGTCTCCACGTCGGACGCAGAGCGATTTCAGACGATGCTGCAGCCTGGGTTTATCCGCCATCCACTTGCGGGCCATGAAGATGAAGCCGTAGAGCGTCATCCCCTGTCCAACCAAGGGGATATACTTGAGTGACTCCTTGAGGATGATGTAGATGTGTCCATGCATCTGGTTCGTGTAGGTAACCCACCACAGGTACAGCCAGTCGGTGTATACCTGGTGGTTTGCAATCAAGACCAGCCGGTCAGGAAATCGAGTCTGGATCCCGCCGTTCGACGTGAGAGTGACCTGGCCGAGCACACTCCTGTCACCACTGATCCGGACAGGGGTTGGGGCACTCCACTCGGTCAGCGCAGTGATCGCGAGGCCAAAGGACTCCTTGGTCGTGGCTACGTATGCATTGAAATACTCTCTCTTGACGAGATAGAGCGGCAGGCCGACGACCTGGGCGACCACGATGCAGACGCAGCAGCAGCTGAACCAGGCGACTATGAGAAAGCTGCGGATGAGCTGGGCGAGAATGCCATAGTTTGGCGGCTCTCGCTCATAGATGTGCCTGGATGACTTCATCAGCTCTGGGCCGGCGATCTTCTCGGCCAACGAAGATGTCTTTCGGTGTCTTGCTCGAGGCATCGAGCTGGAGATGTTTAGATATCAGTGGCTGAAGCTGGTGCGAGTCCTAGATCTGGCTCAGGGCAAGCTTGTTCCTTACAGAGCCCTGGCCAGGAATCCGCCGGGTTCCGATATCTAGTTGTTATATTATGACAGCTTAACTATGAGGACGTAGCTAGTCTCTAAAGAGATAAACCACGTGTCAGCCAAGCGTGATGCCGTCACTCTTCACAAAAGCTGGCCAGAAGGTTGGGATGCTGGTGAGATGACAGCAACGGTGGGGAAGACAGAAGCAGGGGAAGAGGAAGAGGGGGAAGAGGAAGAGGAACAAAGGGGCTTCTCTGCCTGTTTGTTATCTATGTCGGCCTTTTCTCAGCTTGTTCATCTTGCTGCCTGACAAAAACTCCCAGGCAAGCACTGCCTGCCTCTCCTTTCTTTCTACGAGGTAACCTCCACTGTGGCCTGTCTTCTCGAGTACGCTGTAACGGTGCTCAACAGCTTGTCTTCTCCTTCTATACCATGACCAACGTCTCTCTCTCTCTCTCTCTATCCTGGTTCTTCTGATCCTTGATGTTCTTGTGTCGTTTTGATGTCATTTTTTATCAGATTCTTTGATCAACCAATGACAAAAAGGATAAAAGGATCAAAATTGACCAACGAGAAGCGATGAACCTTATCCGGCCGGTGAGGATTAACTATGATACGGAGCCAGATTAATGACTAAGCATATACATCCGACTTGAAGTCATAAGAAGCAGAGAAGAGCAAAAGAAAGATAAAGAGTCAAGAACAGAGTCTAGACGGTGTTGGGAGGCCATCTCGACCTATCCAGATCATGCTCGTCCATCGGTGCCGAGGTTCCATCTAGAATCGAACGGAGGAGAGAGGGGAGCCTACGAGCCTGGAGAGCCTGGAGAGGAACCTGAGAAAGGGATCGATATATATATATATTAGTATGGCCTCATTTACATATACATGGCAGATGTGATACTGATGCTCTACATAGACGCTGCCGCGCACCCTTCCCACCGTTTAGAAGAACAAGCCATACCTCGACAGTCACAATGAAGCGTTGTAGCAGTGTATCGGCTGCCATGGCCACTCCCTTTACCCTCTGCCGTCGTACATTTTCCATGGGCTCGAGGTTGCGGCAGATTGAAGATATCAGCACGCTGCCTGGAAGGATATTTCCGAGATATGAAGGTGTGCGTTGGTCTGGCTCGTACTTTTTGCCTGGTATTATCTTTATCCCCTGCTAACCCGAGAGATGACGACGGGTAGAATCAGGAGGAAGTGATCTACTTGCCCTGCAATGGCCCGTCCCGCCAAAGAACATTCTCCTGATGAAGAAGAAAGGCGCCCCCGAAGTGACGCAGTCTGTCATCGAATTCGCAAAGTACGTTTCTTCTCTTACCTACAGGAAGATAATATACTCAAATTTCCCTCCCTAGTCATATCAAATCGAACTACTCGCCGTTATCTGTGATTCTCGAACGGGATACGGCCACCGAGATACATGAGTCCCTCCCGTTCCCCGTATACACTAACACGTCTGACTCGCCCATACCCCCGGAAAAGGTAGACCTGATAGTTACGTTGGGCGGAGACGGAACCATCCTACGTGCATCTTCGCTCTTTGCAACATCCAAGACCGTTCCCCCGATACTGTCGTTCAGCATGGGCACACTGGGGTTTCTAGGAGAATGGAAATTCTCTGAGTACAAAGGAGCGTTTCGAGAGGTCTACATGTCCGGTGCTGGACTTGGCGAGCGAGCTCTTGCGCTCGAGGACGGTTCGCCTCTCGCTGTTGACGGTGAACAGGCTGCGGGAGGCTGGTCGTCTCTGCGGGGAAAGTCCATGGGTATGTCAAGGAGTGCACGTATCCTGGTCCGCAGCAGATTACGGGTAGGCGTGTTTGCACCAGACGGAGAGCCGGTACACAGCAACGGGGTCACCCTCTCCTCGCCCAACGATGCCGACACAGGTGTCTATGCGATGAACGAGGTGGTGATCCACCGCGGTAGACAGCCGCATCTCGCCATCGTCGAGGTCTTCGTTGGCGGCCGCTTCCTGACCGAGGCCGTTGCAGACGGCATGATCGTCGCCACGCCAACAGGGAGCACGGCATACAGCCTCTCATGCGGAGGCAGCATCATACACCCGCTCGTCTCCTCTCTCCTGCTCACGCCCATCTGTGCACGAAGCCTAAGTTTCCGATCCCTGGTCGTGCCGTCCAGAACGCCGGTGACGCTTCGGTTGAGTGAGAAGAACCGCGGACGGGAAGTAGAAGTCAGCATCGACGGGGTCGCCATGACCCAGGGCCTGCGGGTCGGCATGGAAGTGCGTGTCTGGGGCGAGGAGATCAAAGTCATGGACGGAGCGTGGCACGGTGGCGTACCGTGTGTGATGCGCAAGACCGTTGGTGAAGGCGATGCTGCCGACGGCTGGGTAGGTGGCCTCAACGGCCTTTTGAAATTCAACTACCCCTTTGGCTCGGAGTCATGATGCATCTACGTACATACAATGTGCACTCACTTTTTTTTTTTTAAATCCCATCTCCATCTCTTCTCTTGGCCTGCATTCTTACTATGCTCTCTTCGCTGTTGGTGATCTTCCATTCCAACCCCTGTGTTAATCCACATCCCATCCTAGTATCCAGAGGAATCCTTACATCGTAGCATCGGCCAAAGGATCTCCCTTGGACAGCTTCACAGCATACACACATATAATCCTTATCTACCGACCTGAACCCGCATCCCACACGTCTAATGAAACCGTTTAGAGTTGGCATCGTACAACTCTTGCTATATGTACGGAGTGTATAAATATGGAACATGCTTTGTACCTACATAGTCCGACTCTTATGTCTCAACGGGCCGTCGGGGTGTAAAAGGGAAAAAAAAAGGGGCGAGCAGCCGGAAGTTGAAACATTCAGAGTATAAGTAGATGCATGTATGTACCCGCAACTCCATATAAGTGCATGCATGCATGCATCTTCTATACGGGAGCCTGCCAGCTTCTCCGTATTTACTCATGTAGCTTCTCCAGAGACGGTCAGGATAGCTTCTGCTTTCGTTGCACCGGTCCTGGCACATAGATATATTGATCTTGAATCTGATAGATAGAAAAGCCCCCCGAAGAGACGGCATCTTCCCCTATCTCTGCGCGGAAAGAGGAAGACGGGCCAGAAGAGCCTTGACGGGATCCGTTAGTCAACTAAATCCAACTCTGTCCAGGGGGGGCTATATAGTAGTTGGTTAGTATGCGCTGAGTTCTCCATCCCGGGCCTGGGATGTTCTGTTCACTCCTCTCTATAGTCCATGTATACACACACACTCCCATCTATGATTGCAGGAGACGAATACGTAACGACAATAGCAGGCTTGTATCATCTTATTCAACCTCGTCTTCCTCTTCTTCTTCTCTTGGTCCACCCATCCTCGCCGCACATCTCCTATCGAACAGGGGGCTGTATCACTTTTGCCAGTCAAACCAATATATAATTCCCGTCCTTTTTTGCCAGCAGGGAACAGCTTCCTGGGTGAGTCGTCTCTCTGTCTCTGCTCTCTGTCTCTTCTCCGGCGTCTTGACATCAAAAGTCGATCCCTCCTTTAGCGCTTCCCGCCCTCCCCTTGGCCCCCCTGGGTTGAACCAACTCGAACCAAAAAAAAAAAAAAAAAGAGCAACTTCTCGCCTTTTCTCTCTCCAACAAATTAAAATAACAGCATCTTCGTCCTCTCCCGCCTTTCTCTTCGTCTTCTCTCTGCTGCTGCTTCTTCTTCGACGCCTGCACGCCTACTGTAACGCCTAAAGGGCCAGCCAGACGCAACAGCCGAAACTCTTCCCCTTCGCCTCCCCCCCTAACCACCAAAAAATCCACATCTTCGCCGGACAAGAAACAGATCCTCGATACGGCGCTTCTCTGCTACCGTGGCAGGTCGTGTTGCCCTCGTCGACGTGCCGGATGTCTTGCTGAGGATATAATAATAATAGTAATAGCAGCGAAGGCATGGCTTCATCACCGTCAAAGTGAGTCCCCCCCTTGCCCCTCAAGGCCTGCAGGCGTTGGAACCCATGTCATGAGAGAACGAGAGAGAGAGAGGAAAAAAAAGCAAGGAAGACAGGACTTGGTTATGTTTAATATAAGATACTTACCTACGATCCTACGGCTCGCTTGGTGATGTTTCTGTTACGTTGTTGCTAATATTTCCGTCTACCCAGTATGTATTCGCGCGAGCAGTTCATGAACCCGGGGCCGGCACCTCGACCTCCCACGGACCGGCCCCAGCTGAGCTCAGTGTCGACGATGTCTTCTTCTGTATCTTCTGCAGCTACGACCTTTGATCGGATGAACATCAATTCTCCCTCGACCCCGTCTCTCTCCATATTCCCGAACTCGTCTTCGCTCTCGCTCAGCCAAAAGACCACCGGCCAGGGAGGCGTGGCTGTGATCAAGGAGGGATATGTTAGGTGCAAGGAGGACAAGTTCCTCGCCAGCTGGAACCAGCGGTATCTGGTCTTACGCGAGTTTCGCCTCGATTTCCTCAAGAATGAGACCGGCAAGAGCGTGCTCTCGATCCAGCTCAACAACGTCATGAACGTGACACGATCAGAGGACACCAAGATGGCGTTCGAGATCACCAGGGTTGCCAACCCAAAGGATGCAAACGCCCGTAGCCCGTTGGGCGGACGGGATGTCGCTACCAAGACCATTACATGCGAGGTAAAGAGTGACGATGAGATTTACGACTGGATCGATAAGATATACGAGCGGTGTCCGGGCATGGGGGGAGTGAGTAACCCTACCAACTTCAGCCATCAGATCCACGTCGGATTCGACCCCCAGACAGGAGCCTTCGTTGGCCTTCCGCCGGAGTGGGAGAAGCTTCTGACGGCATCGGCCATCACAAAGGAAGACTACAAGAAGAACCCCCAGGCCGTCATCGAGGTCCTGGAGTTCTACTCCGACATCAAGATGCGTGAGCAGAACCCTCAGTACTTCCCTGGAATGAGCAATCCTTCTCCATCGCCACATAACATGCAGCCTCTGCGCAGCCATGGCGTAGCTCCCCCCAGACCACCTCCGCCACAGGGACTACAGCGCCTTGATACCAGCCAGTCCACACGCTCACACGACGACAGGTCCCCAGGTGGGTCTCCTGCACAGTCGTCACAGCGTAAGGCCTCGGACGCTGCCGACCGCTCCCACGACCAGCAATACACCCCAGACCGCTCCAAGGAAATGCCACATCCAGACCAGAGACGAAAAATGGAGGAAGAAGCTCGTCGTATCCGTGAAGCGCAGAGGCAGCGTGAAGAAGAGCAGAACCGGCGAGAACAGGAAGCTTACAATGCATCTCTGCCCAAGACTCGAGTACCAATTGCACAGCAGGAGCTTGGCGGATATGGCGGTCCACGGGAGTCGCCCAGCACATCCGGTAGCAGATATAACCCCTCTCGACCTGCTCCACAGGCTCCCTCAAGCGACCGATCCCGACAGCCACACCAAGACCCGAGACAGATAACCGCCCAGCGCCCTGCTCCTTCTCCACCAAGTAATGGAGCCCCCTCATCACATTCCAGAGATGATTATGGAAGCAGTCAGCGCAGTGCTCATCGCCCAGAACAGGGCCGTCAGCAGCCATCTGCCTCACGCTACGCAGGGAACGACAACCGCAGTCCAGCTCGCAGCCAGCCACGCCAGCCAAACGGCTCCTCTAACCAGCCACCCAGCCGTCTCCCAGCTCCGGTCCAGGCTGTCAAACCGCTCAATGTCGCCAACAAGCATGGCCCTACCAACAAAGCCAATGGAGTCTCAGATGGCGTCCGTCAAGCTGAGGTCGCTTTGACCAAGAAGCCAGACCCATCCCGCCAAAAGGATGTCCGGATGTCGACAATGTCGGAGAGTGAGGTTATGGAAAGACTCCGACAGGTGGTTTCAAAAGAGAATCCAAACGAGTCATACAGCAAGCAACGAAAGATTGGACAGGGTGCGTCTGGATCCGTGTACGTTGCTCGCGTCAAGGAGAACGCAAGTTCGCCTGTCGCTCGTGAGCTGTACCGCACACACGGCCCTCGTGGACAGGTTGCTATCAAACAAATGGATCTGAGAAGCCAGCCTCGCAAGGAACTTATCGTCAACGAGATCATTGTTATGAAAGACAGCCAGCATCCGAACATTGTCAACTTCCTAGACTCGTTTTTGCAAGAGTCGAGCAATGAGCTCTGGGTGGTTATGGAGTTCATGGAAGGAGGAGCTTTGACCGACGTTATTGAACAGAACCCCGTGATCCAAGAGGACCAGATCTCAACCATCTGTTACGAGGTAAGATTCACCTTGTAGATCTCTCGATGCAATTACATCATTACTAACCCCTGTTGCTAGACATGCAAAGGCCTAGCCCATCTACACGGCCAAAACATTATCCACCGTGACATCAAGAGTGACAACGTCCTCTTAGATAGGGTCGGAAACGTGAAAATTAGTAAGACCTCCCACCATCAATTCACAGCGTTTTAAAATATACCTTTCTAACCCATACGTCTGCAGCGGACTTTGGTTTCTGTGCCAAACTTACCGAGTCCAAGAGCAAGCGTGCAACCATGGTCGGAACTCCATACTGGATGGCCCCAGAGGTCGTCAAGCAGAAAGAATACGGTCCCAGAGTAGACGTATGGTCTCTCGGAATCATGGCAATCGAGTTAATCGAGTCCGAACCACCATACCTGAACGAGGAACCACTCAAGGCATTATATCTCATCGCCACAAACGGCACTCCATGTCTCAAGAAGCCAGAGAAACTGAGCAAGGAACTCAAGTCCTTCCTCAGTGTGTGCCTTTGTGTCGATGTTAGAAGCCGTGCCTCATCTGATGAATTATTGTCACACGAATTCCTTAAGAACGGATGTAGTTTAGCCAGCCTTGCCGAACTACTACGATTCAAGAAGAACTCCTCTAACTAGAGTGATGGAAACAGGTCTGGTCTTTTTTTCCACCCCTGGGCTTTATTCTTCCTCTTTTCTTTTTCTACGCAATTTGAACATTCTCCCGTTTTTTCTATTTTTTTTCTTTTTTTTTTTTCTTTTTGACTTTTCAATGGGACGAATGGGAGAATTTATACCTCTTTCATGCAAAGGGAGGAGGATTTTCTGTGTTTACTGCCTGATTTTCCTTCTCATTTTTGACGATTTTGATTTTTCTTCTTTTTTTTCTTGCTTTTTCCTCTTTGCTTGATTCTGATTTCAGTTGCTCTGGGTACCTTATGGCCAAAATATACGATTCTATAATGAACAACGATGATAAAGGAGCACTTGGGAATCGAAATGAAGCTTTGATAGATGTCTTATTTTCCTGATTGCGGGCTAGATAATAGCGAGGTCAATGGTTAAGCAGCTATTTTTGGATCGGCTAATCATTCGATGGCCCTGCAGAGATTTACTATTGAGCTTGTTCTTTTCTTTTCTCACCCTGTCCGGGGATCAGCTGTTGATAACTCTGTACAGATCAAAATTCATTCTTCTGTGCAACTAGTGAAATATTTACATATTGATCCTGCGGAAGACCAAATAATAGCAAGTACAATATTGGGGTTGTCTCAATTCTATATAATTCAAGGAAGTAGAAACCTAGAAATCTGAAATTTCATTGCTCATGAACCGTCCATGGCATCATCCATCCAGTCCTATCTAAACATCTTCTCATTTAAGCCACCTCAAGAAATTATCAGACTTTAGAAAAATGAAGCCTTACCCGCTACATAGCCTTAATAACCCATTTAGCATTCAAAGTCGTCATGATACCAGGGCCCCGAAAGTGTCGTACGAACGTATATATGTAATCCTTAGATATATGCATAGATCAAGCCATTATGTGGCCAACAAATCCAGCTAATTCGCCAAAGAGTACACCGCGGAGTAAAACCTCACCCTCGTCCAGTGCCCAGTGCCCCGCATCTGCTAGCTTTTTCTTCCATATCCTGCGCTGTTCTTCGGATAGGTCTTCCCATTTCTTAGTTTCCGAGTAATCTATCCCATGCCCCTTCTCTCCTCTATCCGGGAGAACCGTAGACTGAGCTGATATTTCTGACCCGAGGTCGTGGACAACAATGGCTTCACGTGGCTGTTCGGACGCAGGATCAGCTCCCTCCCGGGATTGTGATAGTGAAGATATAAGCTCCTGAAGCGGTTGGGAAGTGGTTTTGACTTGAGGGATATCTTTTAACGAGTGAGTAGCGGGGTGAATATTTGGATGGCCATTTTCAAACATGTATGGGCGTGCTAGCATTTCACGAAGACGTGGACTCAGCCAGTTTGTAGCACCTAGAGTAGGAGGAACGCCACCTCGAATCTCTGTAAAAGCTTGAAGGAAGAAAGCACCCAATGCGACGACAAATATGGCAACTAAAGAACTAAATATGGTGTTGGCTAGTTCTGAGGGGCCGGGGTTAACAAGGACATATCGTGGATGTTTGGAAGTAGTGGGATAAGGTGATAGAGGAAAGGTGTGAACAATGACCGTATTTCCCACGCTAACAGATGCCAATTTTACGAACTGGGGCCGTACTTCCGATGTAACGGGTAGAGTTGGAGAAATGAAGGTCGAAAACGCGATTTTTGTCATTGAAAACGGATGGACATCGGTAAAAGTGGTGTAATGTTGTAATTTTCCAACTTGGCCCTTGAGTGCAGACTCAAGCGTCAGTACCTCAATAGACATATCACTGCCTGATACAGCAATGATACACTGATTTTCTCCGGATAACGATTGGGATAATCGACATATATCCAAACCTAGACCAATCTTCATTGACCTATGTAGGCGTCTCCTTCGGCTAACCGTCCATTTCGATACATGATTAGACAATGAGATGACCAGCAGCTCACATCCGGTACGACCGTGGTAATTTTGTAGCAAAAGGAGGGTACTTGGGGTAATAAATCGCAGAGCTCTGATTTTGCTGCTTTTCCGTCCTCCGGCGATTTTATATATAGAATTCACTTGCAAGTTGGATTTTGAAGATATCGAGACGTTCGACAGATAGACCTCTTGCCCGTCTGTGTATGCGAGTTTGAAGGTACCATCCTCGCTTGTGTCTATAATATCCACGTCCTCCACCTCTTCTTGTGCTCCTAACATTACACGTCCCAGGACATTTGGCATAGCAACAGATTGGACATCTGCTTCAAAGAGAACAAGCTCACCACGGGGGGCTAAGCCGGTCGCGATTGCGCCTATACGCCGCGAGTCTTCGCCTTTCCATGGGGAAAGTCGCAAAACCCGCTGATATGCCTCTCCCTCTGCAGTTTTTGACGCCTGTGGCCTAAATAACGAGACCTGGGATAGGGCTCTCGTCTTTGGTTCGCTAGTCGTTGCATCATTACCGCCGGGGTCTCCATTACTTAAATTTATTGTGGGCTTCCGCCTTGAAGGGTATGTGATTTCGAAAGACCGCAGATGTTTGTTGTTTTCTCGTTTCTGTTCGGCCTGGGAACTATTTATTCCTGCGAGAGCGACAACATCATTATTGCTGCACTGTAAAACACCCAGGGACGTGACGGAGTCTTCTTCACGGGAGAGCTCAATTTCGACTACCTCCGATATAACTTCGCGCCGTGACGTATCGAGAAGGGACTAGACAAGCAACGAATAGACTATATCAGCAACTATTATATCTTCATCGAACAGGCTATATGCGCCTGCTGCTTGTATCTCTCTAGATTGGTTATCCTTACGATTTTGTTGCCAACGCCACTGCGTCCTTCACCACCGCCCCCTCCAACCAGCAGAAACCCATGGTTGTGAGGGTCGAAATCAGCCGCAAAAAGCGGACATGAAAGCGTTATCTTGGAAGAAGTGATTTTTGGCGCCATTATATCATGCTAGACCGCAGGGTTTGATCAACGATATTCACTCCGTGCTTATGCTGACGGAGATCTGTATAATATTTAAAGGAGATGTTTTGGTCTCTGTTGGGGAAGAAGCTGCTAACCGCTTTTGGATGAGCGGCTCAAGACTTTAATATGACATCACAAAAGTCAATTGATAGTGTTTTCATGTGTTATTATTATTTTGATGTTTACAACAATGTGTTTAACGTATTTGCCTAGAGAGTATGTATGGATTTACTCAATCTCCTGGCCTGTGAACTCTGGAAGTCGTTTTAGGATATCTTCCCAGGTCTCGTCTCCATCGACTAGGCTCTTAATGGCGTTGCAGATTTCATCTTCACTGGCGCGGACCTGTTTCGTGGTGTCTCGGTCACGGAGTGTGAAGGTGTTGTCCTTTACGGATTGGAAATCGGCCGTGATACCGAACGGCGTTCCAAGCTCGTCATTTCTTGAGTAACGTTTACCAATACTTGCTGACGAATCATCGACACGGTTGGAAACGCCGAGGCGGCGTAGTTTAAGGGTTAGGCGTTGGATGAGTGGCTGGAATGATGCATGAGTGGAAAGAGGGACCAGCAGAACCTTGGTAGGGGCAACGGCTGGTGGGAAAGAAAGTACCTAGAAGGCAATCATTAACATTTGTTCCAACAGTAAAAATAGGGGGGTTGATCACTTACACCGCGAGCTTCATCATCTGGCCTTGACCAGTACGCGTGCTCCATCAAACAGTAGAGAATCCTACCAATTCCGAATGATGGTTCGATAACATTAGGAGTATATTCTCGAACATTTTCTACCCTTGTACGCTTTTCGATCTGAACAAGGTCTTTGCCAATCTCAACTGTACCTTCGCCAACTCCCTCTACGGCGATCTCTATCTTGCCATTCTTTTCAAGGTCAAAAGAAAGTTTCTCTCGAACATCTTGAGTCAGAGCCTCAATTGCGGCTTCGACGGTTTTGCTATCCTTCTTGAAGCGAGGCCCGAACTTCTTCTTGTCAATATCAACCAGCCATTCCTCAATTCGAAGTGGCTCTGCTCTTGTCTGCCTCACAACGAGGGGTGCGCCGGTCTTGTTTTTGTGGACAGTCAAATCGTAAGCACTTCTGTCAGCGCAGCCAACGCATTCGATCCAACCATAACTTGTAAACAATTCTGCATCCCAGCAGTCGGTTGCGTAATGTGCCATTTCATTTTGCATATGTTGGCGCCATCGAATCTTTGACTCGTCAATGCCGATCTTCTTGAGGAATAGGTAGATGCGGGCAAGGAAGTATCCCAAAGTCTCGTTGTCTACAAGACCGGTTGAGACAGCCTTTCCAATACTCATCTTTGTTGTAGTTGTGCTACCGGAGAGTTGGACCTCACGGTTTAAGAAGGCCAACTCCACATCCTGCACTTCGTGGAAACGAGGATGCTTCTTTCCACCCTCAGGATCCACGAAATGTTCGATCTCTGCCATCAGAAATTCACGTACGCGCAAGAGGCCGGAGCGCGGGGAGATTTCGTTACGGAAAGATTTACCAATACAGGCAGATGCAAAGGGCATAGACTGCTGGTTGAACTCGAGGAGCTTCTGGAAGTTAAGAAACTGTCCCTGAGCGGTCTCTGGTCGAAGGTAACCGGGGAGGTTGCTGCTTGGGCCAATAGCTGTTTGGAACATGAGATTGAACGAAACTGGTGGCAGCAGTTCGCCATTGGTGGCAGGGTTCCTGATGTCGTATTTGACAATGAGGGCACCCAGTTCCGGGCCATCATAGTTGTCAATCTGAGCCAGCACTTCTTCATATTCGGTCACGACAGCATCATCTAGCTTGACAACCTTGGTTTCCTTGACCTTCTTCTTCCTCTTTGCGTCCTTCTCTTCGTCCACCACCACCTTCTGGCCACGGGCTTCCTTGTCACCCTTCAACCTCGATTCAAGAACCTCTTCCACTAGATGATCTGCTCGGAATATCTCTCCAGTCTTTGGGTCCTTGCACATCCAGTCGGCAAACTTGTCGACATGGCCGCTAGTCTTCAGAACGTCATGGGGGGTGAGCATAGAGGTGTCGACTTCCAGCATGTCCTCCTCCAAAACAAAGTGTTTCCTCCACAAATCGACAACGTTAGCCTGGAGAGCGCATCCTGGAGGGCCATAGTCGTATAGACCAGATACCCCACCATAAATTTCGAAGGAGGGAGTAAAGAATAGTCGTCTACGGAGAAGACTCTCGCATACAGAGCGGTCGAAGGGCTGACCAGACTTGGTGGTAGCCATATTGGCAACGGGTGGTGGTTTTGTAGATATTTGTGCGCTCTGGAAGACTAAGTTGCTGATATGACTGGTTCGTGGGTTTAGTTGTGTTCGGTAGAGCCGTGAGAAGACGCGAGGGAGCCGGAATTGGTTCATCCAAAGATCAGATGCAACAACAAGAAGCAGAAAGAAGGACAGAAAGTCGCAGGAAAACAGAGCGGGAAACGAAGGAGAAAAGGGAGAGGCCTTTTAATATATTACTACAAAGCTTGTAGATTAATTATGAATCATTCATTTATTTTACAGTCATTTTTTTTCTAAACGGAAAAACCTTCCAATGTTGGCGACGTTGTCCGGCAAAAATTTAATCCATAAAACTCTAAAAAGCTTAAAAAAAAAAAGGAACGAAATTAGTAGATAAAAGATAAAAAAAAGTGTTTGAACGTGAGAAAACCGTTTAAGACGGCTTCGGAGTTGAAAATGGGCAGATCTAACGGGCATCGGCCATCTGGGATGGACTATAAACCAACGAACAAGCTGAAAAGACAACAACTTCATATTAAGCGCAAACAAACCAAAGACGCAGAGACACGAACATTTCGGTTCGCTAGACGGAAAGAAGAAGCAAAGAACCCTCAATTAAAAGCTGAGCGGCTGAAGCGGAATGTCCCCTTGACTCTGGAAAGGAAACGGATTTGGGATGATGCTGGTAGCGATGTTGAAGACGGGTTGGGCTTGAGCTTCGACGTGGAGAGAATAAAGCGACGAAAGCAGGAAGCAGAGCTGGAGCAGAAAAATAAAGATGATTCGATACCCTCAGAAAATGAAGATGAAGCTGGCAGCGGAGACAATGCTTCAGATGATGTTGACAGCATGATTGATTTTGACAGTGGTGAAGAGGACGGAGAGGAAGAAAAAGAAGACAAACCAAGTCAGAAAGGAGGTCCTCAGAGTAAAAACCGAGTCCCCTCTGCTACTGAACGAGCAACGAGTCCTACACAGTCGACTCGAAGTACTAATATCGATCTTGCCCCTGATGCGCTTGCGGCCAAATTCCCTAGCCTTTTTCCCACTGAAGCTCCTCCACCGCCGAAGATACTAATCACGACCTCACTAAATTCGACCCTCCATAAAGAAGCAAAAGTCTTGACAGAGTTCTTCCCCAACAGTGTCTATATCCGCCGCTCAGCGCATAGATATAGTCATAAATTCTCTATACGTGAGATTTCGTCGTTTGCCGCCAATAGAAATTATACCGCCGTTGTGGTGCTGGAGGAAGACCTGAAGCGAGTCTCTGGCCTGACAATAGTACATCTTCCTATCGGGCCAACATTTCACTTTTCCATTAGCAACTGGGTAGAGGGCAAAAGGCTCCCAGGCCATGGAAATCCAACCAGCCACTGGCCCGAGCTTATCCTCAATAATTTTCGGACCCCGCTTGGTTTATTAACCGCTCACCTATTCCGCACCCTTTTTCCACCCCAGCCAGATTTGCAGGGGAGACAGGTCGTTACTTTACATAATCAGCGTGATTACATATTTGTTCGACGGCATAGATACATATTCCGTGACAAAAGAGAGACCGAGAAACGCGTGGTTGACGCCAATGGAGTAGAAATGAAAGGCGTGGAAGGCATCCGTGCAGGTTTACAAGAACTTGGCCCGCGGTTTACCCTGAAATTGCGAAGAATAGACAAAGGGATTCAGAGGAAGAGTGGTCAAGATTGGGAGTGGAAGGGCCGAATGGAAAAGGTCCGAACGAAGTTCCAGCTCTAGATGATACCCCTTTTTATGTAAATGTTGATGTTTGGGATTGCAATCACAATGCTATCTATCTATGTGGTATACACCTTTAGTATTTATATGTCAAAAGTGTTGCATGCTGTCATATGGACTGGGATAATATACGGCTTGTCAAAGCTGTCGATTAATAATAGCTAATCGGTAATTAGCTACTTCCGCAGTATGGATCGTCATCCCAGCCTCTGTCTATTGTCAAGCCACCTCATCACCATGTTGATATGACCTCACATTGATATGTTAAGATAAAAAAGTCTGATAGCAGTTCTAGCTTCTCCTCGTTAGTCGACAATTCACACAGAGACGAGGGAAGCTATTGGCATGTTTTCAGATGGCAACAGCAAACTTTGCCAGGAGGAAGAACAGTGGGCAAAAAACGAAACCTGACCTATAAATGTGATATAATGTTGGTAGATGATACCTATCTATGGCCAGCCAAGGTCTGCGTACCAGCTCTAGCTCCACGAATTGACATTGCAATCGTGACAATTCAAGTCTTTGAAACCTGCCCAGTTACAAAGGCGACTATGGCTTGCCTGAATGTATTCAAGTTCACTAGGATTTCTATCGACCCCTTGTCAACCTCCTAAGCGAGTACCCTCGACCTGATATTTGGAATAACAA
Organism: Microsporum canis CBS 113480; assembly: GCF_000151145.1. NCBI lineage: Eukaryota > Fungi > Ascomycota > Eurotiomycetes > Onygenales > Arthrodermataceae > Microsporum > Microsporum canis. The sequence goes on along the minus strand of NW_003299164.1, from coordinate 1,708,586 downwards.
AAAGGCTACCCAACGCCCAGTTTTCGATGTATTATCACTGCTAGGGGATAGAGATAAAGGCATAGCCATTGGTGTCCTGACACCAGACTTTAAAAAGTCCACAGACAACACTGCAAATGATGGTAACTTTTTACAAGTGGATGAGAACTAAGGAGGATCATCCAGGTCAATAATGGAAATCTTGTCGAGGTATGCCATCTCAAGAGAATGGTTTAGAAGATGTCTACAGACATTCATCCCTAATGGCGATGCAGTATTTATTCTCGCGCCTTTCATGTTTGGCGAGCGTGGATTACCATACTGTGCAGTCCGGTTTGATCACATTCGAAAGAATCAGGAGAATAGTTAGCAGTGCCGGATTATGAGCAGCCAATGGATGCACTCAGACATCTACCTGGTAGAGAGCGATTGGATGCGTTTTGGAGGTGGAATAGAGAAAATATCCAGACGAAAAAGGGCAGCGGTTTACCTGTACCCATAGATAGCTTATAGGCAAGCAAAGGGTCTTCTGCCTTCTCTATTCAACAATTTCTACTAACATCGTTATAATCCTGAAAAACTCTTCATCTCTTTTACTGGTTCTCTTTTTATCTAGCTAGATATTGTCGTAACTCAGCCCAGTTGGGGATATAGGTGAACAGACAACCCAATGAATATAAATGAAACAAATCTTATACAAAAAAATATTGAACACAGTAAATGCTTAATGGATACAATACAGTTATATACCCTATGGCTAACCAAAACATATCGTTTATCTGCCGTTTAACGTTATGCAACTTAAGAAACCATAGATAGGGAAGGGTAATAATAGTAAGCCAAACATAAGCTAAGGATGAAGAAAGGGACAAAAAGGCGTTAGTTCCAAATCAAAAGTGAAGGGTGGGAGGTATTATTATGGTTATCAAACAATACACTAGTCTGCTTGATAATACAGAGTGTCAAATTATTAGGCTGAAAGAAATTGTGTTTCAGGTTGTGTTTGAGGAAGAGGGCACAAAAGGGGGAAGTTACTGATTCTAGGGGTTTAGCCATGTTGTTTATCTATTTCGTTTGTGAATATGGCTGCACATTTAGGAAGAGTTAGATAAAAGTGTTTGATTCCCTGCCATTCACTCTATGGCCAAAGCATGACTAGACTGCCTGCTGCGCAAAATGGGAAAAATAGACGCTTGATATTCAATGTTCAAATGCTCCCCTCACCTATGTTTTTTTGTTGGTCACCACATTGGTCAAGGCTCCTGTCAGGGATATCTGCAGGGAGTGGAGGGGGTGGAGGGGCTGGTGGGGATTCGTATGAATTTTCCTTTCCGGGTGACCTGGAGCCAAGTGTGTTTTCATCTTCAGGGTCAAATTCCTCGTCTCGCTTTCTCTTCAACCCTCCATCCATATCATGTACTTCCATGGAATCATCAGGGCTCATTGGTGGTGGAGGCGGCGGAGGGACCGGAGGAGATTCAGATCTTTGCCGTTTAGAAGGTGATGACACATCAAAGCCGTCAATGTTCTCTTCTCGCATCGCATCCTCGACCTCACGTTTCCTTTTTAGGCTCCCTCCTGATGTCACCTCCTCTTCTTCGCGAGGTGATAAGCCCTGAGTGTCTTCCTGACTGGCCTCGTCATTATCCGATAAGTTGGCATCGCCTTCACCATCACTCTCATCAAGTTTATCGGTGCTGGGGATAGCTTGTTCCCGAGAGCCATTATCTGACCGCCTGTTCTGTTTGCTCTTGTACTCGGCTTTCTTCTTCTCGTATACTTGGTGCTTAACAACAGCCTTTTCAAAGTATTCCTTGCAAAACTTTTTCACCTGTTTTACCTGCTTGTCGCTAACTTTCGTAGGATCACTGACGCGGTTATTCTTAAAATCTGAATTCACAAGCTTTTTCGCAACCTAGAAATCAGACGGTGTTAGTTCTATATAGCTCATTATGCGTAGGGTTTTTTTTACAGATTAAGTAACTTACCTCCTTTGCGTAGCGTTTCAGGTCATCCTTGGGCAACTTGTTTTTAAATTTATCCACTACATACTTGACATGCGGGAACAGCTAAAGAATACTAAGAATTAGTTTGACACTATCAAAATGAAGCTGAAAAAGGCGTACCGTATTTTCATAGACCTTCTTCTGTTTCTCTTCGCTGAACGATTTCCATTTCTGCCTGTGTTCCTTCTTTTCCGGAATTTCGGCAGGAGTTGCTGGTGTAGCAGACACATCCTTATCTTTAGATTTGGGAGTATCTTCTTTTGAATTCATGATCCCATCGATAATGTCCTGCAATGTCTTATCCTTTGACTCAGGTTTTGGCGGCGGCGGCGGTTGTGGAGCAGGAGTTGTTGGTCTAACCCAAGTAGTATCTCCTCGGGCAGAGTAATAATATGTCTTCCCATTTGCCTCCGCAGCGAACCATCCGGAAGGCAGAGGGTTAAATGGGCGGCGGAATGGCCGTGGGTTTGGATGGTATGAGTTTCTGTGATTCTTTCCACCTCTGTTAAGGGCTGCTGGGCCTCGGGGGGCAACTTTGGTAGGGTCAGGAGATCTTGGAGATTTGGTGCGTGACTTCGACCTCGACTTTCGTGGCCGATCTTCACGTTCACGCATTTCTCGGCGTTCGAATTGCTTTGCAGAGGGGATATTGGCAGTTAACGTAGGGTCTCTCTTCATTCGAGGAATTCGGTAGCCAACTTCAAGCGCAGACCAAGTCTCAAGGAGCGAAGCGGCTCGTTTTTCGACTCTCTCATCGCCACATTCAGTCAATGGCTTGACGGTATTCTCAATCTTGGAGTCGATGATTTTGTTGCGCGTAAGTCGAGGAAATCTGTCCAAGATCTCGAGAATCTGCAAGACGACGTTGAAGTCTTCCTTCCAGGCAGCAAGCTGGGAGTTGAGGATTTGGTAACCATGCATTTTAACAATCCTGTTAATGACCCGTTCATCATCACAGCGTTGAATCCGGCCCAAAAGCTTAACAGCAATCCATTTCTCTTTGCATTGCATGAGGGTTGCCATAACCTTTGTGACACCCTCTTCATCCAGCGATTTGGGCTGAAATCTGTCGACATATTCTTCATCATCTTCAGCAGTTTTCTTCTTCTTTGGACGTTTAGGAAGAGCAGTGTCCCAGCTATCCAGGTCATCAATTCCCAATGCCTCAATGGTGGCATTAGATAGCTTCGTTGCTCGTTCTGTTTGTGTTTTCCCACCAATATAACCGAGGCAGTTTGCCTCGCCACAGTAACATGGTTGTGGGTCGGCACCATATCTGTCGACGTTATAGTTAAAGACCAATTCTTCGCCGGCCTTGACATGCCTCTCAGCAAATATGCCCATGCGAAGCTTCTCTCCGACAACCCATTTGTCGATATAGCAATTAGGATTGCAGGAATGGTTGCAGAACCGTCCTAAGTTGCCTTTTCTAGTTGCATCAACAAATTCTCCCTTATTCAGGGACATGAAATAGAAATGCTTAATGCCCTCCTCATCGTACTGGATCATACGCTTTCGGAACTGCGGTTCATTGATAACTTCACCAATATATTCAAAGATGAAGTCATTCGGCTGTAAATCAGTGTTTGCTCGTAGGCCAAAGCCCTTTTTCTCTGTTTTAATAACGGTCACATCCGCATATTGTCGTTTCTGGAAGCGTTGATTTTGGCAATTATCACCACAGCCACAGTTTTGAACGCATTCCATCTTTGTGGCCCTATTTATGCAATCTGAATTTTCTCCACAGGCCTCGTTTATTCCTGTCTTGGAGTCTATAGCATTTCTGATTAGTTCATGCTCAATTATTTAGAAATCGAAACAAACGGCTGTAGCCGAAGTAAATCAACGAAGATCACAAGATAATCCCCGATCACGTAAAAAGATGTTTATGTGAGAAAATAGGGTAAACTGGATTCATGTAGGAGAAATCACTTACTCCACTCTTCAGCGCAGTCGCATTCCATAGCATGGTCCGTATAGCCCATATTCTTATTTGAATACGTGCATGCATCTATTACTTGAAAAAGGGAGGTCGCCTCTGCTGTGCTGTCTGGGAGATGGTCGAACATCTGGGGTTGCCGTGGAACAACTTTTTTTGAGGCGGAGCGAGCCAGTTTTGGAGGCTGGCCTGGCTCTTGTTTGACGGTGATATCACCTCCAACTTTTTCTTCGGGCTCTTCATCTTTCAAAGCAGAAGATGGTCTGTCGGGGGATGAAACTGCTGACTTTGCTGGTGCGGCAGGAGTACCATTGGCCTCTCCATTTTTCGAGGGCCTGCCGTTGGGGGATACTCCCTCAGTCGAACTGTCCCGCTCCAGTTTCATCCCTATCACCGCATCCGCTACGGATTCTGCCTTCACATCAATATCGTCATGGTGAGCCATGAGGCTGGCAGAAGTAAGCTCCCCTTGGGGTGAAATGGACGTCTACTGCCTGACGATGATGTAATGATCGAACCTAGCGAGTGAGGCTAGAGATAAAAGTTTCAGTGGCACCGAGTTCCTCATCAACACCAACTACGCTCCTGGCGTGTTGTTGCCCTTGACGGTTGTTGCTGGTGCTTCTGGATCGAAAATCTACTGCCAAGACGGCTGTCAACCATGTAGCCCCTACCGCAAAAAAATTCGCCGAACTGCCACTGCCTCCAGGCTGAGAGATGGATGGCAGCGCAGTAGGGCGATGGGATAGCGAGGCTCAAAGGAATGCCGTGAAGATGGTTAAGATGTCGAGCTTTTTCGATTGCTTCGTCCTTTTTTTTAATGGGGATTTTTCCGAACTTTTTGGGTGAACGAAATGACGAAAAGGGCAGTGGCACAGTGGCAATAGTGGAAATACGGGAATAAGGAGAGATAAGACGACCTCGAGGCCACAAACGAGGGTTGATATAGGCTTGTCAGGCATGCGCAGAGTGCGCAAAACGGATAGAAAAGCCAGGAAACAGTGTAAAAGGGAATGAGACTCGGCGATAGAAATGTAGGGATGCCGTTTTCTGGAGTTCCCTTTCGAGTCAATAGTCGCTGGAGAGAGACGCTGATTTCAAGTGAATAGCCAGCATCAGGCTTTCCAAAGAGACATGTCCTCTTCACGTAACGTTTCAATTCCGTCCTCCTGTAGAGTCCCTCTCTATGTATCTCAGGTGTTGTTTGGGAGGTTTTCCTCTTTTTTAACTCCTCTTGCTGTTCAGATGGTGGTATGGTAAGCCCCCAGCCGGCATCTTCTCAATGTCAAATTTCAATCGTCTAACAACAGTTCCAGACAGGAAACTGATATAATCTCTTCAGATGTCTTATTTTTCCCATATGGAATTGCCCGAGACAGGGAAAAAAAAGGAAGGCCGGTTATTGACAGCCGTGATAAAAGATGAAGTGAGGTTGAAGATTTTCTCAAAGGAAAAAAAGTTGTTAAGGTGGTGGCTTTAGGTGAGTGGCAGTAACACTAGCTTCAAAAACTCCTTGCAGAAAAGAAAAAAAAAAAACGAGACCAACCGCAAGTCTCCTGGCCCTCAACCACTCACTAACTAGAACTAATAACATGCTGGTCCTTCATTCAGGCGGAACGGACCTTCCAGCCCTTGTACATACATCGGGCAAACGATCATCCTCAACCCATGGTTTATCATATTGAAGAAGTCTTTCGCAGTATCCAGCCTGCGTTTTCCTTGGAGGTTCCGATACCCATAAACTCAGTTGCCCGCTCTTGGTAAATGGATTGAAGCTGGGTACAGTAATATACCTTGGAGCGCCCAAGACGTTCATGAAGACGAAGTCACCGTTCAACGAGGTTGGGAATATGAGGACAGCCATAAGTTGCCCCCCAGGCGCCGCATATCCTAATCAAAAGCATGCATGTCATAGACACGAGACAGCCTGCCAAGGTTCAAAAGTGAATCGACGAGGATTGGATTCTGGTCAAGACGACAGAATTACCAAGCTGGTATACAGTTTGTGGGTTGGTAAAGTCACATTCACTATACACCTTGTTCTCGATGTCTGTTGGTTGCATCCTCCTTGTATGACAGCAACACTAGAGACGTAAATCAGAGAAATCATAGATGTTTTCGCGATTTTTTAAATATATGGTGGATAAAAATCCGGGTTAATTGCACGACGTAACCGCAAACCAGTCAAACCAACAGTTTAAATAAGGAGCAATTGGGTTTGCACATCGGTGGTGTAGGTGCTATCAGAGAGAATCGTACCCTGGAGGAAAGCCGTTACTGCATCACATCAGAGTTGGGGCCATATTTGCGACACGTTAGGCAAAAAAGTTTTGTGTAAATGAGCAAAACATCGGATAAAAGAGAAGTGTTTCAATAGCCTGGGGAGACTGCTGAGCTCTTAGGGTAAACCGCGGGTGAGGTGAAAAGGGGCGGATACTTACCTGCAGAAACTGTTGGCAAAAAAACAAGGTATCCGCTAGTTATTATATAACATCCAGTATATAAGGATAATATTCCTTTCCTGTATTGATTGTAGAAGGTTCACAATTGGCCGTCATGATTTTGGCATATTATGTGAAAACGCAACCTGAAACGCAAAAACGGGAGAGAAGCGTAAATTCCCAGGTTTCCAATTGGGCACAGCAATGTCCAAGGCTCAATTAAATTAAACTGACAGGCTCCTTGGTATGCATGTTAAACAGAATGCTGTTGCTTGGTTCGTCGGCTGCAACTAAGTTTCGAAGGGTTGTGAGACTGACGGGAGATTTGCGGGTAAGGCTGATTTA